>NC_081310.1:201469842-201784530 GCF_026419965.1 Kogia breviceps
CATTTCTGCTCCTTGGCCGGTACACGTGTGCGCCAACACCCGCTCCATCTCCCTTTCCCATGCACCCCTCCAATGCACCCTACGTTGTGATTCTAGGATCCAAAACAAATGAGTCACCCCCGCGTCCCGGGCTGGCTGCAGGGTGGCCAGTATGTCACCAGTCTTTCTGCTCCTGGGGGGAGGGGCGGCTCTGCCAGAACAGCCTCCCCAGCACCCCAGCACCGTCCACACGGTGGGGAACCCACCACCCAGCAGCCCACCCGCCCTGCTCCCCACCAGCCTGGGTGGGCAGGGGCTGCCTGCTGGTGTTTTGGGTTTTTACAAAAACACCTTTTGCAAAATGGACGTCAGAAAAGCACCCACATCCCCACCTCCCCGCGAGCTACGTGCAGCCCCGGAGCGTCCGAGTCTACCTCCAGTCATGTCAGAACAGGGACCCGGCCGCCGACCTCCCAGGCCCGGGCGGAGAAGCCAGACGCCGACACGACCTGCCTGCCCTCAAGGCAGAGCCAGAGCCAGAGCCAGGACCTCCGGGGCTGCGGGCGCACAGCCGCTCTGCGCGTGGGGCTCAGGGCCGGGAAACAGGTGCCGGCCGCGGGCAGCCCGGGCAGCCGGGGGCCCCGGGCGGCCCCATCGTGGCGCTGCCCACACGCAGGCGGCGGCAGCGCGGAGCGGAGAGCAGGCAACCCACATGCACGCTCACTCCAGACCCTCCGCCGCTGAAGCCCCGGCAGCAAAACTCCCAGGGAGAGAGCAGGGCCCCCGGCCAGACTGCCACATGAAAACGAGGCCACTCCCAGAGCCAACCAGCCGCGCGGCCGGGCCTCGGTCACATACCGTCCGATTTCAGGGGCAGGTTTCCTCCCCACCCACCCCCTCCCCCCGCGTCAGCCGCATCCCTCGCTGGGCACGCTCCCCTGGGGCTTGTTTTTCTAAAACCTGTCACCCCTCGGCGCTGCTCCTCCTGCAAGCTCGGAGCTGCTGCGGCCACATCCCTGCCTGGGGCCGGTGGCACCAGTGCGCCTGTGTTTGGAGCATCTGTGCGGCAGGGAGGCTGCAGGCCGGGCGCCACAGGGCCATCGCGGCTGCCCCGCCGGGAGATGCGCATCACTTACCGGGCTTTCTTCCCCTGCCTCCTCGGCCGGATCCTTTATGCTCTACGGAGCAGTGGGCATGAAAGGAGGCATCCTCCTTCCCTGAACGCGCCGACGCTGCCCCCTGCTCCCGCTGGACCAACAATAGGCAAGGGGCGCTCACGCACCAGGGCAGATATTTAAAGGAAGGCTGGCCGGCCTGTCCCCCGCCTCTCACATCCCTGCCTCCTCATGTCTCCAGGCCCGGGTGGTACCCGGCTCCCCTGGGAAGCTGGAGCCGGCAGCTGAGGCACCAGCTAAAACACGGCCTGGATGTCGAGGAGCTGACGTCACAGGACCACAAGCATCTCTGCATTGAAATGGACCTGAAGGGAGCCCAGGGCAGCGGCTCGCCCTCCCAGAGCTGCTCAAACGCAGCGCCCACGGGGAACAGAGCCCGACGGGGCCTGGGGCCACCACATCAGGCTCACCGGCCAGGATGCGGGGATGCCGCGGCCACCAGAGTGCGGGTGACCTCCGACCCGCATAGCTGAGGCCAAGAATGGGTCCAACGTAAATGCTCACGGGTCCCAAGCCCTGGGCACCGTGGCCCGCGGTGAGGGGAAGGAGAGAAAGCCCGGCTCTGGTCAATGAGGCAGCGAACCCAGGTCAGGAGGTGTGTCTTGGTCCTCTGCTGCTACTCTGGGGGGTGGGGGGGGGCAGCGGGAGGGGCAGAAGTGGGGGAACCGAGCTCCCAAGGAGGCAAGTATCGGGGTGACCAGCCTGGAACCCCACCTGCCCCAGCCTGAGGCTGGAGGTGGGCCCCCCCACGCGGCCTGTGTCGCGCCAGCCGCGGCCAGAGCGGACCCCGGACCTCCGACACCCGCCCCAGGCCCCACCACACCCGGCATCCAGCCCTCGCCGGCTTTTCCCTCCAATTCCAAAATCACGAGGGGACTCGGCCCACCTCCCTGGAGCCCCCAGGGCTTGTGCTGAGCCTGCGCTGCCAGGCTTCACGCTGGAGGCACAGAAGATGCTGGAAATGCCTCTCCCCAACCCTCAAGCCGGCACGTGTGCTGGGGAGGCAAGTGACCTGCCTCAGGCCTGCCTCCTCTGATCGGTTCTAGGCAGGCGGCCAGCTCAGGAGTCGACGCTTACCCATGTTCCCGACACAGGGTCCGCGCCAAAGCTCTGGGTCTGGACTCCAGCCCCTTCCCTTGCTCCGGCCTGAAGTCACCTTGGAGCTTCTCTGACCCGGCGTCGAGGGGCCGCGGCGTTAGAAACGCAGTACAACTCCGGAAGCGCCACTGCAGTAGAAGGTCCCCAGAAGCAGTGGACGTATCCATCGATAACACCTCGTGATAGCACAGCCCTGCTCCCGCGTTGCCGTACTGGGGCTGCTTTCACACCACACGGCAGCTGAGAGCCCAAGACAGAGGCTAAATGGCCCGAAGAGCCCAAAATATTTATCGTTTGGCTTTTACGGGCAAAGTTGGCATAACCCTAAGACTGTAAAATCATAAAACCGGGGAACCATCACACCTACAGTGGGCTTCGATGGGAAATGCAAATTTACCCTGAGTCCAAGGGGAAAACCCGCGTGAGATGAGCCTGGTGTCACAGCTGCTGCCCCTCAGCCATCTCTCCGCCAGTCCAAACATCCAGCTTTGCAGAACTCTAGAAAAACCCAAGCTGAACCAGGAGACTGTTCATTTTACCGGAAGTCCATTTTAGGGGGAAAAGTAGCTGTTCCAGGTTATTGCAAATAACTTGAGACAAAGCCAAACGAAACTGGATTTTTTTCTTTTTTCTTTGGTCACTCTGCGGGGCTTGCTGGATCCCAGTTCCCCAACCAGGGATCAAATCCGGGCCCCGGCAGTGAAAGCGCAGAGTCCTAACCACTGGACCGCCCCGGAATTTCCCGAAACTGGATTTTTAATCAAACGGTACACACACCTATAAACACCAGGGAATAGCAGGCGTCCGTTCTCCTGGAAGGATTCGGTGGTAACCGGCCCACCTGCCCACCCCCCAGCCCGCCCCCCCCCCCCCCACCACGCTGGGCCTCGTTCTCCTCCTCTCACTCTGGGGACGCTGGGTGGCCTTGAGCGCACGACGGGGTCAACTTCCTCGCCCTTGATCCACCAGCGGGGGCAGGGGAGGTGGCGAGCTGGGCACTCAGGCTGTTCCCGGAGCCCTTCTAGCTCTTCCAGTGCCCACACAGCCCCCAAGGGGGCGGGCACTCCAGACCCGTTTCACAGCAGGGGAAACCGAGGCACAGGAAGCTGCCCCCACCTGCCCGGAGCCGGGGTTTGGACCCGGCAGCACGGCGGCACCGCCCTCTGGGCTCTCACAAACACACGTGCGTTCAGGAGCCGCCACCGTCGCACGGAGCAACCCCTGGTTTCCCTGGGTGGGTCGTGGCCGCGGGAGACGTGCCCCAGCCAAGGCCCCTCCGGGACCAGCTCTGCTTCTGGGCGGCCGCCCAGCGTGTGCCCGGGAAGCACACGAAGCTTCAGAGCCAGAGAACAGGCGGGACAGCAGCTCCGGGCACACCGGTTGGGAGTGTGAACGAGAGAGGCGGGTGGGCAGGGGGCCCAGCCCGAGCCCCCTCCTCTCCCGCAGCCCCTGGCGGGGATGCCGCCCCTTCCCCTGCAGCCCACCGTGGCCCCTGCAGCCCGTGGCTGGCGCCACCAGCCCCAACCCGGCCCCACTCCACGGTCGCCACTCCTCTGGGCTCCTGGACGAATGTGCCCATGTGAGTCTCCATTCCGCTCAAGCGCCCACAGGCTGACTCACGTGCACCCAGGTACTCGCCTTTAACACCTCAGGCCCTGAAACCTTCCTTGCCCCGGAAGAGGAGAGGAAATGGCTTGGGGCCCAGCTTCAGGGAGGGCAGGGCCAGGCTGTCATTCCCACCCGGCTGCCACTGGTTGGGAGTTAAGAGGGCTTCGAGAGCCCCCAAAGGCCTGGGGCTCCTGACAGGTGAGGAAGCCTGGCCCAGCCCACAGGGGCTGGCAGGGGGCACAGCTGCAGACAAAGCCAGCAGCCAAGGATCCTCCTAGCCAGACTCCACCTCCAGACCTGAGGGGTGAGGCTGGACAGGGTCCTGGCCCAGATACAATCTCCCCGACCCTGGGGGTCCTGCCCTGGGTGCCAGGCTTGGCCCTAGAGCCACACAAGGGCCACCCAGGTGCCAAGCAGGATCCTCTGCAGCACTGCCTGCCCCCGAGAACGTGGGACCCCTCTCCCTGGGAGCAGGCTGGAGGGGGGTTCCTACACCAGCCAGCCCACCCGACAGTCCAGGGACACCTCTGTCGCTTGAGCGTGTGGACAGGCCGGGACCAATGACACGGAGCACACAGGCTGCCAGCGCCAGGTTCCCAGGACCTCGCGGGACACCGCCGGCTTTTAAGACGGGATCCAGCACCAAACCCCCATTTGCATTTTCTCCGAGGCCTTTAAGGACTGAGAAGCCCGGCTGAGTCCAGACCCGCCAGCCCTGCCCCAGCTGGATCCTGGTGTTGACGCTGCAGCCCTCCTTCCCACACCCCTTCCCAGGGGTCACTCGAGTGCCCGCAGTGTCCACGGCTAACTCCATGTGACAGGGCCTCCAACGAGACTCCTCCCCCAGGAAGCCCTCCTGGGGCCAACTCACCACCCACAGGGACACTCCCGAGTGACAGAGAGGGCTTCTTCATTTATTGCACTTATTCTGCCCTGTAAGTGCCCCCAACTGTCCTTTAAAACACACTGGAAAAAAAAAAACCCACACTGAATAGCCACTCGCTCCACGGAGGTCTCAGCACTTTACAAACAGTGTCTGATTCACAGTCCCATTACCCCATTTTACAGGTAAGCAGCGGCAGCAGCTAAACAGGTCTGTCACCTGCTCCGCTGGCAGAGCCTCGGCTGCTGTCTGGACACCTGCCTGACTCCCAGCCAGGCACACACAGTCGCTACCCACACCTTCCCAGGGAGGCCACTCCACCCCTCGGCCGCCTGGCTGGGGGCTCACTCCAGAGGACACTCGCCCCCAGCCCCCCAGGCCAGAGTCAGGTCCCTGGGAAGAGCCCCTGTGGAGGAGGGGAGTGCGGCCAGATGTTAGGACAGCGGCCGTCAGAGGGGGCCGACAGGGCAGTGGGCGACAGGACCCCACTGTCCTTGGGAGAAGGGCTGAAGGTCTCGGCCACGCTCCGCCCCTGCTGGGCCTGCTCCCTGCGGGAAGACCCACGGACGTGCCCCCCAGACCCACAATCTGTGCGCAAGTAGCCAGCCCAGGCAACGCTCCTGACCGCCAGCCTGGCCGCAGCACAAACTTCGGCCCACAGGTCCCCGTCCCCCACACCTCTTGCGGTGACCCCGTGTCAGGAGGGGGGACTGCGCCTCTGAGCGGGGCCTGGTGTGAACCCACCTTCCACCGTCTGACCCAGGGTCCCAGCCCTCAGAACTCCGCACGGGACCCCGACCCGAATGCCGCGAGGGCCCTGGGCTCCCTGCGAACCTGCACAGTGTCTGCCGCGAAGCTCCACGCCAGAGGCCCGCAGGGACCCTGTGCAGAGGGCACCTCCTGGGGGCAGACCACACCCACAGGGTGCAGGGGGGGATCGGACCACCCACCGCCCCACGAGGAGACTGGGCGATCGGACCTGAGTGTGGTTGATTGTAGGGGGCTGGGGGCTGGCCCCTGAGACATGTCCACGTCCTAGACCCTGGAATCTGCACATGGGACCTTACCCGGAAAAGGGACTTCACAGACGTGAGGAAGTAAGGGGCTCGGGATTATCCTGGGTTACCTGGCTGGCCCTAAATCCAATGACATGTCCTTGTAAGAAGAGGAGGAAAGACAGGCAGACACAGAGGGGAGGTGCCCATGAAGCCGGAGGGCGGACTGGGTGGCCAGAAGACCCAGATCTTTCTCCCCCGGAGCTCCCAGTGCAGAGTCCGTCTCCAGCTGTTCCGAGCTCGGGGTACCAGGTCGCGCAGCCCCAGGACCTAACACGCCCAGCAGCACCGCACGCCCCCAAGTCCCCACTGCCCTGCGCCAGGCCTCTCCCTCCCATCCGGCCTCAGGGCTGCGAGGACAAGGGGCCCAGCAGACCCTAGAGCAGGCCGTCCGGTGGGCACTCAGGGACCCTGCCCGGAAGGGGCCCGGCCGCCTGCTGGCCCTGCGCCCTCCCTTCCTGATGGGGGTGGGACGGCAAAGGGGAGGCAAGGAGGGTCCCTGCCGGGATCCCCACACAGCGCCCGGGGGTGACCCTGATGCTCACTGTGGCAATCCAGGCAGGGACCGGCCTGCTGTCTGTCACCGTGACTGTCTGCCCTGGAGGAGCTGCGGCCCAGGCCCGTGTGCGGCGCATTCTCCACGTCCCCGCCGCCCCCAGGTACGACATCTGCCGCATCTCACGGGCTCCCCGGTTGCCGAGGGGCAGAGCAGAGACCTGAGTTGGCTGCATCTCGGGCCCGAGAGCTTTGGACACTCACATCCGAGAGAGGAGACGCGTCCAGCCAGACACCCAGGCCGACACCGCCGGGGACGCAGCCATACGTGCTAGATGCATCAAAGACCAGAACGCAAGAAACGAAATATTTCTTCCATTTGGGGGAGCCAGAAAGGAAAATGGGAAACAGGTTTGAACGCACAAAAATCAAACATGAACACTTCCGTGTGAGCAGAGGCAGGACGGAGGAGGCCCCCAGCGGGATGGACAAGGCACGGGGGAAGCACTGTGAGGCCACAGAGCCCCTCTGTGCTGCCCCCGCCCCGTGCTTGGCCCTGGGCTGCCCAGCGCCCTTGCCCAGAGCCAGCAGGTGGCCCTCCCTCAGGCCCCAGTGCTGCCACGTCATTCCTGGACTCCAATAAGCCACCCAGAGCCACCACCGGCCACCACCTGCAGGTCCCGCCTCCCCCGGGCACCAGTCAGCCAGCCCAGCTCTCCCCACAGTGCCCCAGAACGCCCTGGAAAGGTGCTTCCGTTTGGTGGGAGGGAGCCTCCCGGGCCTCCGAGCTGCCATCAGGACCCTGTTGCCGACAGCAGGGAGCACGTCCTCCCAGCTGAGCCGATGGCACATTCACCTCCGTCGCCTGCACCTCGCGGGCAATGCAGGGCAACCAAGCTCTGCTTGCGCAGGACGTGGAACCAGACGGAAGCCAGAACCCTTTAAGGTGGGGCGTCTCCCGGGCCCTGCTGACAGTTTATTCTGATGATGCTTCAACATACACAGACTTGAAAAATTCTCTGTGCTGTGGCCGGAACAAAATGACCAATTCAGTATCCTAAAAACCTATAATCTGTGCATGAATGTCCACTATAGCCAAGACGCAGAAACAACCCAATGTCCAACAACAGGTGAATGGATACATAAGATGTGACAAAACACCCAAGAGGGGGACTTCCCTGGTGGCACAGTGGTTAAAACTCTGCCCTCCCAACCAGCAGGCCACACAGTAAGTCTCAATCTATTTTAAAGGACAGATATCATACAAAATATATTCTTCGACCATAGCAGGATCAAGTTAGAAATTAACAAGAGGAGGAAAACTGGAAAATTCACAAATGTGTGGAAATTAAACAACACACTCTTTTTTTTTTTTTTTTTGCGGTACGCGGGCCTCTCACTGTTGTGGCCTCTGCCGTTGCGGAGCACAGGCTCCGGACGCACAGGCTCAGCGGCCACGGCTCACGGGCCCAGCCGCTCCTCGGCAAAGCCCAACAACACACTCTTAAACAATGTATCAAAGAAGAAATCACAATGTAAATTAGAAAGTACTCAAAGACAGACAAAAACAAAACCACAACACACCAAGACCTAAGGGATGCAGAGAAAGCGAAGCTAAGGGAGAAATTTACAGCTATAAATGCTTTCCTTAAAAAGTAAGAAAGATCTCGGGGCTTCCCTGGTGGTGCAGTGGTTAAGAATCTGCCTGCCAACGCAGGGGACACGGATTCTAGCTCTTGTCCCGGAAGAACCCACATGCCCTGGAGCAGCTAAGCCCGTGGGCCACAACTACTGAGCCTGCACTCCAGAGCCCGTGAGCCACAACTACTGAGCCCACGTGTCTCAACTACTGAAGCCCGCGCACCTAGAGCCTGTGCTCCGCAACAAGAGAAGCCACTGCAATGAGAAGCCTGCGCGCCACAACGAAGAGTAGCCCCAGCTCACCGCAACTAGAGAAAGCCCGCGTTCAAAAACGAAGACCCGATGCAGCCAAAAATAAATAAATAAAATAAATAAATTTTTTTAAAAAGTAAGAAAGATCTCAAATCAACAGCCTAACTATACAACTTAAGAAACTAGAAAAACAAATTAAACCCAAAGCTAGCAGAAGGAAATAATAAAGATTAAAGCAGAGATAAACAAAATAGAGAACAGAAAAACAACAGAGAAAAATCAGTGAAACCATTTTTGTTGAAAAGATCAACAAAACTGACAGACTTTTAGCTAGATGGACTAAGAAAAAAAGGAGAGGCTCAAATTACTAAAATCAGACATGAAAGTGGGAACATTACTACTGACTTCACAAAAGTCAGTAAGAGAGTACTATTAACAACTGTAGCCAACAAACTGGATAACCTAGATGAAATGCACAAATTCCTAGAAACACAGCATCTACCAAGACTAAAACACTAAAAAACAGACAATCTGAATAGACCTATAACTAGTAAGGAGAGTGAATCAGTAATTAAAAAAAAAAGCTCCCCGAAAAAGAACAGTTCTGGACCTGACAGCTTCACTGGTGAATTCTACCAAATATTTAAAGAAGAATTAACACCAATCCTTCTCCAACTTTTCCAAAAAACTGAAGAGGGAACATTTCCTACGTCATTCTAGGAGGTCAACTTACCCTAACGCCAAAGCAAGGCAAAGAGACTACAAGAAAAGAAGGTGAAGGACCAACGTCCCTTAAGAATACTGACACAAAAATCCTCAACAAAATACTAGCAAACCAAATTCAGCTGCCTATTAAAAGGATCATGCACCATGACCAAGTGGGATTTATTCTTGGAATAAAAAGATGAACAATCAATCAACGTGATGAACCACATTAACAGAACGAAAGGAAAACATTCGATCATATCAATGGATGCAGAAAAGGCACTTGACAAAGTAGAAAATCCTTTTACCATAAATATATTCAACAAACTGGGAACAGGAGATGCCTGGTATGTTTTTCCCGTACTACCAAGCTATTAACTCAATTCTGACACCATCTCCCCGCAGGTGGCGTCAGGTCCCACAGGTTAAGCAGGTCCTACAAGCCTGCCCACCACCCCACTTCAGATGCCAACTGCCAGTCCAGGCTGACACCTGTGCTTCTGACCCACGGCTATAGATTGGAGGCTCACAACCCCCTCCTCAATTCGATTAATTTGCTACAGCAGCTCACAGAACTGAAAGAAACATTTAACTTCCCAGATTAACTCAGGAACAGCCAGAAGGAAGATACACAGGGCGAGGCATGGGGAAGGGGTGCGGAGCTTCCATGATCTCCAGGAGCCACTCCCCCAAATCTGACCTGAGAGCTCTCTGAACCCCATCCTTTGGGGGTTTTATGGAGGCTTCATTGCATAGGCACAATTGATTAAATCATCGGCCTTTGGAGATTAGTTCAACCTCCTGCCCCTCACCCCTCCCTGAAGGTCAGGGGGTGGGACTGAAAGTCCCAAGCCTCTAATCTCTTTGTCTTTCCAGTGACCAGCCCCATCCTGAGGCTATCCGGGCCCCCACCCTAAATCATCTCCTAAGGAATGACGAGACACTCCTATCACTCAGGGTTTTAGGAGCTCCTTGCCGTAAACTAGGGACAAGGGCCACATACATTTCTCATACCCTAGAAGGAAACCAGGAAACCACCTCAATACAAGAAAAGCCATACATGAAAAACCCACAGTGAACATCACACTCAATGGTGAAAGACTGAAAGCTTTTCTTTCAAGATCAAGAACAGACAAGGATGCCCACTATCACCATTTCTATTCAACAGAGTACTAGAGGTTCTAACCAGAGCAATTAGGCAAGAAAAAGAAATAAAAAGCATATAAGTTAAAAAGGAATAAATAAATTATCTCTGTTCACAGACGACATAGAAAACTGATTCCACAAAAACGTTGTTAGAACAAACAAATTCAGCAAAATAGCACGATACCACCAAGTCGACACATAAAAATCAGTTGCATTTCTATATCCTCACAATGAACAACCCAAAAAGGAAATTAAAAACACAGTTCCAAAAAAAAAAAAAAAAAAAAAAACACAGTTCCATTTATATTAGCATCAAGAATAAAATACTTAAGAATATATCTAACAAGGAAGTGATAGACTTGTATACTGAAAACTATACAACAGTGCTGAGGGCTTCCCTGGTGGAGCACTGGTTGAGAGTCCGCCTGCCAATGCAGGGGACACGGGTTCGTGCCCCGGTCCGGGAGGATCCCACATGCCGTGGAGTGGCTGGGCCCCTGAGCCATGGTCGCTGAGCCTGTGCATCTGGAGCCTGTGCTCCACAACGGGAGAGGCCACGACAGTGAGAGGACCCGAGGCCCACATATCACAAACAAACAAACAAAAAACAGTGCTGAAAGAAATTAAACAAGACATAAATAAGTAGAATGACATCTCATGTCTATGGATTAGGAGGGTTAATATTGTTAAGATATCCACATAACCCAAAGTGATATAAAGAGTCAATGCAATCACAACCAAAATCCCAATGATGTTTTTTGCAGAAAAACATCCTAAAATTCTTATGGAATCTCAAGGGACCCAGAATAGCCAAAACAATCTTGAAAAAGAACAAAGCTGGAGAACTCACACTCCCTGATTTCAAAACTTACTGCAAAGCTACAGTAATCAAAACTGTGGTACTGGCATAAAGACAGACATATAGACCAGTGGGATAGAATAGAGAGCCCAGAAATAAACCCTCACACATATGGTCAAATGATTTCCAGCAAGGGTGCCAAGACCATTCAATGGGGAAATGACAGTCTTTTCAACAAATGGTGTTGGGAAAACTGGATATTCACATGCAAAAGAACAGAGTTGGACCCTCATCTAACATCATATGCAAAAGTTAACTCAAAATGCGGCAAAGACCCTAAACCTAAGATCTAAAACTATACAACTCTTAGAAGAAAACGAAGGACAAAAGCTTCCCAACATGGGATTTGGCAACGATTTCTTGGATATGACACCAAGGTACAGGCAACAAAAGAATAAATAGACAAACTGCACTGCATGAAAATTTTATAATTTTGTGCATCAAAAGACACCATAAACAAAGTTAAACAAACAAAAACTCACAGAATGGGGGAAAATGTTTGCAAATCATATATCTGATATGGGGTTAATATCAGAATATGTAGAGAATCCCTAAAACTCATCAGCAACAAAACAAACAACCCAATTCAAAATGGGCAAAGAACTTGAGTAGACATTTCTCCGAAGAAGACATACACGTGGCCAACAAGCACATGAAAAGTGGCTCAACGTCACTAATCATTAGGGAAACGAAAATCAAAACCACAGTGAGATGTCACCTCACACCCACCAGGATGGCTACTATCAAAAAACCAGAAAACAACAAGCATTGGTGAAAATATGGGGAAATTTGAACCACTGTGCACTGCTGGTGGGAATGCAAAATGGTGCTGCCACTGTAGAAAACAGTACAGCAGTTGCTCAAAAAATTAAAAATAGAACTACCATATGACCCAGCAATTCCATTACTGCATGTATACCCAAAAGAATTGAAAGTAGGGTCTCAGAGATATCTCTACACGCATGTTCACAGCAGCATTATTCAGAGTAGCTAAAACACAGAAGCGACCCAAGTATCCGTCATCAGATGATGGATAAACAAAACGTAGTCCATCCATACAATGGAATATTATTCAAACTTAGAAAGGGAGGAAACTCTGACACCCGCTCCAACGTGGATGGACCCTGAGGACACGATGCCGAGTGAAATAAACCAGACACAAAAGGACAAATTCTGTGTGATCCCGCTTCTGTGAGGTCCCTGGAGGAGTCACACTCACAGAGACAGAAAGTAGGGGGGTGGGGGCCGGGGCTGGGGGAGGGGTGGGGAGTGAGTGTCTCATGGGGGCCGAGTGTCGGTTTGGGAGGATGAGAAAGTTCTGGAGACGGATGGTGATGACGGCTGCACAACAGTATGAATTCAGGTTATATCAATGAACTATACACTTAAAAATGGTTAAGATGATAAATTTATTTTATGTGTATTTCACCGTGATAAAAATATTGGGGGAAAAAAAAGGACTGAGCTTCTGATACACGTTATAACACGGATAAAGTTCAAAAACACCACACGCTAAGAAGCCAGTCACAAAAGACCACATATCATACATCCCATTTACATGAATGTCTACGCCAGGTAACTCCGTAGAGATGGCGCGGTTTGGTGGCTGTCGGGCACTGAGCAGAGGAGCTGTGACTGCTTGTGGGCACGAGGTTTTCTTCCTGAACGTGTTTCAGAAACGGCAGAGGTGGTGAACCTACCAAATGCCACTGAATTGTTCCGTTTAAAGTGGTTAAAATAGCACGTTTTATGTTGTGTACTTTACACCATTTTTTAAAAACCCTATAGAACCGATTAAATTCAGGCTGACGGCCTGCACAGACGGTGCTTGAAGGGGCTTTGCTGCCATGAACACAGGCCCAGCCAGACATGCCTAGGCGTGACCTCGAGGCTGCATCTCTGCCACGTGTCCCTGTCTGGCTACCGCCCGTCAGGCCCACCAGCATCTGCACGCGGTCCTGACCCAGGTCAAGGGGGCCCTTTGTCCCACCAGCCCGACCCTTCTCACTCGCCTGGCCTTGGCAGTGAACACGACTGCCCACGCAGGTGCCAGGATCACGCCTGCACCCGGGCCGTCGGGGGACCAGAGCAGGGCCGTCCTAACTGCCCAAGGTCAGCGTCAGGATCGAGCCGGACGAACAGAGCCGGGGAGGGGACGCCACCCCCACCCTCCGTCCACCCCACCCTCCACCGGCCGCCGAGAGGCTGCTGGAATGTTCCAACAAAAGTGAGTGGCCGGGAGCCCGGAGCCGCCCCTGGTGAGCATCTCAAGGACCTGCTTGTGAGTGGGGATGGCCCCACATTCTCCGCATTCCCCGCAGTGATGCAGCCCCTGCCCAAGCCTCAGCCCACGTCACCCTCCGTCACCCTCCAGCAAAGACCCTGTGACCCCCACGACCCCAGGAGGGCACCGCATCGGCTGTGCCAACCCCCATCACCATCCCCTACATGAGGCCCCAGACAGGGTGGTGTCCACGCGGGGATGAAGCCAGGCGGGCACCGAGTCGGGGACAGAACGGGCAGGCCCGAGGCCCTCGGGGCGGCACTGCCGGGGCCCTGGCCTGAGCTGATGGCTGGGCAGCCGGAGACGGACATGCAGAGCTGCTTGGGCGACCCCCACGCCGCGGGCCAGCACGGGCTGCTGGCGACGGCTCTGGGCAGGCAGACAGCCTGTCACTGTGGTTGAGAGCCATCAAGGGGGCGAAGAAACGAGCTGGGGGACCCCTCGCACAGAGCACAGCGGAGGGCACCGTCCTTCCAGCTGCAAAAGGTCTACCTCACTTGATCCTTTCACGTGTCTGAAAGGTCAACGTGAACTATCAAAAGTGTGCCCCTTCCGTGAGACGTGGGTACCCTGGGGCGGGGGGTCACGGGGAGGGGCACCCCGCGGGGCATGAGGACCCCTGGGAGGCCCACCCACCTCCGAGCCCCGCACCGACGAGCTCCTCTCTGGCCCCCTGGGGCTCCTGTGGGTGGGCTTCTGCTCATGGGGTCTGACCCAGCTGGCCGCACTCCCCACCCCGTGTCCTGCCTTGACCCACGTCCTGGCAGGTCCAAGGGCTGCTCGCAGAGAAACCGCACATGCGCACAGGAGCCTGCTGTCCTGGACGGGGCGGGCGGCGGCCAGGAAGTCTTACCCGTTGGGACTGACTCCCCCGCCCGCCTTCTCAGGGCAGCTTCCAGGCCTCAGAAGCTGCAGGTTCGCCCCCCTCCTCTGGCTTTATCTACCACCGGCGGCCATCGGCCTCCCAGGCAGGACGCACTGGGACTCCTCACTCTCCCCCCAGCCTTCCCAGACCTGCCCCCCCGCCGGCCCCTGGGCTGCTGCGGCCCCTTCACACTGCCTGCTCCACTCCCGCCGGGACTCCACGGTCGGACGTCTCCATGGCCTTGCTGACCGCTCCTCCAGGGTCCCCTGTTCTCTCTGGGAGACCCCAAGGCCCGGCCCTCATCGCTGGCCACACCCTCCGTGGCCTCAACAACCTCCTCTATACTAAGGGCTCCCAAATGCAAATCTCTCTTCAGCCCCGTCTGCTCCCCGAAATGCAAGACTCACGCACCCAAGTGCCCACCGAACAGCTTCACTGGGCCTGACAGACCACAGACCGAGTCCGGCCTCTGCCCAAATCTGCTCCCACCCCACACGGGACGCTGCTGGCACCCAGAGGCCGGGCCCAGGGACCTGATCCGGAGCCCGCCCTGGGACCCCTGCTGGCAGGAGGCTGAGCCAGGCCCTCCTAGCCGAACAAGCGGCCGCCATGGTCCAGAGCCCCTGCGCACCAGGCCAGGGCCCGAGGAGGGTCTGGTGATCGGTGTGAAGTTTCTCTACACCCCATCCAGTGGGGGACCTGCCCTGACAGACGAGGCAGGGCACACTGTTCAGGGTCGGGGGCCCCCGGGGCGTGGTCAGAACCTCTCCTCTGACCCACGGCCCCGGGCACTGCGTCTTCAACCAGCAGACGTGCCGCGGAGGAGGCACAGACGCCTCCCTGGGGGCCCAGTGTGCACTGGGCGCGGCCGATGACCAGGTCTGGGGGCGGCCACAGCTGGGACAGACACCCGGGAGCAGCGTCCAGCCATCCCAGCCAGGGCCCTTCCTGCCGGGGGACGTCAGGCCTTCTCCTGGGCTTTACCTCATGGCACCACTGACCAAGCCAGTGCCCTGTGTGACGGTGGATACACCCCCAGCCGAGGGCGAGGACACCAGTGAAAACCCCACACGAGGTCACACCAGCTGCCCACTCTGCTTTCAGACTCTTCGTGAGGAGCACCTAAGCCTCGGGCCACCAAGCTCCCTCCTTCCCCGCCTTGCAGAGCAGACACGTCAACCCATCACCGTGGCACACGTCATGGGAGAGGTGGTACTCACTGTCTTCTCCCGGACAGGGCATGCCTGGCTCCTCGGGGATGCTGGGGAAAACTGCACACAGAGAGAGAGAGAGAGAGAGAGAGAGAGAGAGAGAGAGAGAGAGAGAGAGAGAGCGTGTCAGTGCCCACTGCGGCCTCGTGAGAAGTCCTACTTGGGAGTCAGGCTGCCCGTAAAGCCCCCGTTGCAATGACAGCCTGCTCTTGGGAGATGCTCATTAAGGCAAAACCTTGGAAACCCAGCACATCGATGTGTGCCAAACTCCCTTTGATGAGACACGGAGCTGCACGGAAAAATTCAGGGGAAAAAGCAACCAGAGGGGTCTAGAGAGCAGAGCCGTCCCAGGAGGACTCCTGATGTGTACTGATAAGTCCACATGGAAATGGGAAAGAACCGAAATTCCCCTGAAAACTGACTTTTGAAAGCATATTTCGTTCCACTTCTTTACACTCAAAATGGAGTTCAAAATTAAGCACGTTAAAATATACCTTGGGCTTCCACAATAAGTTACTAGAAAAGAAGGTTAAACGTACGAAAACCTAGCTAAAATGACCTTTTCCTTAATCTAGAAAATAGAGTGAATTCTGAAAGTACCAAACCTTTCACTGTTGAGTCAACTCAGACGTGCTAATCACCACCACGCAGTGGACGAGTGTAGGTTTGACATTTGATCCACGTTCATACAAAGGGCTACAAAAACTAGGTATTTTAACCAACCACTAGCCCAGCGTCAGAGAGAACGATGGTCCAACAGAAAACTGTGGACAGGGGCTTCCCTGGTGGCGCAGTGGCTGAGAGTCCGCCTGCCGATGCAGGGGACACGGGTTCGACCCCTGGTCCGGGAAGATCCCACATGCCACGGAGCGGCTAAGCCCGTGCGCCACAACTACTGAGCCTGCGCTCTAGAACCCGTGCTCTGCATCCAAGAGAAGCCACTGCAACGAGAATCCTGCACACCGCAACAAAGAGTAGCCCCCACTCGCCGCAACTAGAAAAAGCCCGCACGCAGCAACAAAGACCCAACGCAGCCAAAAATAAATTAATTTAAAAAAAAAAAAGAAGAAGACTGTAGATGGTTTCGTGCACTGGTCCTGGCTCTTGGGCTCAGCCGTCCGCGGCCCCCGCCTGACTATAAGCTGCACCAGAAGCGGATGCAGAGTGGCGGGGCGGCCACAGCTGCCGGAACTACGCTCTCTCTGCAGACACCCTGCAGAACCCCAAAGTGCTGGGGGGGCACAGTCTGAAAACCTGCGATTTAAAGACGATACTGACACGCTAGCAAGGAACACTTCCCGCGACTCAATTTCTACCCCGCACTGAGCCTAAGCAGCGGAGGAAGGCTGTGTGAGCCTGCAGAAAGCCACGGGGAGGGTCTCGTCCGCCCCGGGGCAGGGCTGCAGCACCGTCCCTGCTCTCTCCGCAGGTGCCTGGGCCCTGGGCCCTCCGAGCTCCCAGAAAGGTGGGGGCAGGTGAGCGATGCCGCCCCCAAGAAATGAGGGTAGTGAGGGCTAACCACCTCCAGGACCCGGGCTGCTCCTTACAAGGAAGAGCAATTTTATCTGGGTTAATAAAATATAAGAGAAAAAAACCCCACTGCATCCTATTCCACACCCTTACATTCTCGGGCATCCTAAGATCTTAAACCGCGATCCTCCATGTGGCCCCTGGTCCAACAAAGCACCCACGCCGCCCCTGCGCCCCCCGCCCCAACACACACACACACACACACACACACACACACACACACACACACTCTCACACACCCCTCCCCAGACCGCCCTCTGGCCGGCACTGACCGTGAAGGATGAGCCCTTCGTCCTTGCGCTGACAGGACAGGCGGAAGGCCTCCTCCAACTCCATCTGGGAGGACACAGTGCAGGGGTCACCTGGTGGACAAGAGGCATGGATGAGGCCACTGCAGGCCCAAGGCAGAGGGGTTCACGGTGGCGGGCACCCGAGTTTGGGAGGGTAGTCTCACTGCTTGTGACCAGCTGCCCAGAGCAGAGCTGACGGCCCCAGAGTGGCCAGCCTGACCAGCAGGTCACCCCAGCCAGGGCCCGACAGCAGAACCAGTCAAGCCCAGAAGGGCAATGAGTTCACCCAGAGCCTGGGAAGGCCGCGGGGGGAGCTAAGGCTTCCTAGGTTTCCCGGCCAGGGTGAGAGCGGGCACACTCCTAGCCGGTCCCAGAGCTGAGGGAAGGGCTCCTTGCCCGCCGCGCCGGCCCGGGGCACAGATCCACAGCCAGCCAGCGCCCCACGTGGCCAGGTTCCAGCGGGAAGGGGTGCGGCTAGAGGTCTGCCTGTCCCTTGTCCAGGCTGAGAGCCGCCAGGCAGTCTCTCCTGGACGGTCTCCCAAACCCTCCGCTTTCTCTGAAGTGTGTCCGGCAGCAGGAAAGAAGGAAGGAGGGAGGGGGAGAGAGGAGGGAGGGAGGGAGGGAAGGAGAGATGCACCCTGGGGCCCCGGCCACCCTTACCCTCCCCACTTCCCCGAGAAAATGAGGAGCTCAGCTTCCAAATCACCCGCCAGAGAAACCCAGGATGTGAGGAAGGAAGGTCACGTTAAGGAGGGCAAGGAGCCGTGCAAGGTGTGGAGGAGAGCCCGCAGCCTCTCCCTGGTGCCCAGACCAGAGCTGGCCTTGCGGGGGTGGGTGGCTCCCACTCAAGGGGCAGCTCACCCCCCAGCCCCCCACCCAGTTTGTCCACGCACCTGTCACGGCCTCTTCCCAGGAAACAGCTTCCAACGACCCCAGTGCGGAAGCTGGTTAAGTTTAACCAGGTTAATTCCAGGGCTGTCCATCTCCCCCCAGAAGGGGCTGCGCACAGATTTAGAGGTTCACAACCCGACCGACACGCGCCCAGGCGCTACCTTCACTGTCCACCCACTTGAGGGTGAGTGGGTGGCCCTGGTGGAGGTGGCACATCTCCCGCACCTCCTCACAGAGCTCGTCAAAGGTGGTGGCGGAGTCCAGGCTGGTGATCAGGATGTCCCTGGGGCAGAAAGGATGCACAGGTCTCACCATGGAGCATATTTAAGCCACGTGAAGTACTGACGATTGTTACCCAAGTTACTGATCAAATCAATGAACCGATGTTGTCCCCAAAGAGAATATTACAGCCCCTCCCCAGCACCACCGCCCGCAGCCTACGTAAGTTACCACCACGAGTGCCCTTGTGCAGAAAGATCTACCTGGGTGCCCGGATGTGCCTCAGGGGGGCGGAAGGACCAGGGTGGGTGCGGCAGAAAGTACCTCCTCCCCCACCCCCGGCGGAGGCCGGGCAGACCTGCTCGGACACCAGGAGTGAGGCTGCCAGGACGGTCACCCAAGAAGGGTGGGGTGGCTGGACACGGCCTGCCCAGCTCAAGCCCACCAGCCTCAGCACACCATCCCCCAAGCTCCATGGCGCCAACAGGGCCCGGCATATACCTTCAGGAGACGGGAACTGGGGGGGTGGGGGCAGAAGGCAGTAACTTATTAATCCAAGGCTGCAGCTTCTTGAAACCCGCGAGGGACCATTCGACTGCCTTTGGTGCGGCCACAACAGAATTCCGGGATCGGTTTTTTGGAAAAGCCAGTCCCAGAATGTCACTGCCTTTTATCTTTTCATCCAAAATAGGGAAGTAGAAGCTGGATCATTGGAGACAGCGCAGGGAGTCACGGTCAGCCTTTGAGGGCTGGCCCTTCAGGGGTGAGGCAAGTCAGCACGAGGGAAATGCTCGACGCCCCCCAGGATAGGGAGGGAGGGGCATCGCCCCCCCCATGCACTGTCCCCTCCCATCACCCGCCACCCAAAGCAGGGATGGCACTGACTCGGCTATGCCTGCTGAGACTCTGAGCAAGAACCACTTTAGAATATGCTCAAGTTTGGGGAAATTTTGCCAACATCTGACACCACAAGGGTGTGGAGCGTATGAAGAAAGATCTGAAGCATGCCAGACAAGAGAAATGCAGGATCTGCTTGGCCTTAATACTGCTGGCTTCTGAATTCTGTCAAACGTGTGTTTATAAAGAGTCTCTGTCCACCAGGTAACAAATCCAGGGCCACCGAGACCTGTCTGCTGGGCGCCCACCACAGCTGGGGCCCGGCCCACGGGTCACTCACCCTAGCGGGTGGGGGGATACGGCCCCCAGCCACCCACCCCTTCTCGCTGGAACTGGCGCCATCTGCTCACTGACCCACAGCACCTGCCCCCGGGGCCCCGAGCTCACCACGGCCTGCGACGTCTTGGCAAACCAAGGCACAGAGGGCGCACATGGCTCATCAGTGGGGGTCCCAGAGACCAAGCCCCCATCGCACCCACCCCATCATCCTGGGGTCACCCGGACCTGGTACCCACGCTGCCCACGCTCGCCAATGACCCAGTATCCACCAGTTACCCTGACAGGGAGCTCTGGAAGTCAGTCTGCCACCCCTTCGCCTTTGACCTCTCCCTGCCCCATGACCCTCCCCCGCAGTTCTGCCCCCACGTGGCAACTAGTCCCCCACCCCCCAGCATTTCAGGGCCTAGAGCTCAGGTGGGCTGTTCCCCAGTGGTTTGGAGGCGCCCCTGGGCCCCAAGCTCATCACCCAGTGACAGGACTGCAGCTCTTCCCTCCAACACAGGACCTTGGCACCAGTGGGGAGGGGCTGTCCCAACCCCTGGCCAGACCCCTGACTACCACCCCTAATGTCATCCCAAACCCGAATCAAGCAGCATCTCTGAGCAAACGGGATCCTGAGGCTTCCAGCTCAGGGCGCCAAGACAGAGCCCCGGGCTGGGGCAACAGCCTGCTGGACGGCCCCTCCCGGGACTCCTAGGTCTGCCCAAGCCATGCACCCAGGCCCGGGCTTTGCACACAGCAGGCCCTCAATCAGAGTTCTGGAAGACAAGCTTGAGCTGCAGAGAAGGAAGATCCAGCCAAGTTGTTCCTGCGATCTCAGAAAAGTGGGCAGAGCAGGGTCTCCAAACCCAGCATGCATCACCTGGAAACCCCCTGAAAACACAGAAGCTGCCGGACCCCGGACCCACCCTCAGAGTCCGGCGACTGCACACCCTCCAAGGGCCCAGCTGGCGAGGGGGAGACCGCGATCTCAAGCCTCTGGAGGGCCTGGGGCAGGGAGGAGAGGGGATGGGCAAGGGCGACGGGGAGAAGGCATCCCCCCCAGAGGGGGCGGCTGACGACCCCCTATTTTTAAGAATAGTGTCTCCACATCTGATATTCAGTTCTTGGAAGGTGCTGGAAACAGCGTGGAGGTAGGTGAGTCTTTGTTCCAGGAAATGGATGACCCGGAGCTGGAGGGTGATGCGGGTGATCCAGGCTACAACCCTGCTGACCGGGGAGGGCGGCTTGACGACTCATGGACTGTCGCGTCTCCAGAGAGGCTTGGCTGCCATAGCACCTGTGGCTATGCTAAGAGGCTGTTGATTCTCCTTTCTTTTTTCTAAGAAAAAATAATTTTCAGGAGAAGATTCTTCTGATGGCTCTCAGAGTTGAACTTAATCAACTGATCTTAAAATTTCAAAAAAAAAAAATAGTGTCTCCAACGTATCTGACCCTCAGCTCCCGGCCCTGCTGCTTAAAAATAACCTGCAGCGGCAGCACAGGGCAAGAATTTCACTTGGACCCACGGGGTTTGGATAAGTGAGCGCGGAGCGCAGCGGACACTCTCCGGAGCCAGCATCAGGTCAACACCCGCTGAGGACTGTCTCCCAACTCAGACGCCAGACTCCCTCATCCCGGGGAGAGGCGCCAGTGCGGAGCACTTTAGGGAAAGCACCGGGAGGCGGGCGGAGCTGGGACCGAGGAAGACGGTCAGCCTGGGGCAGCAATGAGGAGGGAGGGCGGGACGGAGAGAAGGAAGAGTGGGAGGAGGGGGAGGGGACCGAGAAGGGGCCGAGGAAAGGGGAGGAGAGAGGGAGGGGAGGGGAGAGGAAGGAGGGGAGGTTGGGAAAGGAAAGAAGAGGGAAGAGTGTAGGGTGTGGCCTCATCAGCCGGGAAACCAGACTCAACAGGTCACATTTCCCCCGGTAACCAAAGCACTCTCCAGGGGCCCAAGCCCGGGGAGGGGACGGACAGGCAGCTCAGCCAGAACTCCCTGGGGCTTCCTGAACTCTGCCCACAACTGCCTGGCCCGCCTCCCACCCCTGGCGCAGTGCCTACTTGAACTCGTCCTGGGGGAAGGCTGGGGGGTCTGGTTCCCACCTGCCCCCTGGCCTCTCCGGGTGTGGACTTCCTCTCACTAAGGATCAATTCTGATTTTCAGTCACTTGTTGCTCAATTCCATGGTTCCAGACAAGGAAGAGGACTGTCTCTGATGTATGACAGCCATTTCTTACCCTCAGCGAGCCAAGACCCTCGTACCAGCCGAGACCCAAGACCTGGCTGACACCTCACCAGCTTCAGTCTGCAGCCCACCTTGCCAGCCAAAAGACAAGACCCCCTCGGCCTCTTCAGGTGGGCTGGCCAGTCACTCCCCCCCCAGAAATCCTTCTTCTGGGGCACTGCCACCAATTCCCCTTGCTGCTCCCCTCCAGTGCGTTCCCAGGTGGTCAGGCTGAGGACAGCAAAGAGGGCAGGAGAGGCCTGACAGACACCCCAAACAAGGTGTGCCCATCAGCTCGAGCCCGAAGCCCCTCCTCCGGTGCCACTACAGCCGAGACCACCAAGTTCATCTGCGGGGCCAAGGTCCGCTCCCCTCCCAACTCCCCGGCAGAGGCGACCCTGGGAGCAGCCAGACCCAATCTGGGGGCTCCCGGAGTGGAAAGAAGCAGCAGCAAAGGCTCCTAGTTCTCCTCCGACCCCAGTCTGCACTGAGCGCGCAGCGCGGTCCCGGCCTCGGGGCGCAGCCCCTCCCCCCCCCACCAGGGCTGTCCCGACGAGGCCGAGTATCCAGCGAGCGCTCTCTGGGCCGGGCCAGGCGCTCCGGTCACTGACCCCTGTGGGCGCCGGCTCGCCCCATTTCACAGGGAGGCAGGTCGAATCCAGGCGCCGACCGCGGACGCAGGGCCCCAGCCCTTCCAGGCGCCCTCCATTCGCGCAACCAGCCAGCTCACCGCACCTGCCTTTCACCCAGTCACGAAACGGTTCTGAAACTGAGACCTGATCGGGTACACTGGAAAAAGTTTAGGAAAACCTCGGTTTTTAAAACCTGCCAGCAATCTTCACAATTTGACAAAAACTTTCGTCCTTACAGGTTGTGGCCTGAATGTTTCGGCCAACTTTCCAGGGAGAGTGTCAACACAGGGCCCGGGGATGCGGGGCGTGCCAGACGCCCGCCTCCCCTCCGGGCAAGTCCCAGCCCAGGAAAATCTCGTCAGGGCGGGGAGAGACCCGCATCGCCGCGTGCTCCGAGCTGGGCCCGGCGACCCCGAGCTAGGGCGCCGGGGGGCCAGGCCGACCCCACGCTGCCCGCGAGCTTTCCCGCCGGTGACATTCAAGTGCGCCCGGAGCGCCCGCTCCGCCCGGAGCCGCCTCTAGGCGCTGGCGCCTCCGGACCTCCCCGGACGCCCCTGGGCCCGGAGGAGCCTCGCTGTCCCCTCTCTCCCGCGCCACGGCCGGCTGCCCCCAGCCCTCAGCAGCCTCCCGAAGCTGCGACGACACGGTCGCCGACGGCCGGCGCTGTCGGGGGCCGCTCCCCGCGCCCGGCGCTGCCCTCGGCCCCGCCGCCTCGGCGCACACGCCCCCCGCCCGGGCCGGGCCCTGCCGTCGGGCGCTCGCGCTCACCCGCTGTAGTGCGCCTTCAGGCGGACGCGGCCGCCGCTCCCGTCCATCTTGCGGCCCGTCCTGCTGGGCATGGCGCGCTCCGCCGGCCGCCGTCAGCGTCGCGCCCCGGACGCTCGGGCCATGGCTCGGGGACCCAGCGGCCGGGTCGGGGCGCAGGTGGGGCAGACGGCGGAACGCGGAAGGGAGCGCGCGGCGCGGGGACCGGGGAGCTTCGGTCCGGCCAACTCCGCGGAACTTGGCGGCAGGCGGGGCGGGGCGGGGCGGGGGCGCGGCCGGCGCGCGCGCGCCACTGGGGGCGCGCACGGAGTCTGGCGTCAGGCCTCGCGGGGGGTGGGGGGTGTCCGAACATGGCCGACCCGAGGCCCAGCCGGCGGCCAATCGGCGGGGCGGGCGGTCCCGGGGCGGAGGCGGTGGCACCTGCGGCCAATGAGGTCGAGGCGGGGCCGCCACCTGGGCCAATCCCCGGGGGACCCCGCGGCCGCAGCCCAATGGCGCGGCGCGGGGCGGACTACCTGTCGGGCGGGGCACGGCCCCACCTGGGGCCAATGGGGGCGCGCGCGGCCCGGCTCTGCCCGGCAACCGACGCCCCCTGTCTGCCCAGCGCGCTGGCCCCTCGGTGAAGTGGGCTCCCGGGGCCGCGGTTCCCAGGTGGGGCCTCTGCGCTGCGCGCCCCGGGAACTTGTTGGAAATCCAAGCCTTCGCCCCAGCCCAGACTCGCTGAATAGAAACTCCAGCAGTCTGTGCTAACAAGCCCGGGTAAATCGGGTGAGCGCGAGTCTGCGAGCCGCTGGGCTAGGGGACAGCGGGGACGGGTCGCCGCCCGTGACGAGTGCGGCCCGCCGCTCAGACCCTGGATTCCGAACGGCGCTCGGACCGCGTGACCCGCGTCCGGCCAGCTTACAACTGCGGAGACAGACTGCGAGGAGCAGAGACCCCGCGAAGGTCACGACCGGCAGGTCCGGGCTCGGTGGGTTCTCCGGCCGCAGCCGCCCTCCTCCTTCTGCGGAAGGTTTGTCTACACTCGCTAGCCTGCCTCTCCGCTCCAGTTCACTCCTCGGTTCGGGACAAGGAGGCTGCGTTAGTCCAGCTCGCCCGTGACCTTCACTTCTGAATCCACATCCTCTCTGGGTCTTATTAACACCGTGCGTTTGTTCCGGACTGTCGCCTTGGAATACTATCCACGCCCCCACCCACCAGGTGCCTGCGTCCTGGGCCCATCCCTTACTGGTTGCATCCACAGGGGCCCAAATCTGCAGTCTGTGGGACCTCAGCTGGGCACCAGGTGCGCACCCCGGGCTCAGAGATCTACAGACCCCTCATCCCTGCCGCCCCTCCCAAGGCCTGTCCTACTCTGAGCCACACCCCTGTTGCCTCCCTCCCCTTCCCTTCTCCACCCCACCCCACCCCGTTGGCAACCTCTGACCCCCACCCCCACCCCCACTCCAGTCCCGGCTAAGCCTTCACCACTCTTCACCTGGACAACTGTAAGGATTTCTCATTCACTCTTTCATTCCACAGAGCTTCCTGGTGCCTCCTAGTACAGGGTGCTGGGTGTCCCTGGAGAACCACATGGACACAGTCCCTATGGTCATAGGACCCATATTCTCCCTAGAGATGGACACAGAGAAACCTGTTGACAGCCCACCTCTCACCTACTTAGGGTGCTGTGAACTCTCCGTCCTAATAAAACACAGCCCTCTGCACCCCACAGCCGTCCACCCACCTGACCACTTCTCCGCTCTTCTCTACAACAAACTCCTGCCCGGAGCTTTCTGCAGCCCTAATCTCCACTTTATCTTTCCTGCCACTTTCTCTGAGGCCACTGTCACTACCACCCCCTGTGTTTTAAGTCCAGTGGCCAATTGCCAGCTTTTCCTGAATTGACCCTTGGCAGTGACCCCACCCTAGGACGCTGCCGTCGCTTCCTTGTGCCTCTGCTGCTTCCTCGCCAGCCTCTAAATGCGTGCCCGCCGCCCCCGCCTCAGTCATGGGTGCTTCTCAAGCCCTTGAGCTGCTCGTGTCCACTTAGGGCTCGAAGTGGCACCGTCCCAAGCTCAGATGGCCCCGCTGGGCTGATTCCCCCACCATCACACCTCTCATCCACCAGAGCTCCCTGACGTGCCCTCCTCCACCTCAGGGCGCGCACCCCTTCTGTCCTCATTCTCACCTCAGAACTCCCGGGGTTTCCTTTGCTTCCTCTCCCTCTTACGCCCAGCCCACCACCACCTGCAGATCCTGGCAGCTCCAGATTCCTGCCGTGTCGACCACCTCCACTGCTGCCACCTGGTCCAAGCCTCCAATTTCCCTAAAACCTAAGTCCAGCTGTGTCCATCTCTCTGGTGTTCAAGACCTGCAGTGGTCTGCATCGCCCTCAGGGACCCCAGGCCTTTCCGCCTGGTCTCCCGCCAGCCTCACTGTGGCTCTTTCCACACCGGCCCCCTGGCTCCCTCTTGGCTCAGGGCCTTGGCATGTGCCGTGGCACCTTTGCCCAGACCCACACTTCCCTTGAGTCTCTACTCAACACCCCTGACGTCCGTGTCAGTCTGCTCCCGACCCCACCCCGTGGGCACTCCCCCACGCCCCGGCATGGGCACTGAGTCCCCTGGCTGTCAGGCGCACGTGGAAGGGGAGGGGTCCGAGGGTTTGTCACGTGAGGGGAGCAGCATGGTGCTCACAGGAGGGAGCAGGAACCTGCAGCCCAGAGGTGAGTGTGCGGGATGCAGTGCCCTGTGCCAGCCCCTCACCTGGCCCCATGGCCAGCACTGTGGCTGTGTCCCCTGGGCCACCGGGAGCCCAGCCTGGCACACGGCCTTGGGCACGTCCTGACCGGCGGAGAAGAGCAAGACATCCCACAGCACCCCCCGCACCCCCCTCCCCGCATTCTGACTTCCTGCCTCAGAGTGTGGTGAGGGCAGAGGAGGAGGGGGCCAGGGGGTCCAGTCTTTGATGCCCTCTTCCCCCTGCTGGCAGCACGGGCTAGCAAGGGTCCCTTCTCTGGGCACCATCTCCTGGACATGCCCCATCCAAGGCCCCACCGGACACAAGAGCCCTTTCTAACCAGGGAAGCCCTGGTCAGGGTAGGAGCTCCAGGTATCCCAGGTGGCCCCGTGGGTACTGGCCTCCGCCTGCAGACCTGAGTGCCACATGGAACCCTCTGTCCTGGAGTCTGGAAGCTGGGTCACCCAGTACTGGTGAGGAAGTCCCGAGGGGGTGCCGGTAGCTGCCTGCTCAGGGTCAGGTGGGTTTGGAGGGTGGGGCTTCTGTTCCCCATGGGGGTTGGGGGACGAGAAAGGCATATTCCAGGGGGGGGTCCCCAACCATGTCTAGCCCCAGGCCCGGGTGAGGGCACATGGGTTGCCTGGGGTGCCCAGAACACTTCCCTGAGGCCGCCGGAGGGAGGAGGGTGAAGGACCCTCCCCCCACCAACAAGTTCTGCAAAACAACGACCTGCTGCCCGGCCAGCAGACCCCCTCCAGAGAGCAGGGCCACTGAGCCATCCCTCTCAGGGCCTCAAGGACAGAAGGCTTGGTCCCGACTGAGCGACTGGCAGCTGTGCCTGCCTGGCATCCACTTCTTGCCCTGCATCCTGGCCACAGGCATGGGGTGTTTGGGTAGTTGGCGGGGTTGGGATCCTGTCAGCCTGGGTCACCGTTGTATCCCCACTATGTCAGGCATCTGGCACACCTGGAATGAATGAATGAATGAACAAATGGGTGAAGACCCCTCAGAAATGCTGGGGGGGCTTCCCTGGTGGCGCAGTGGTGGAGAGTCCACCTGCCGATGCAGGGGACACAGGTTCGTGCCCCGGTCCGGGAGGATCCCACGTGCCGCGGAGCGGCTGGGCCCGTGAGCCATGGCCGCTGAGCCTGCGCGTCCAGAGCCTGTGCTCCGCAACGGGAGAGGCCACAACAGTGAGAGGCCCGCGTACCGCCAAAGAAAAAAAAGAAGAAATGCTGGGACCAGTCGTCCTCCTAGGACCCCGGGCCTGTTCTGGGGCCCACCCGTTGGCAGGCTGCAGCATAATGATGTCACCTGGGGCGGAGCGGCAGTGACCCTTGGACAGAGGTGCAGGCGGGACAGACCCGCAAGGGGCCTGGCAGCTGAGGGCTGGTCCTTTTCACTCTGGGCAGTTTCTGTATTTCCCAATTTTCCACAAAGATCTCATACACTTTCATGATCACAAACACCTATTATTTCCAAAGTGAAAAGTACAAATGTGTGTTGTTGCTATTAGCTGATTAGAAAAGTGACAGTGGCTCACTGTAGAGCTCCGACGGCACGGCAGGTGCAGGGAGAGGAGACCTACCCACTGCCCGGCCCCCCCAAACGCAGCCGGGCCTTCTGCCCCTCCTGTCACCTGTCACCTGGAACCCAGGGCGGGGCTGCAGCTTGTGGGACCGCGGGGAGGAGGAGGAGGGCAGGGCCGGCAGAGGGCAGGGTGGGGCCCCAGTGTGGCTCGCCCCGTGATCTTCTTTGTTAAATGTTCTTTATGAGTTCTTTCAACAACTGTGAGCTCCTCCAGGTGGAAGGTGAAAGGCAGGTGGAGATTCTGCTCAGTGATCCTCATCAGACAGAAGCAGAGGTCTCCCGTGGGGGTCGGTGGTCCCTCCTGAGGGGTCCTTCTGCGAACCCCGCCTGGGGGCCCTCCTCATCAAAGCTCACAGGCGGCATCCGTGCCGGCTCAGCACTTGGGGCTGCCTAGGAAGAGGTGCCTGCCTGCCGGAGCCAGCATCTGCCCGGGTCCGTGGGGTGGGGGTGGAAGTTTGGTCATTCCGCCAGGTGTGACACTGATCCGGGCGGGGCCTGGCGAGGAGCACGCGGGTCACGGGAGAGCCCTCGACGCCCGCGGACAGGCGCTTGGCACGCGCAGCGGTGGGAGGGATGGGCCGCAGATGTTTCCTTTCTTCGTCTCGGATCTCGGGATTTGGAGACACTGGTTCGATGTCAACATTCGTTTCACCTGCTCCTTCATTTATTCAAGGGAGGTCGACTGCGGGCCGACTGGGCGCTGCACCCCGGCGGGGGACAGGTCACAGACCTGGCAGCTTGGTCGGAGAGAGCGAGGTCTGCCTAGGGCCCCGGAAGGGAGGCTGGCTGGGGGGCCTGAGGGCGGGAGGGGTGGGGCCGGAGCGGAGGCGTCCGGGCGGCCTGAGAAAGGCCCTGGGGGCCCAGGGAGCAGGACGGCCTACGGCGTGGGGCAGACCGGGGGGCGGGGCCTGTGTGTACCCGAAGGGCTTCCTTCAGGGAGGGGTGACGGGTTCTCCCCCGGCACTGCCGGCGTATTGGGAGCAGGTGCGTCGCCGCGGCGGGGCCGGTGCCCTGCGGGGTCGGAGCCGCTTCGGAGCCCGCCCCGCGCAGGCGCCTTCCCGCGGGCGCAGTGCTGCGCGTTCCCGGCAGAGGGCGCGGCGGGGACAGGGCCGCGGAGGCGCGGAGCCGCTCGCGGGGTCCTGGGCGGGGCCGGAGTCCAGCCCGGGAGGGGCCGCTCCAAGGTCACCCCTCCGAGGACCTCAGCCCTGTCTGTCTCCGCCCTGCAGTGGCGCGTTCTCAGCTTAACCGTCAGTTACACTGATGGTCCCTGTTTCAAAGCACGCGGCGAAGCTTGCCTGCGGGTTGGACCCAGACAGTCTCCGTGTGCGTGTGCCAGAGGAGGTGCTGGGAGAGGCCGCGTCCGCAGAGGCAGGAAGCAGGGACGGGGGGTTGCTGTGTCCAGGGCTGGAGAGGGGCTGGCGGGACCCTGACTGCTTGGCCGGGAGGGGCTGGAGGCTGCAGAGCCAGGCACTTCCCACACGTTCATGGCTGAGCCTCACACTGAACGGGTGAGGACCGCGAGGCAAGGCACCCCCAGGGTCAGGCCCTGCGCCAGGCATCACCCCCTAAGACGTGCCCCATTCTCTGGAGGAGGACACTGAGGGTGAAGGCGGCCCAGTGCTCTGTCCAGGGTCTCAGGGCTGGGACCAGACCTGCCCAGGCCAATGGGGACAGGCGCACATCTCCTTTCAGGCCAGGCGTGCCCACAGAGCAGGGCCTAGGACAAGCAGGTCGGAGCAGCGTGGAGGGAGGGGCGCTTCCTGTCCTGTGGCCGCTGGGAAATGGAGTCTGTCCCGCTTTCCTGTCCCCAAGTCTGCCTGGGATTGTGTTTACAACCCAAAGCGAGCCAGCCGTGCCGGCAGCACCCACAGAACGGTCACCATGGCAATACGGAGCAAGCGCTATTTTAGCCACATGAGGCATCACAGGGAGACGCGGTGGCAGAGCCGAGACAGGTCCCCCACTCTCCGCCCGAGCTCCTCGCCTGTCCACACCAGGCCACCTGCATCAGGTCCCACCGGGCTGAGGTGCCACTGCCTCAATGAGCCCGCCCATCAGAGCGTGAGGCTGCAGCCCCAGGTGGGCGTGGCCTGAAGCCCGGCATTGCTTCTAAACTGCTTGTCCTTAACCCCAGCCTGGGAGGCCGGGGGGCTCAGAACACCCCCGTCCAGCAGCGGAGGTGCAGCTGGGACCACCTTCCAGAGACAAGTGCACAAAACATGTCTGCATCATTGGGTCCAATCATTCCACTTCTGGGAATCTGCTTTAAGGAAAGAACTGGAAATGCAAACGTTTGCAAACCAGCTGTCCCCGCGTCAGCTGCAGGCTCAAACGTGGGAGGTGACCTGCCTGGCCACGACCCCGCATGACCTTTAGATGGAAAGTTGCACACTCACAGGCACATACACATGCAACGCAACACACAAGTCCACGTGTGTGCAGACACGTGCACACACCTGGGCTTGTGCTCACCCAGGCCAGGCAGGAGCGGCTCTGCCAGGACGGCTGCCGGGTGGCCCCAGAAACCAGTAGATGGACGGGCAGGGCCCCGTCCAGCGGGAGGCTGTGTCCAGGCGCCTCTACCTGAGGAAAACGTCCGTGCTTCCCCACGCGGGGGGGAGATCACCGGGACCCGGTCACCCAGGGTCAGGAGCCTCCTGTGGACAGGGCCCCGGCTGCCGTCCCCAAGGGACAGGGCCCTGCACCCAGAGGCAGCCCTCAGCCCTCTCTGACCCCCGATGACCCTTGCCGTGGAAGAGCAGGTGGGGTTGACACCTGCTTTCAGGATGGGACTTCATCTCTGCAGCTCCCACCCGGGTGGGTAGGTGGCTGAGGCTCTGGGGCCCTGGGAGATGCAGCACCTTCCAGGGTCCAGCGCAGATCCCAGGGCAGGCCCCTCTGTGCCCCATCTGCCCCCCCTCCCCCGCACGGTGCCTCGGCGGAGTCCCGAGAGCTGTGCCTTCAAGGTCACCCTGAGGGGAAGCCACCCAGCCTGGCCAGACGGTTCCCAGGACTGCTCGAAGGCCGGGCCCGGGGGGTGGGGCCCTTGGTACCTGGGAGAGGGGGGCTGCGGGCACCCCAGGCCAAGGACACGAAACCCACAGCTACCCCATCCAGGTGCTCAGGCACCTGGGCCCACCCAGGGAGGGGCCACCTTAAGGGAGGCAGTCCAGGTGGACGCCGCATGCACAGCGGGTTTCGTTATAGGAGACGAACTTGAGGTCCAGTCACCAAGTGTTTTATACCAGGCAGAAAACCCTGCCCCTTCCCCTGCGGGGACAAGTCCAAGCTGTGTGCGCAACAGACCTCCTTGGAGAGATAGTGCAGGACAAAAACCAGGTAGCATCTTGCTCGTAAGATGTGCAGAGACCCAGAGTCCCATGGAGAGCAGTCTCCCAGCGGGAAATCGGGACATCGCTTCCTGACTTGGCGGGACCCAGCAGGCCTCCCAGGAGGGGTGTCCTGCCCTCGGTGTCCTGGCTGGGGACCCTTCCAGGCCTCTGCCTCGTTGTCCTTCAGCTCCGTGGCCTCAGTGGAGCCCCAGCCTCTCTCGAGGGTCCCCTCACTCAGCCTCAGTGGACCAGGGCAGGCAGCCCAGAGGCTGGACCACCCGTCTGGTCTGATCGCACTGTCTGGCCTCGCCACTCCACCTCTAAATTGTGTTGAGTCCGGAATGGGTACAGGGGTGTCCCTTCTCCCGCGTGTCACACGCCACTTGCCGTGCTGGTACACCAGCTCCCCGAAAATCAAAGCCCCCGGTATAGTGTTTGCTGAGTTCCACGGCGTGAATTCACTGAACTTGGCGTCAGGGAGACGTGTACACATCAGCTCCCGTGAGCCTGGGGGAGCCCCCTCTTCCTCCCCCATCCTCTTCTCCTTCTTGCAGCCCCCCGGGCTGGGAGAGGGGGGCTCTCGCATTTCTCAGGACCGACCCTCCTCTGCAGGGCAGCACGCCCCTCCCCACCCCCGGAGGAATAAATCAGCATCTCCTAGAAGTGCCCTTGCTGTGCTCAATGGGACCTAAGAGACTGCAGGGAATTTTCAAGACACAGCCCGGATTGCAAGTGTACTGTCTTGGCTGCAAATCCTATTTCGAGCATCTAAACCCAAACACTGACGTTTTGTGTGTCTCCTGTTCCAGGCTAATCGCCTCGCAGCCCAGGCAGACGTGCGCCTTGGGCCAACCAATAACCACAAGCAGCAACTACTGACTGGGACAAGGTACAGACACCGCTGTAGGTGCCTTTTATTAATTATAGCAGTTAATGTTCACGAAAAGCATATCCCATCGCTTCCCCATTTAACAGGCGACGGTCCCCGGGGCAGGCGGGTCACTTGCCCAAGGTTACATACAGGCATTCAAGTCCGGAGCCCACACTCTCAGCCGCCGTGTGTACAGGACTTCTCAACCAAGGGGCCATACCTGGGGAGGCAAACTGCGCTCATTTTCCCCCAAACGGTCACCCTGTTACCCTGGGAATCCAGAACCTCCTGGTTGTAGCAGCTCTTGACGTCTGGGCCAGGTCCCCTCAGCTCACCTCCAACCTCAGAGCAGCAGGGGGACAGTCCCCGAGCTCACGGCCGGCGTTCCATCTTCTCCACCGCTGTCCCGCCCGGGACTTCCCCTGACCTGCTTAGCCTAGGGTGGGGCAGCCTGAAAGGGTGGAGGCTTAATGTCCCGGGGCTGGGGGGGGACCTGGCTGATGCATCCTCAGAGGACCGTGGTGAAGGACCCCTCAGAGGGGCTCTGGGGATGGAGACCCCACCCCGCGGTGACAGCCCAGTAACCACACTCCACTGGCGTTTCCTCCTGCATCTCCCCACCTTGCTTGCTCCTGTGTCCTAGGGTCGCTTCCCAAGGTCGCCCCAGGCACTGAAGTCCTCGCACAGATGCTGCTTTGGGGTCTTGGAAGAGTCGTGGCGTTGCCACTCGGTGTCATGACAACTGGCTTCGCTGGTGGAACATGGGAGGTGAGAAGAGGCCTGCACACCTCCCACTGCTGCGTCTGGAGCTGGCTGTGGCCTCAGGGCAGGCGGGGAGAGCCGGAAAGTTCTCCAGGCCACCCTGCCTCCTGCAGCAAGATGGCAGGGGGTGCTGACCATCAGGCCCCAGGTCCAATCCTAGGTGAGGCGCCAGAGCCCCCCGAGGACAGCCCGTGCGCCTTGCCAGGCCTCTCGGGTTGAGATCGGGACCCTGATGAGGAGGAATAGTGCCTAAGGTTCGGGGTCCTTATGAGTGAGTTCACCTGAGGGTCTCGTACCCCCGAGTCATATCCCGCTTGTTTGTGGGAAAGAGGCTTCCCTTGTCAGGGGTCCCTAAAAATACATCTGAGATGGATGCCTTTGCCAAAGGGTGCTTGTTGTATGAGTTTCCTGTGGATGCTGTAACAAAGGACCACAAACCGGGGGGGGGGGGTGCTTAAGACAGCAGAGATCTATTCCCAGAGTCTGGAGGCCAGAAGCCCATGATGAGGGTGTGGGCAGGGCTGGTTCCTTCTCCAGGCAGCAGGGAGGATCCCTGCCAGCCTCTGCCCTAGATTCCGGTGCTTTCCTGGCCATCCTTGGGCTCCTTGGCTTGTAGACACCTCTCTGCCTCTGTCTCCACAAGGTGTCTCCCTGTCTCACTGTGGCCTCTTTGTAAATAAGGACACTAGGGGTTGGATCTAGGGCCCACCCTGATCCCACAGGACTTCATCTAAACCCACATCTTCACTGCATCTTCAAGGACCCTATATCCACTATCACACTCACAGGCACCAGAAAGGAGGCCTTAGCACGTCTCCTGGGGGACACGATCCAGCCCACCACTCACGCTCTTCAGACTCTTACCCACCCCCCACCGCCTTCCCTCACCGCATCCAGACCAGCAGCCGCGAGCGAGTCGCGACAGCCAGAGCGGGCATATATACGGAGGACCTGCGGCTCCAGCTCACACGTGCTCGGCCGCGTGGGAGCAGCTCTGGAGGGTGTTGGACTGGGGGGCGGGGGTGGACGTAAGGCTGGACAGGGGACAGTTTATTGATGTGGGAGCTCACCTGTGACTAGGGCTGGACTGTCTGAGCGAGGTGGCACCAGCCCTCATACAGCTTGGGTCACTGCGCCAAGAGGTGACCTTAGCAAGCAGAAGTGCTGGCCAGGGAGGGGTGGGGGGAGGATGGCTCTGATCATGGCCCCGGCTGGCCACAGCTGTGGCACCGACTGTGGCTCGATCCACTAAACCTCCTTGTCATTTGTTGCTGTTGCCGTGACAGCTGCCACCTTGAAGGACCAGTGCCATCCTGAGCAGGCGTGAGTGCCGCGGGGGTCACTGCTGGCAGCTGCCCCCAACGTAAGGTGCAGCCTCTCCAGTGCCCTCCGGAGCGTCAGGGGTGCCCTTCAGCCCTGAGAATGGAAGCTGGTGGTAAAGCCCCAGACCCTCCTTCTCCAAAAGGACAACTTGGGGGGCTTCCCTGGTGGTCCAGCGGCTAAGACTCCACGCTCTCAATGCAAGGCGCCCGGATTCCATCCCCGGTCAGGGAACTGGATCCCACATGCTGCAACTAAGAGTCCGCACGCGGCAACTAAAGATCCCGCGCGCCACAACGAAGAGCCGGCTCAGCCAAATAAATAAATAGATTTTCTAAAGAAAAGGGCTATTCAGGGCCCACTCTCCAGGGCTCTGCAGGGGCCCCCGGTGGAATGGGAGCTGGTGGCCCATTGTAGACGTTCACTCCCACCTTGTAGACTTTCCCTCCCTCCTCCGTGCTCCCCACACCCTGCTCCTGTGTCTGGGGTGTCACCCTCCGTGCTGGGTTAAACAGTGTCCCCCCAAATTCATGTCCACCCAGAACCTCAGAATGTGACCTTATTTGGAAATAGGGTCTTTGCAGCTGTAGTGAGTTAAGATGAGGTCACACTGGGTTACAGAGCCCCAAATCCCACGACAGGTGCCTTTACAAGAAGAGGAGGGACACGCAGAGAGAAGCCACGCGATGACAGAGGCGGAGATGGGGTGATGCGTCCATCAAGCCGAGGGGCGCCGGGAATTGCCAGCGGTGCCAGGAACTGCGGAGAGGCCAGGGACAGGCTTGCCGTCGGAGACTCCAGGAGCCCAGCCTGCCCACACCTGCGTCTTGGACTCCTGGCCTCCAGAAGTGTAAGAGCGTGAGTTTTTCTTTTTTCTTTTTCTTTTCTTTTTTGGCTGTGCTGTGTGGCTTGTGGGATCTTAGTTCCCCAACCAGGGATCAAACCGGGGCCACAGCAGTGAAAGCGCAGAGTCCTAACCACTGGACCACCAGGGAATTCCCTGAATTTCTGTTGTTTTAAGCCTCCCAGTCTGTGGCACTTTGTTACAGCCACCCCAGGAAACTAATTTCTCCCCAGATAAACTTCCTCTACCAGGTCCTTGTCTCAAGCTCTGCTCTTGAGGGAACCCACACGATGCCCCCAGGTGTGGGCTGCATACAGTGAGGCGTCTGCCTCACTGGGAAGGGGGAGGGGAGGGTCAGTGCTGGTCCGCCCCCTGCTGCAGGCGACGGAAGGTACCTGGGGCCCGGTCCCCTCCGGCCTTGGGGAAGAAGCTGTCCCAGGCGCAGGGAAGCATTTAGGAGTCTAGGTACACGCATCCTGGCCTCCACAGGAGAACACAGACAAGGGAGCTGCCAGCCCCCAAAGACCATCCCTGCCGGAATGAGGCGCATCCAGAGCCCAGGCCACCTCCCCACCCGGCCACCTGGCCCAGGTGCCCCGGCTCAGGAAACGCTGCCACCCCTGCCCAAGCCAGCTCCTCTCAGCTGCAAACCTTGATCCGCCCTGGCCTTCAATCTGTTCGTGTCATCAGCACCGGAATAGAACTCGCGTCTAAAGTGCATCAGCCCTTCCCGTCCCTCTTCCTGGCCCTGTAAACACGCGGGCAGAAATAGCAGGCTGCAGGCTAGAGGGAGTGATTGCTGGTTGCGGAATCAAGCGAAGGCTCCTGCCCGGGCGGGCCTGGCTGCGTGGGCGCCCAAGGCAGTCACACAGCCCAGCTTTAAATAGCTCCCTGTTGGTGCGTGCAGCAGCAGAAGGGCGGCCTGTGGGCCGTGAAGAAGGCGGGGAGGGGTGGGCGCCGGGGTGGCCGGGGTCCTGGCGGCGGAGGAGGGTCGGCTCGCTGGCTTCTGGACCCAGGGGAGCACAGCAGTTCCGGGAACCTTGAACCCACCCGCGCATCCACCAGAGGCCCCCGTGGAAGGCAGGCCTTAGGGCGGACCCTGGGTGCCAGGGGCGGGGGTGCTGTGGGCGGCCTCGGGCCCAGCCCAGTAGCTTCAGGATGCCATCGGGGCCCGGACGTGCCACCCCCGGGCGACTCTCCATGTTCCAGGAGGAGGGAGCAGTGACGCCGCTGGAGACACGCAGGCCAGAGGGCGCGCATCTGGGAAGGGGAGAAAGAGGCGTCCCTGTCCCCACTGTCAGAGCTGGCCAGGCATGGCTTGGGGCCCTGGCCGGCCCAGATCCAGGCTCTGCTGCATCTCGGCACCCGCTCTCTGCTGCCCACGTCAGTCAGTCTGGGGCCCGGAGGCCCCGCTCCCTGGTCGGTCCTGCCGCCTGGGATGAGCCTGTCCAGCCCTGCAGCCCGGTCCTTTAGAGCCGGCGCCCAGGGGGCAGCCTGACGCCAGCAGGCGTCCTCAGGAGGTAAGCGGCCCTCGAGCTCGAGGGGTGAGCCCTGGGCGGGATGCAGGCCTCGGACACGGCCGCTCCCGGGGGGGGCCGCTGGGCCCCGCAGCCCTGGCTGGACCACCCGGCCTCAGGGGTCACTCTGCCAGCTCAGCCCCGCGGTGGGTGAACGTCCCCAGCGCCTGCTCCCGTGGCCTGGGGACAGGGCACGCCCTGGGCAGGTGGCCCCGCAAGGCACACTTTCTGACCCCCACAAAGTCACCGTCACGTGCCCCTCGGGGTGGTTTGCGGGGGCACCTCAGCGCCAGCGGGGTCGTGGCCTGGCTGCCACCTGATCACAGCAGGGCACCGGGCCTGGCATTCCCGACCCTGCGGCCGACAGCTCGGCTGCACAGCTGCCCCTCGAGTCGCCTCTGTCCCCTCGGAGTGGAGTGTGAGGACCTGCCCTGCTCTGGTGCGGGGGTGACCCTGCGGTGGCAGCAGACGTGGGAGGGGGCCGGGGTGTTCACGGGGACTTGGTGGTCTCCGCTCTCCCACCACCACGTACAGAAGGCACCGTGATGGCACCCCCGGCCACGCACCCGAGGGACCGGGGGTGAGTGACTCTTCCAGCCCCCGCGCCTCCCCCCAGCCCCTCTGTCCTCAAGTCTCCGTCCCCAAGTCCCTCTGTCCTGAGCCCGTCGAGCTAGTGGGAGGAGAGCCTTCCAGGCTCCAGCAGAGGAGGTCACAGTGAATTTAAGCAGTGGCCAAAGGCTCCGTTTTATTTCATGCTGGGGCCAAAGGCCTTCCCACTTTCTCACCGAGAAGATGAGCACCTTCCATGGCCGGCCTCCTCCCCCTCCCCGGTCCAGACCCACAGAGCTAAGTCCCAGAATCAGGATCCTTTTCTGAGTCAGACGCAAGGCTCCCTGGGGCCCGGTGCCTGCCTGGCTCCCAGGTCAGGAGGCTGGGCTGCTGGGCCGTCTTCTGCAGACCAGGGGTCCGGGTGAGGGTGGGGACGGAGCCTGGGGGTGCTGAGCGAGGTGGAGGCCTTCCTCTCCTTTTATGTTGCCCGTGGTCCTCCCCCCCGTGAACCACGCAGAGCCCGCCGGGGGCGCTTCCCCAGGAGGCTCCGGGCGTGGGACCTGCGAAGCCGGCCTCACATGGTGTACGCGGCCCAGTAGATAACGTTGACGGCGGCAAAGGCCGCGGGGAACACGGCGCGGGCGTAGATGTCAATGGTGTCCGCGTCAATGGGCTTGAAAAGCGCACGGAGGCCCCCCTGGGCCCCCTGTTTCTTCGTCTCCTCTGTCTCCACCTCCACCGACCTGTAGGAACCCATGAGGTTCCTGGGCACGCGGCACTGCCGGCGGGACGCGGCGAGCTCCTGGGTGACGCCCGCGGCCGAAAGGGAGAAGAGCACGATGGCATTCTTCACGTCCATCTGCACGGGGAGGGGGAGGGGCGGGCTGAGTGGCTGGAGCGCTAGGGGCAGGACCCCAGCCCAGGCCAGCGGCTCTGTCCTCAGAGCAGGCGGCAGAGGGTCCCAGGTTGAGCACAGGAGAAAGTGCCCCCTGCCCCGCTGGCAATGCTGACCCGTCCTGGGGCTGGGCGGGGGCGCTGTCCTTCGTCCTGAACGTGAGAGGTCCCACCCCCCACCCCCTCCGCCCCCCCTACCCCCACCCCCTCCCAGCCTCACCTCGACCCTCTGCTCCTTGACCTTCACCTTGACCTTGGCCTTCTGCTTCCTCCGGTAGTCAGCGTTGAAGTGGGCGAAGGCGTACTCCACCAGGGCGGCAAACACAAAGACGTAACAGATCCAGAAGTACACGTCCAGCGCCTTGATGGCCGATGCCCTCGGGAGGGAGGAGCGGGCGCTGACCATCAGTGTGGTCATGGTCAGCACTGTGGTGATGCCTGCTGGGGGCAGGCGGCGCCGTTACCGGGCCCCAACCCCGCCTGGGTGCGGCTCAGGCTCCCCTCGCCACGCCCGGCCTGGCTGCCCACTGCCCCAGGACAGAGGGCCCGAGGGCCTGCAAGGCTAGGCCTGTGCTCAGGACGGATGGGCCGGGGCCCTGCTCCCAGACCCCCTCCTTCCACCAGCTCCCTCGGGGGAGAGGTCAGGGCCCCGTACCTAGAGACACCCTGGCGGGCACTGCTGCCTGGCTAATCCAGAAGGAGACCCAGGACATGGCGACCAGGAGGATGGAGGGCATGTAGGACTGGATGATGTAGACGCCCCGGTTCCTCCGGAGGTGGACGTGCAGGCTGAGCCGGGGGAACTGGCCGGCTGCCGGAGACGCCCGTTAGCACCAGGCCCGCACCCAGGGCAGTGCTCGGGGAGAGGGGCGCTGAGCGGGACCTGGGGCCGCTGCCAGCCTCCAAAGAGAGGAAGACCCTTGTCCCCACCTCGCCCCACAGCCTGATGGGTCAGGAGAGGGGCCGGCCCTGCGGCGGGGCCACCAGAGGAGGGAGAGGAGAAAGGTTCCGGCCTTGCTGCTGGCCCAGTGGGCCCCTCCCAGAGCGCAGGGCACCCCTCTCCCGCCCTGCTTGTGCACAGCCCAGCTCAAGGACAGAGCCAGCCTGGGCTCGCTGGCTCCGAGGACCGGGCAGCAGGGGCGGGAGGGGCCAGGAGACAACACAGGCTTGGCCCTGGAGCCCCCCGGCAGCCCTCAAACCCCGGGAAGCAGTGAAGAAGCGAGGAGTAAGGCGGAGGAAACCTGATCCGGGCCCGCACTAGGGCTCGTCCCGAGCGGCTGGCCAGGCACAGCCTGCACCGACCAGTGGTTTTCCAGCTGCAGCCTCCGGGGGCCCTCAGGGCCGGCTGGTGGCTCTGCGGAAAGCACTAGAAAACCACCAGCGGGGCTCACAAGGAAGAGGCCACGAGAGGCCGCGTTACCCGATTTGAAGTTCATCAGCTCCGTGGTGAAGCGGTAGCTGGTGATGGTGAACTGGGCCAGCTGCAGCCTGTCCAGCCCATGGATCTGCCCCTGGTTTTCGGACCAGTAGTAGACGATGTCCTCGGACGAGTAGCCGTCTGCAGGAGAGCCCACATGGGCCGCAGAGCCTGGCACCCCCTCCCCAGCCCCTGGCAGCCCCCGCAGGACTGCCCTGCCTGTGCTGGGAGCCCGATACACAGAGGCAAGGAGCAAGGAGGCCTGGCACCCCGGAAAGGTGGGCAAGGCCAGATGAGGTGGCCAAAGGGCAGGTCACCCTTGCCAGGGTGACGTGCAGGGGCCGCCATGCTGGCCCAGTGACACAGGCACCTGTCTCGTCTGGGCTCCAGGGCCGGCTGTCCTGGGCAGGGTGCTGACCGGCAGCAGGAGGGTCAGGCTGCTCGGACCTTCCAGCCCCTTCTTTTCCTTCTCCTGTTTCTTCCCCGCCCCCCCCCCATGCCTCCCTGCCCCCCGTGCCAGCCCGCACTCACAGCTCTCCAGGTGCAGCATGCACTCCTGCTCGTCCATGGGGTACTTGGCCAGGTCCATGTCGCAGGCCACCGTGGAGGTGATTCTGCCCAGACAACACACTGGTAGGTCCCCAGGATGAGGCCAGCCCCCGGCAGCCGGCGCCCCTCTGGCCCAACATGGCAGAGACGCTCCTGCACCCAGCCAGTACGGCCTCCTCACCGGGCGGTGGCAGGCTGCCTTTGGTCTTGCCGGCAAGCTGCTGGCATTTGGGTGGAAACTGGAAACTGCGGCCACTTTACAGATATCTGTGAGTCTTTCTTCAGGGATCAAGAACCGGATTTCATTCACTTTCCTCGTCCTTCAGAACAGCTGGCTGGCTAAGCTGGGGGCCAAGGAGGCAGGTCCAGCCTGCGCCCCCCTGGCCTGCCCCTGGGGACGGCCTCTAGGTGTCCCCACTGACCACGCAGCCTGGGAAAAAGGCTGATGTTGCCAAGTGTGCTGATTTTCCAAGAGAATTTAGATTCTTATGTAAATCTCCTGATCTTTAAAATGCTGGCAATTAAGTCCACTTTTAAAAGGCACGTGTCAGAAGACACACATTCAAGCAAATACACGTACACGTGTGTTCACAGCAGCACAGCTCACAACAGTCAAATGTGGAACCAGCACAGCTGTCCATCGATGGGGGAGCAGATACACAAAACTGGTGTATCCATGCGATGGAATGTCACTCAGCCATAAACAGGCAGGAAATTCTGATAAATGTCACAACAGAGATGAAACTCGAAAACACTACACTAAGTGAAAAAAACCAGACTCAAAAGGTCACGTAGCATGTGATTAATTTTGTGTGAAATGTGCTGAATAGGCAAATCCATGAAGGCGGAAAGCAGGCTGGCAGTTTGCAGAGCTGCAGAGGGGATGGGGAGTGACTGCTAACGGGCACGGGGTCTCCTTTCGGGCGAAAGGTATTGCAAGTGGGTAGAGGTGATGTTTGCACAACACGGGGAGTGTGCTGAGTATCACGGAATTGTTCACTTTTAAATGCTTGATTTGATGTTATGTGAACTTCACCTCAATTTAAAAAGACAAGGGCACGCGTTAGCCAAATAGCGGCCTCTGCTGGCTTCCCGCCAGCAACCTCTGCTTCCTGCGCAGCTGCTGGTTGCCGGGGGATATAAATACCGCCCCCCGCCCACCCCCCATCCCCCCAGCTCCCAGCAGCGCGCTCCGTGGGGGGGCTGGGCGGGCAGGCAGCCGGCTGGGCTCACCGGATGCTGTAGAGAATCACCCCATCGGGCTGCAGCCGGATGAGTTTGTTGTCCACCGTCACGTCGTGGAACCAGGCGGACTTGGCGTTCACGATAAAGGTGTCTGGGAGCCACAGCTTGTCCACGAAGCGGCTGTCCAGGCCCAGAGTCTCGTTGGTGTGGTTGTAGGACAGCCTGCTGTCGCGCCAGCTCTGATGCAGAAACACCGTCACGGTGTACTCCTGCGGGGGCGGACGCGGAGGCCTGGCCGTCAGCCCCTCCGCACTCCGGGGGCGCGCGGCCGGCAGCGGGGCGGGGCGGGGGCCGGTGGCACCTACCATGTTCGCCTCGGAGATGTGGTCGATGCTGGCCACCTCGATGGCGAGTGCCACGTTCACGGGGGGGCCTGCGAGGAAGGAGCCAGGCGCGAGGAAGGAGCCAGGCCCGAGGCCGGTGGGGCTGAGGCCAGGCCCCAGCACCCCCGGCCGCTCAGCCAGGCCAGCGAACGCCCCAGAAGGTGGGACAGGGAACAGCCAGGGGCTTTGCAGGGGAGGCCTCGTGTTGGTGCAGACCAGCCTGGGGCCTGAGCAGACCCGCCTCCCTAGCGTTTCCCTGGGGGCTGGTGCAGGAGCTCAGGCGTGCCCCTCAGGGGAGCGGGCCTCTGCACCAGCCCAGAGCCAAGCAGAGCTCACAGCCACACCGGACCCAGGGTCTGCCGGAGCCCGACGGCCACTCTCACCTCCGATGCCAGGCCGGAAGTTGCGGGCGTAGCCCTCTATCAAACCGTCCAGGTTGGGGAGCCAGGATATTTCCAGGTTGGAGCCGACATAGTCACCAATGTCATTCATTGCTCTGGAAACGCAAGGCCCACTGGTCACAGGCCGGGTGCCAGGGACAGAGCCTGTCCTGGGCACCTGGGCCAGGGGTGGACAGGGAGGAGGCCCTGCGGGCTGGATCTGACCAGTCCCAGGAACTCACGCCGGACACAGGGAGCCCCCGGGAGGCGCAGAGCCCGGGAGTCCTGGACCTCTTCCACCGGCCTCCATGCTCAGCTTACACCCCACCCACTCGGGCCTGAGGGAGGCCACCCAGGTCAGGCAGAGGCCCCCGGCTCCCTCCATAACCACCCAGCGTCCCCACCCCTGGGGTCCCCCAACAAGAGCACATGGCCTCCCTTTCAGCTTCTGAGGGCAATGTGTCCTGTAGGAGGTGACTTGGGAGAAAAGACGTGTGACCAGGAGGCTGAAGGCTGGGGAGAGGGAGAGAGCGGGTGAGGTCCCACAGCCGGGACCCAGGTCCAGGCCGAGGGCCCACGGGGAGGCTGCGGGCCGGCCTCCTGCCCTCTGTCCCTTCCCAGGCAGCTTCCAGATCTCCGCAAATTGCCACGTGCCTCCGGGGCTTAGCCTGACCCCGGAGCAGCTGGGGGCCATGCCCCCTGGTTTCAGATTAACCTCACTGACAGCCTGTGCTGGTCGTGTTTGTTCCTGGTGGGGCCGCACGGGGACCCAAAGACACAGGCGTCTCGTGGCCCACACACGCCGACTGCTGGAAGCCCCCCAGTGGCTCTGCCTGCCCCCCTCCTCCTGCCCACCTCTGGGAAACAGAGCCCCCAAATTCATGGCCACCCAGAACCCCAGAATGGAACCTTATTGGGAAACAGGGGCTTTGCAGATGTAATTCGTTACGACGAAGTCGTGCTAGACTAGGGTGGGCCCTAAGTCCATGACTGGTGTCCTCAGAAGAAAAGGAATTGGACACACAGGGAGAGCCACGTGACCACAGAGGCAGGGACTGAAGTGATGCGGCCACAAGCGGAGGGGCACCAGGGACCCCGGCAGCTCCAGAGGCCGGAGAGGGGCATGGACCCTGCCGACACCTTGGCTTCAGACTTCTGGCCTCCAGAATCACGAGAGAATAAATTCCCCGTTTTAAGTGCCCCAGCCCGTGATCGCTTGCTACAGCAGCCCCGGGAACCTCACACACCCTTGCTCCTCCGGCCCGCGGGGCGGGGCGGGGGCATTTCTCCTAAACCCGACGGCAGGGAACGAAGAGGGACATTCAGGAGGAACCCTCTTGTTCTTCTCTGAGTCACTGGCTGTCCCCAGTGGGCAGAGAAGGCCTCCAGGTCGCCTGGGGCCGGAGCCCGTCCAGAGCCCGCAGGGGAGACGGTGCGCCAGGGTCTGGGTGCAGAGCAGCTGGGGGCTCTGAGGCCCTTCCGCCCTCTCCCCAGAGTCAGGCGTGGCCGCCGTGATGAGCCGGCTGAGCCCTCTGGGCTCCCGCGGTGCTGCTGCTGGCCGCCCCGCCCCTCCCCTCAGGACGTGGGACTGGCTACCGCTGAGCCTGTCAGCGCAGCCTCCGTGTCCCGCCCCCCCACCAGCCCCCACCTGGGCCACCCAGACCCCGTCCCCCTCCGACCGACGCCCCAGCCCCCTGCCTGCTTCCAGCTGCTGGCACTCCCTGACCCCTGCCCTCCAGCCTCTCCCCTCTTGGACGCCTGCATGACCCTCCAGACCCTCTGCCGTCTGTCCCCACCTCTTTCTCCAGCGCTAACTCTGACCCCCCCATGTCCCCACGCTGATTCCCCCCACCTCCACTGAACCCCCACCCCTCTCCTGGCCCCGGGCCCCCGAAGGGAGCTGCCCTGGTCACGCGTGTATTCATCCACCCGTCCACGTGGCTAGTGTGAGCCTCGGTGCCGCGCTGTTCCAGAGACGTGACCGAGCCGGGCAAGGACAGTCGCGGCCCAGGGCCCCGCAGAGCTCAGCGTCTGCAAGGGGCGGCAAAGCAAGGGGCTTTGAGCACGAAGAGGGTCACGGGAAGGGGAGGTCAGGAGCCCTCCGGCGGGGGGAGAAAGGGGCAGCCTCCCCGAGAAAGTGACATCACAGCCCAAAGAGAGAGAAAGTGAGTCTGGGGCGAGGCAGGAGGCAGGCGAGGGCTCCACGCTGTGGGGTCTGGGAGGGGCCTGCAGGGCGGTGGCAGGCGTGGGGCGGAGAGTGTGTCGGGGGGACCGCGGGGCTCATCCAGGGTCAAGGGGAAACCAGCACTCCGGACAAGGAGCTGCTCGAGTAAGTCGATTAAACCTGGATGCCTGTGGGGGGGGCATAGGAAGTGTCCTGAGGGAATAGGGGGGACAAACTGGGGGCCATCGCGGAGGCTGGGGGGACGATGGGCTGGAAGGGCCATGGCGACAGAAAGGGGCCTGGTCCAGACGGAGGGAGGGTCAGCGGAGGGAGGGGCCGGGAGCAAGTTCTGCCGCTGAGTTGGTGGGGCTTGGCATCCAGCTGCACTGGCCGCGGGACGCGGTCCTCTCAGGGGGCTCGGGAAGCACCAGCAAGGGGCCCTGGGCCCCTCATCTGCTCCACACACTGGCCCATGAGGAAGGCTGAACGTGACCCAGGAGGTCCTTGGCTAGTGAGACCTGCAAAGCTGGCTCTCCCCGCAGGCTCGCGGGGTCCCTCCAGGTGAAGGCTGGGTGGGGCGTGTGGACAGGGCAGGTGCTTTGGTAACAAAGTAAAAGAAGGAATTAAATGAAGCCCTGGCCCCAAGTAAAGCACAATTAAAAATGCAAATGGAGTTCACCCTGATGGTCGGACGCAAAGGGATTGAAATGAGGCTTTATTTTTGGAGCGGCCCAGCGGCTGGCTTGCTTGGAGCCGGGCCGTCAGCGGACACCACCCTTCCCGGCCTTGGGCTGGTGGCACAGGTGAGCACACCTGTCCCGGGTCAGGGCCTCACACCCGCTCACGGGCCCAGAGGCAAGGTCAAGGGCAGCGCCCACCGTGAAGCTCGCCCGAAAGTGCCAGGACACTGGTGGGTTCTCAGCTCTGCCGTCTCCAGGGGTGAGAAGGGAACAGCCTCCCGCGGTACCACATCTCACCTGGGACAAGGGGGCCGTTTCTGCAGCTGCGAAGGGGTGCAGGGGCTGGAGTGCCCTGGAGGCGGGGCCACACGCTGCTCTGGGTCCTGGAGGGCCCTACCCTCCTCCACTGGTTCAGGTAGTCAGTGGGGCAGGCGGGGTACCTGGTCCATGGGGGGCTCTGCATGGGCTCAGAATGTGGGGACTCTGACCCGCGTCCCGGGAGGGAGCGTCTGACTCCTCTGAGGGCCCTGGAAGCCTGCGGTGGCCTAGGGTTGGGGTTTCATTAGAGGAACAGAAGCTCAGAGACACGCCAGGCTCAAGCTCGTGGGACAAAGCAGGTGCCGTGAAATCACAGGCAGCTTCCGCCCTCCTGGGGCTGCTCCTGGGTGCCGTCAGGCCCCCCGCCCTCTCCTGGTCCCCCTGAGAGAAGCCCCACCCCTGTCACCTGCCTGTGCCCCTGGGGATGGAAAAGGAAGGTGGGTATAGCTGAGCGAGGCAGCAGGCACCGCCTCCAGGATCCTCCCCCACCCCCCGCACCCCCGACCCCACGCACAAGAAGCCCACGGATCCCTGACAGCTCTGCTTTTAGAGCAGCCGCTGCAGCGCTGGCACCTCAGTTACCAAGGCGAACACCACGACGATCGCACTCACGGGAGGTGAGGGCGAGGCAGGAGCCGCAGGCACAGCTTCTCCAGGGAGACGGAGGTGCCAGCAGCCCGGGAAGGCCACCCACTCAGGTAGGCAGCCGGCGAGCTTGGGTGGCTGCTGCGTGAGCGGATCTTCAGACTCAGGGAAGCGTGGCCTTGACCCGACCCACAAATGCTGCACAGCTCACTCCCGTCTTATCCCACCAGGAGCCCCAGGATCTGGGCTGAGGGGCGGCAACAAAGAGGTCCTTCCATTAGCCCCACGTCCCCTCACACCGCCCTGTGGTGGGGGGGGACGAGGGAAGGGAAGGCACTCTTCCCCTGGTTTCTGAGCGGATGGGTGCAAAGCATATGGGAAAGGAGGCCCCGCAGGCCCCCAAAGCCCAGAGGCTCTCGTCCCACCTGGGGCCTCAGCCTTCCTACACAGGCAGACAGGCTCACCCCTCGCCCAACAACCCAGGAGCCAGATGGGGTAGGAGTTCAAAACACTGCAGAGTTCAGAAAGGCAATAAAATGCACTCGTGGACTTGGGGAGGGGTGTGTCTGGAGAATGTTCCAGCAGGAAGTGTATAAATATGCCTCACGAGTAGCGTGAACACAGACAAAACAAGCCAGGCAGGCTTGGCTGCCAACTGAGAGTTGGTGTCAAACTTGGACTAAGACTTGGGGTTCAGAGCAACTTAGATTTCAGAACTGCGGTACGCAGCTGTGGGCCTGAGCCAGCAGCTGACCCCCGGCCCCCAGCACATCCCTCCACAGCCACACCTCAACGCTCTGCCCTTTCTGGGACCGTGAGGCAGGAAAAGGAGAGAGGAGAACAGCCCACCGGGCTTGATAAAGAACAAGGCCCCGGGACAGGGGCCACATCGGCACTGCCTGTGACTCTGACGTGACAGCCGGGTCTACAACCAAAGCCAGGCTCTCCTGGCTCTGCCCTCCACCCACCAACAAGTAAGCTCTGACCACACACACACACACACACACAGAGCCGTGTTACATATTGTCCGAGAGACTACAGCCAAAACACAGGCCAGTGTCCAACGATTTCTGGCTTTTAAAGTCTTCGACATCAGTTGGTTGGCCACAAAGTCTGGAATGCTGGGGGGAAGGGGCAGGGAGAGATGGTTTTGCCCCGTTTTTTCTGCAGCCCTGGCACCAAGATGATTTTCAAAAAGGCCCCTCACAACTCCTCCGGCAGGCAGCCAGACCCAGTGCTCAGGACGCTGGGCAGCCCGGGGCCCACACCAAGTCCAGTCTGCAGAGACACGGAAAGCGAGCCGGGACCATGCTGGCCCCTGGGAGCCAGAGGGAGGGAGCCTCAGCACAGGGACCTTTCTTCTTAGCCGCTGCCTCCTCTGGGGAAGACAGGGCACCTCATCCCCTCTCCTGACACGTTGAAAAGAAATCCGGAGTCTGTCCCCTGCCAGGGGCACCTGGCTCCCCCACTCGCATACCCTGGAGTCGGATGGCATTAGAAATGGTCCCAGAAGGGAGGTCCACAGCCACACCTGCCATGAGGACGCGCCTTTCGTGTCCACCCCAGACTGCTAAAGGCAACGGCAGCTGGTGCCCGAGGAAGGGGAGCAGCCTCCTCTCCCGTGTTCTCCGGAACCCTCCTTTCTTCCTGCCTGCAGCTGGGGCCCTGCTGAGAGCTCAGACCGCGCCTGGAAGGGCACCGGCCAGCCAGGGATCGGCCGAGTGCCGGCTGGGGCGAGGAACCCGAGCTCAGCAGGCGAGCCCGGGCACCGGGGGACCCGCGAGCGGCTCTGACGCCCTCGACCGGCGCTGCGGCGGCGCCGGTTCAGCACCGGGGCGGCGGGGCTGCCAGAACCTAGAACATCGCCGCTGCCCGCGCCCAAGGGCATCTCCGCGGCGAGTTTGGAGAGGAGGGCCCGCGGGGGAGACGGGGTGCGGGAGTCATGGGGGGGATGGGGGACAGACACGGTGGGAGCCGGTGGGTGCGGGCAGACGCGGGCCCCTGGAGAGCAGGGGTTCGCGCGGGGCTGCACCCCGGCAGCCGGGGCTTGGCCGGCGCGGGACTCCCCACCGAGGGCGGCCCCGGCGCAGCGCGGACCCGGCGCTCGCTCACCTGGTGCCGCGGTGCTGCTGCGCGCAGAGCAGCAAAAGCGGGGGCAGCAGCCAGGCCAGCGCGTCCATGGCCTCGGCCGGCTGGGCGCTGGGCCGGGGGCGGCGCCGGGGTCCGGCCGGTCGCGGGAGCTCGAGAAGTTGCTTAGCCGGCGGCCGCGGCACCAGCGGGCGGGAGCGGGAGGGCGCGCGGCGCGGGCGCGAGGGCGGACGGAGCGGCGAGCCCGGAGCCGCCCCGCCCCGCGCCGCGCCGCGCGGCCCCCTCCCGCCCCCTCCAGCTCCGGCCGCCCCGCCTGCAGCCCCCTCCCGCCCCCGCCAGCCCCCGCGCCCCCGGCCGGGGGCCCGGCGCTCCCCGTCCCAGCGCCGCCGCCCCGGCCGGCCCGCAAGGGTCCCTCCGCGCCTCTCCGGGAGGCGCCTCAGGCGCAGGACCCGCGTGGGCGCGGCCTCTCGCTGCCGCCAGGCGCCTGCGGACCGACGGGCGCGCCAGAACCTCGTCCCTGGGGCGGAGTCTGCGCTGGGCCGTTTGTGGGGTCACGGGTCCTCGGGAGCTGGCTCGGGGCGAGGAGGGCGCCAGCGCCCCAGAAGCCTTCACCTTCTACCGGGCGAGACGGCTCCCAGCCCCGGCAGCTCCTTCCAAGACCCTCGCGCCTGCGCCTCGCCCACCCTCCGTCGGGTGGGCGGTGAGAGGATCGGGGGGGGGGGCGCTCCCGCTCGCTGCCCCGCGGCCGCAGCTCTGTGGACGCAGTGACCTCTCCGCCTGGCGGGTCAGGCTCCCTCGCCCCTGTCCGCAGGCCGACGGCTGGGCGCTGACGACTCGGCACCCCTACCTCGCCCCACCGCCACCCCCAGCGAACCGCCAAGCAAGCCAAGGCCTCCGCATTCTCTACTGTGACTCTTCCGAACACCGAACTCTACACAGTTTCCCCAAGAAAGCAGACCACAAACTCTTCTCGTTTGGTCTCATTCATTCACTTCTGGACTCCGTATCAGTTCACGACCGAAAGCGAACACCTCATGAAAACATTTAAAAATGGTGGGCTTCCCTGGTGGCGCAGTGGTTGAGAGTCCGCCTGCCAATGCAGGGGATGCAGGTTTGTGCCCCGGTCCGGGAAGATCCCACGTGCCGCGGAGCGGCTGGGCCCGTGAGCCGTGGCCGCTGAGCCTGCGCGTCCGGAGCCTGTGCTCTGCAACGGGAGAGGCCACAGCAGTGAGAGGCCCGCGTACCGCAAAAAATAAAAAAATATGGGCAAACTGGTCCCGGAGTGGGTCGAGTCCTGTGTGTGACTGTTGACTCTGGCCAGAGCAGGGGCGGGGCGGGGCGGGGCGGTGGGCGGGGGTGGGGGTGGGTGGGAGTGTAGAAAGGGCTTTGCTGGGGCTTCCCTGGTGGCGCAGTGGTTAAGGATCCACCTGCCAATGCAGGGGACACGGTTTGGAGTCCTGGTCCGGGAAGATCCCACATGCCGCGGAGCAACTAAGCCTGTGCGCCACAACTACTGAGCCCGCATGCCACAACTACTGAAGCCCGCGCGCCTAGAGCCCGTGCTCCACAAGAGAAGCCACCGCAATGAGAACCCCGCACACCACAACGAAGAGTAGCCCCTGCTCGCCGCAACTAGAGAAAGACCACACGCAGCAACGAAGACCCAACGCAGCCATAAATAAATAAATAAATTTACCAAAAAAAAAAAAAAAAGGAAAGAAAGAGCTTTGCTGCTGGGAATTTCTAGCCAGGTCCTGAGGGCCACAGATCAAGGGGACTGGGTCTCAGCCTTCTTTCCTAAAGCCAGCAATGAGCTCTAAGACAGTCAGGCAGGTCCCAGCAAAAATGTCCCCCTGGAGGGTCCCCTGGCCCCTCGGGTGGGTCCTCTGGGTACTTGGAAGCACTGCCCTGATGTGTGTGTGAGCGTGTGCTCTGGGCGTGTCTCTGGACACATTCCCATTTGTCCTCCTCCAATCGGAGGTCGAGGAGTTAACCCACGAGAAAGTGCGGAGAGCGCGGCCTGGCACGGGGTGAGGGCCCTGAGCCTCACGAGGGCCGTTTTCATTATTCTTCTGCTAGATTGGGATCTAGTCTTCCTGTTTCTTTATAGCAGCCCTCGTGTCTAACAGCCTCTGATGTACGATAGACGCTTAATAAATGCAGGAAAATTTAGGCTCAGAGTCACCAAAAGCCAGCACAGTTGGTGTGGTCAGACCCCGCAGTGTTCAGGAACACACACAGCGCTCACTCTCCTGTCTTTCAGGCCCAGGCTTTGGTCTCTGTGCTGGTCCAGGCTCCAGCGCTTCCTCTGGGTTCACTGTCACACTCTTTTCTTGGATCTGAGAAGATCCAGGCGCTGACAGGCTCCGAGAAATATTGCTGATCTTGAATCACTTGATTCAATTAGTTCAGGGTGAACCAGATTATTGCTATTTTCTACACTCTCGTCTATTATCTGAGGCATAACATTAATACTGAGCTTTCACTGGAGAGCTCCCATACAGGCATGTCAGCCATAGCCCTGGGTGCTGGGTGCCATCGAATCACCGTTTCTTCCTCGAGCCCCGGAGAGAAGCACATTTCAAAGCCAGGACAGAGAAGGAGGTAAAGCAGCGACCTGCACACCCGTGGGAGCCGCGATACTGCCCTTCCTTCACGGCTCCCTCTAGGATGCCCGGCTGTTCTCGGGCCTTAAAGTTTTTTTTTTTTTTTTTGTTTTTGGTACACGGACCTCTCACTGTTGTGGCCTCTCTCGTTGCGGAGCACAGGCTCCGGACGCACAGGCTCAGTGGCCAGGCTCACGGGCCCAGCCGCTCCGCGGCACGTGGGATCCTCCCGGACCAGGGCACGAACCCGCGTTCCCTGCATCGGCAGGTGGACTCTCAACCACTGCGCCACCAGGGAAGCCCTGTTCTCGGACCTTAAATCAAAATGCTTGATTTCTTCCCCAGAGTCTGCAAGCTTTGTTTTAGTTCTATTTTGTTGCTAATTGGCTTCAGTTTGGGTCTCAAGAATGGACATTTCCATTATTCCTTCCCCGAGTTTTTTGAGAATTACCTTGTTGCGCTCCTGAGCCTTGGTCGCATTCCACCGATGTGTGTGGCTAGTCACTTCCCTGGTCCTCATCTCCGGCTCCACCCAGACAAGCTCCAGCCATCCCAGGATGGGGAAAGCCTGTGCGGGGCAGCCCCGCCAAAGGGCCCCTTCTCCCCTCCCTTTGGTAATTCAGGAAATGCCCCCAGAGTCGGAGCTCTGGGTACTAGCCCCAGTCCTGCTCCTAACTAACTGGCTGTGTGGCCTCCGGGAAGTAATTTCTCCTGGGTTTGTTTTATTCTTTTGCCAAAGGAGAGGGTGAGTAGTGATGGGTTTCCTGGGTGCCGCAAGTCCACGAGGATGGACCCCAACACAGAGAATCTCAACGGGTTGTCTTCATTGAAAACAACAGTCTGACTGGTAGGTGCTCAGGCTCTCCGCGTCTGCGGACAGTAGTGTAGGTTGTTCCCCATCTTTATTCCAGTCCTGTGATTTTTTTGGGGGGGAAGGCAGAACCCCACCCTCCGAGTGTGACTTTGCCGAAACTTTCCAAATCAATCAGATGAAGGGCCTCTGTCCATTTCAGGTGAGATCTGTGCTCTTCACCCAGATACCTGACAGCCCCACCCCCTTGGCCTGGCGCTCAGAGCAGGGGACGGGGGTGAACAGGAAGCCCGAAATTCCACCCTGAGGCGTTTGGTCCCCGTCGTCTACTTAACTCGTCCACTCGCTCCCCTTCCTCTTATTTCACAAGTAACATGGCTTCTCCGGCGGACGAGCCACGCAGAGCCCTCTGGTTACGGGCTCAGGGCAGCGGCTGCTGTACCTTCATCCTGTTTCGTGCAGGGAGGCATTTTGCTCTCCCCATGTGGCACTGAGCAGGGCCATCGCACGTTTAGCCCTGGAAGGTACGGACACTCTACTTCTGTGGTTGCCCCCCGGAGTCACCAGCTCAGCCCTTCCCTGGGTAACAATGCCCTAGGTAGCACCTAGGGAGCTGCAAGGTATGCTTGGTGAGTGTACTCGACTATTGAGATCAGCAGCCTGCTGCCTTTTTGGCCTGTTTCTTTTGGGTAATGCTTTGCCGCCTGCTCATGGCATAGCGGAAGGGATGGCACCAGGTCCAAAGCTTGGGCAGAGAGCTGGCCTCAATCCACTGCAGCAGCAGGATGGGCCCCGGGAGGTACAGGTGAGTCACAGGGACCCAGGAGGGAAAACGGCACCAGCTAATTTTAAAATCCCTGCTTGATATATTTGTGAGGTTGTTTTCTTATTTTCCTGGGAAAATGCACCAGAGAAAATGGCAGTGACACAGAAAAATTTTCTTGAGCTTATTAGAGTGTAATTATTAATCCCATGATTTCCAGATGGAATCCATTCATTTGGAGAAGCAGAGGCAACTTAGCAGAAAGGATCACATGCAAAATCCCTGCAGCGGGCCGAGATCAACTGTCTACTCAAACAAAGGAGGCGCTGGAAACGGGGCTGCGTTTTGAGGCTGTTTTTGATAATCAAGGCCCTGAGAACCAATAAACACCCGAACTTGGCCACTTAGAGAATTTTTTCTCCATGAGGCAAATAGACGTCCAAGTACAATTGCTCACGTGTAATGAGGAGAAGACAGAATTCTATTCTCGTGTTTTATGTTTTTTAAAGTGGCAATTTGAATTTTTTCATGTGATGGAAAATGCTAAACACTGTTTAACATACCTAACAAAGGGCTGCCTATCAAGTGAAAAAGACGCTCCTTTAGGTGCCAGCGTGACGGAATGAACTGACGTGAAAGTCCTGAAGGGGCTGCTGGCAGAGGGTCCCCGTGGCGGTCGGCGGCCCTGCTTCCCGGACTCCGTGAGGAAGGTGACCGCGGCCCCCCAAGGCTCTCTCTGGTCTGACGAGCTGATCCTCTGGGCAGGATGCTGGAGAAATGAAAGCAGGAGATTTGCTGTAATCTTTTTCACGTTCGATATTTGGATACTTTGATTAAACTTCCTTAAGAAAGGCCCTGACACAGGTCGATATTCATTTAACCAATATTTATGGAATTATTTATCCTACTCTGTTGCCAAGTACTGGCCTAGACGTTGGGCGTGAATAAGATATAAAAGGTTCCCGTCCTCAGTGGCCTCAACTTCTAGGAGGAAGAACCTGGACGATCAGTGGGTAAACAAACAAAAGAGACCATTTCAAGTGTAATCTCAGCAAGATACCAATCATGGGGACCACCTGTGGGGACGGGCGCTGTACACAGAGTGGGTGGGAAGCCCTTTTTGAGGGGCAACATCTGAGCTGAGGTTTGGATTCTATTCTACCCCTTCTGGAGGAAAAGCCAGCCCCACCAAGAGCCAGGTAAGTGTTCAGGGCAGAGAACGGAATGTGCAAAGGCCCTGAGGCAGGAGTGAACTGGCCAGTCCAGACAGGAGCAAGGCCAGGCCAGAGTGGCCGTGAGGGAGGGAGGGAGGGAGGGTAGCAGAGTGAGGCAGTCAGAAGCCAGGTCACGCGTGGTCCAGATCACGCGGACTGATGTCTATGTTCAGCTTATTTTAAATTAATTAATTAATTAATTGGCTGCGTTGGGTCTTCATTGCTGCACGCAGGCTTCCTCTAGTTGCAGCGAGTGGGGCTACTCTTCTTCGTGGTGTGCAGGCTTCTCACTGCGGTGGCTTCTCTTGCTGCGGAGCACGGGCTCTAGGTGCACGGGCTTCGGTAGTTGCAGCATGTGGGCTCAGTAGTTGTGGCGCACAGGTTTAGTTGCTCCGCGGCACGTGGGATCTTCCCGGACCGGGGCTCGAACCCGTGTCCCCTGCTTTGGCAGGCGGATTCTTAACCACTGCGCCACCAGGGAAGCCCAGGTTCAGCTTATTTTTAATGAGCTTTATTGAAATACAGTTTACATACAATAAAATTCACTAATTTAACTATACAATTTGATGGCTTTGATATACACGGAGCGTTGTATAACCACCACAGAAATCACGGCATTGCCCGGTGGCTCCACCTTAAAGGTTCCCTCCTGCCCCTTTGCAGTCACCCGAGGAGGTGACTGCACCCCAGTCCTGGGCCCAGGTGACCACAGGTGTCTGCTTCCTGTCCCTACAGTTCTGACTCTTCTGGAGTCTCACAGGGTGATGCTGGCACAGACGCCTCCTCACTTCGCACCCAGTGACCCCTGCCCCTGCTGCAGCGCCTCAGCCGCACGTGCTCTGCCCCTCGAGACTTGCTCCAGCACGTTCCGGTTGACAAGGCTTGGGTTAGTTTTCTCCTCTTTCCTTCCTTTATTTTCAAGTTCCTTTGTTTCTGGTCTGTCACAAGAAGGTGGCTGACATTTCTTCATTGCTCTGCAGGGAAAGTGTGTCTTTTCTCTGGGAGTTTTGAAGAGCTTTTCTTTGTTTCTCGTTTTCATTAATTTGATTAGTATGAGTCTCGGTGTAATTGTCTTGTATTTCTTCTGCTTGAGGTTTGTTGAGCATCTAGGGTCTGCGGGCTTAGAGTTTTCATCAAATTTAGAAGATTTGCAGCCACTTTCACGTGCGTTTCAGCCTCCTCTGGCTCCTTAAGGCCTTAAACCCCACATCCCAAGAGAAAGCCCCTCGTAACCTCTCCCTTTCACAGGCTCGGGTTTGGCACCGTTGCTCAGCCACCCCTCCCCCTGGCCAGGTCGAGGTGCTCACTCTTGCAAGTCCTTGGCATTTAGCCCCCTCCTCTCCTCCCAGGCTCACGTGTACCTGATGAGGCTGCAACTGACCCCTAGTCACCAGCCTGGCAGCCAGGGGAGGCGTGGGGCAGATGCTGAGCGGGGCCCTGTTGCCTTGCCGGGGAGGCCTCCGCGGTGTCCTTCCAGATGGGGGGAGTGCTGGCTCCCCTTAGGGAGACGCGAGCCACCTTTGCCGCCTCTGAAGTTTCAGAGCAGCCTGGGAAGCCAGAAACCCTGGGGCCTCCACCCAGATATCCCGCCCCGTGTGTCAAGATTTCCCACCTGCCCTTGGACCCAGAAGCTGCCCTTGGCCCCTGGACCTGCCCTTGAACCCAGGACCCTGCCCTTGGCCCCCGGACCTGCGCTTGGTCCCAGGACCTGATCTTGGCACAGCAAAGCGACCTTGGCTTGGACTCCAACACCTCTGAATCTCAGCATCTCTAGTCTGTCCTCGTCCTGCTTCCATCAACTCCTTTTCTCCACAGAAGGAGGTAAGAGCCTCTTTATGCCAAGCAGCTCTGGCCTTCTTCACTCTTGGTTTTATTTTTTTTTTCTTTTTCATTATTTTTAACTTGAGAAGTTCTTTTCTGTCAAATAATACAATTATGTGTTGTAATCATTATGGTCTAGATACTGTTTTGCTTTCACTTTGAAATGTTTTATTGGGGTATGATTGACACACGTACATGTTTCGGGTGTACAACATAATGATCCCATGTTTGTGTATACAGTAGAGCCTTGAAGAACGTGGGGCTCGGAAACCCCAGGTTAACTTATAGCTGCCCCACCTCAGCCACGGCTCCGCGGATCCTGTAGTACTGGAGTGCAGGTATTTATTGAAAAAAATCCATGCATAAGTGGGCCAAGCACTTCAAACCCACGTTGTTCAAGAGTCGCCTGTATGGCAGCATGATGTCACCACAATAACCTAGGTAACAACCACCATCGCAACGTAACTACGGGAATTGTCTCCTTCTGATGAGGACTTCAAAGACCTACTCTCTTAGCAGCTTCCAGACATGCAACACGGTGTTATTAACTACGGTCGCCACGTGCTGTGCGTCACATCCCCGCGACTTATTTCTTTTATAACTGGAAGTCTGTACCTTTTGGTTCTTTTTATGCATTTCACCCACACCCCACACCCCTGTCTCTGGAAACCACCAATCTGTTCTCTGTATCTATGACTTTGGATTTTTTGTTTGCTTGCTTCTTTGTCTTTTGGGTTTTGTTGTTGTTGTTTGTTTGCTTTGGGGGATTTTTTATTGGTGGTGGTGGTGGGTTTTTTGGGGATTTTTGTTTTTTGGGTTTTTTTTTTTTAGCTACCACACGTGAGATTATACCCTACTTGTCTTTCTCTGTCTGACTTATTTCACTTAGCATAATGCCCTCAAGTCACATCTATGTTGTCACAGATGGCAAGATTTCACTTTTTAAAAATTACTTTATTATTTTCAAATTTATTTTTATTTATTTACTTTTGGCTGAGTTGGGTCTTCGTTGCTGCACACAGGCTTTCTCTAGTTGCAGCGAGTGGGAGTTACTCTCCACTGTGGTGCGCGGGCTTCTCTTGTTGCGGAGCACAGGCTCTAGGCACGCAGGCTCAGTAGTTGTGGCGCACGGGCTTAGCTGCTCCGCGGCACGTGGGATCTTCCCGGACCAGGGCCCGAACCCGTGTCCCCTGCATTGGCAGGCGGATTCTTAACCACTGCGCCACCTGGGAAGCCCCCCATCACATCTTCTTTATCCATTCATCCACTAATGGGCACTTACGTTGGTTCCGTGTCTTGGCTCTTGTGAATAATGCTGCAGTGAACATGGGGGTGCAGATATCTTTTGGGGTTAGTGTTTGCATTTTCTTTGGATAAATATCCAGATGTGGAATTGCTGGACCACATGGTAGTTCTATTTTTAATCTTTTCAGGAAACTCCATATTGTTTTCCACAGCAGCTGTTTCAATTTACACTCCCACCAACAGTGAACCAGGGTTCCCTATTCTCCACATCTTCAGCAACACTTGTTACTTCTTGTCTTTTTGGTAATAGTCATTCTAACAGGTGTGAGGCGATATTGTGGTTTTGATTTGCATTTCCGTGATTATTATCTTTTCACGTGCCTATTGTGTGTCTTTGGAAAAACGTGTATTCAGATCCTCTGCCCATTTTTTAATTGGATTGTTTGGGGTGTTTTGTGTTTTTCTGGCGGTACGCGGGCCTCTCACCGCTGTGGCCTCTCCCGTTGCGGAGCACAGGCTCCGGACGCGCAGGCGCAGCGGCCACGGCTCACGGGCCCAGCCGCTCTGCGGCACGTGGGATCCTCCCGGACCGGGGCACGAACCCGCGTCCCCTGCATCGGCAGGCGGACTCTCAACCACTGCGCCACCAGGGAAGCCCTGTTTGGGTTTTTTTTTTTTTTTTCACTACTGAGTTGTATGAGTTCTTTATATATTTTGGGTTATTAACCCCTTATCAAATGTATGATTTACAAATATTTTTTCCTGTTCCATCGGTTGCCTTTCCATTTTGTTGACAGTTTCCTTTGCTGTGCAGAAGCTTTTTAGTTTGATGCGGCCCCATTTGTTTAATTTTGCTTTTGTTGCCTTTGCCTTTGGTGTCAACACACTTAGTTTCAATTGTCGGTTAAGCGTCTCCAGCTTTTCCTGCCCCCTCAACGCAACTCAGCAACAGCCAGATCGTTGTACTGTTGCGCCCCACAAACACACACTCTCCTCGCTCACTGTGCCAGCCGCCTTCTCCCAGTTTGTTACCGGTGGAGGTTTACCAGCAGACTGCCGCCGTGTTCCGGGCATCTGCCCGTCAGCCAGGATGGGCTCCTCCTTGCCAGCTGGACGGCGAGTGGTCAGGTTACAAATCCCCGTCGTGCCATCTGCTTTCTGAGGCCGATCCTGGGACCAGCTGTGTCCATCCGGGTCCTCCCGCAAGCAGACCACGAGAGGGAGTTAGGAATGCAAAAGATTTATTGGACGCTCCCGCCTATAAAAGATCAAGGGGAGGGAGTGGGACTGGGCCGAGAAGGCCTTCATTCCGCAGTCCTGATCTGACGCCTGTGGACGGAAAGAGGCGGAAAGCAAGGCTGAGCCGGAGAACTTAACTCTAATGTAAACCCGACAAGGTTTTGGCCAGCGCGGAGCGGGTATGGAAGGGCTCCGGAGCAGAGGCTGTGCGTTAGAGGGTCCCACGCCGGGGGAGGTGGTCGGGCCCGGAGGCCAGCCAGAGACAGAGTGGGATCAGCTCAGACACTGTCCAACTCCAGCACTGCACCTGGAGGTGGGTGGTCAGCTGCCACGCCTCACAGCTACATGCAACTCCTTTCTGGAAGGGAGATCAGAGGGCTGCTCCCCCATGGCTGCTACGACCTTCTCAGAACGGTAACTTAGTATCCTAGCATCCTCCAAAGATGACCAATGAGGATTCTATGTTTAGAATGAACTCATGGATATTAACATATTTGACATGCTTCAATCCTTTGTAAATAGTTAACTTTTCTTTTCGTATTTTGGCCTTGGCTTGCTGCAGGATGTCCCCTACACATCCATACTCAAAATTATCCCTACTTTGACCAGCGGGAGCCCTGCAAGTTGGCTAATGAACCCTCTGACGCAGCACTAGAATCTTTGCTAATTTCCCTGCTTTTCTGCTGGTAAGATGCTCCAGGATCATCTTGTACGTTTTCTGCCTCAGATCCGGAATCAGCCATTTTTCTCTTGGAAGCTCCCTTTTCTTTCTTAGTGGGAAACGGCGTGTAGGGACAACAGCCTGGGTGCTAAGCGTGCTCGTCGCTGCTGGACTGGTGATTGTGTTTAGACCAGTGCTGTCCAAGACAGTGATGGACACTTTCTACATCCGTGGCACCTAATACAGCAGCTATGAGCCGCGCAGGGCTTCTGCCCCCGAGGAATGGCATTTTTAATTTTATCGAATTAAAATGCTTTTATTGTGGTAAAATATACAAACTTAAATTTTACCATTGTAACCAGTTTTAAGGGTACAGTTCGGCAACATTAAACACATTCACATTGCTGTGCAACGGTCAGCACCATCCATCTCCAGAACCTTTTCATCTTCCCAGACTGAAGCTCTGTCCCCACTAAACACTCACCCCAAATTTCACCACACCAAACCCAGCTTCTGGCAACCACCAGTCTACTTTCTGTCTCTATAAATTTGACTATGTACCTCGTATGAGTGAAATCAAATAATATTTGTTATTTTGTGACTGCCTTATTTCACTCAGTCTCGTGTCTTCAAGGTTCATGCATTTTGTAGCAGGTGTCAGAATTTCATTCCTTTCAAAGGCACAATAATACTCTACCGTATGTATCTATCACATTTTGTTTACCCATTCATCCACTGATGAACATTTTGGTCGTTTCCACCTGGCTATTGTGAATAATGCTGCTGTGAACATGGGTGTACGAATATTTGTTCCGGTATTTAATTTTAATTAATTTAGATTTAAATAGCCACATGTGTCCAGTGGCTACCATATTGATAGTTCTAGACCTTCTCAGTGGACAGAGCTAAGAAATCTATTTTAAAAGAAAAAATCATATTAATGCATACTAATATTTCACATCCAAATCCAATATTACGGGTTTTTCCACTTTTTACATTTCTATCTCTTCACCCAAATGAAAAACATTGGTTCCTAATATTACTATGCTCCTTATTTATTTTACCCCACTTTGTATAATTCCAGAATAACAATATCAATGTTATAACAAAGACCAGGGTAACTGCAAACAATTGTACAGTTTAGAGTCGACGAGGTGTGCACAAACTGTTGGGTTTTAAAGTCACTTGAAATTATCCTTTCCTGTTGGTTAAGCCACCAAACTGACATAGAGTTAGGTTCTTTGTTTAAAATTTTATTTTGTTTTCAACTCTTTTCTTTGTTCTTTGTCTTCTTATTTGGGGTTTTATAATTACACATTTCCGTAGCCAAAGGTCAAGCACATTTAGAGAAATCTAGTTTCTACTGCTGACCCTCCTGCCCCTGGACAGTAACCATTTTTATGTTACTTTATAATGTAAGAAAAGAAGCAAGTACATTCTTATTGCACCTGCCCCTTCTTAGATAAAATACTATACCCACCGTTCTGCATCTTGATGTTTTTCCCTTAATGGTATGTTCTGGCAATCGCTCCAGGGCAGAACAGAGAAACTGTGCTTTCCCAGCCCTCCCGCTGTGCGGCTGCACCTCACCCAGCTCTCACTGGTGGACATGGGGCTCTTTTCAGTCTTTCGCTGTCCTTCTTTTCTTTAGTAGAAAGTGCCTTAATCATTAATATGGACAGGCTCAGAGAAGCAAAGCTGACAAGGAAGAAGCTCCGTAATTTGGGTGGGGTGGGGAAGAGAAGAATAACTTCTCTTAGAAAAACTGTCCTGGGCTGATATGGTGACTCAGTTCTGTTCCTCAGTCCAGAAGGGAAGAGGCCTGGGCACCGTTGCAGGGGGGTGAAGGCAGAGGGAACTGCTGTCACCTGGGTAAAGTCCACAGCTCTCAGAGATGCTGCGCTTTTCACAAGGCTTGATGGCTCTGATGGATCTCACCATCCCAGGATGAAACTAAGGGACTTCCTGGGCCCCACTGTGGCATCAGGAAACACTGGTCAAAGCCAGCCAGCGGCCAGCAGGGCCAGCGGCCTTGCAAAGTCACATGCAGGCGGGGTGCTGGAAGGCACGGGGCCCTGCAAGGACGGGGGATACGCGGACTCACTCGGGGGCCCAGGGGCCGGCACTGAGTGCACTGGCGAGAAGGACCCTTCTTCACATCCGTGCATCTCGGCTGCAAACACACACCCCTCTGGGCCCGGGCAGGGCTGGGGACTGGAGAATGCGCGGGGAAAGCTCAGTTCAGCTCCAGACCAGTGTGCCATATTGTGCCAAGTCTCTCATCTCGAAAAGAAAAGTGAGGAACCCCGATTTTCTGTGAACTCTCCCGTTTTTAAAATTGACAACTAATCCGAACTTCAACCGGCTTGGCCCAAACCAGGGGAGGCAGCCTGGCGCGCCCTCCGGGCCACCGAGCAGCGCTGGTCTCCTCCGCCACGGCCCGGGTGCCCCCGCGACCCTCCGCTCGCGGCCGCGGCCTCGGCCTCGGCCGGCGCCCGGGTCCTGGCGCCCCGGAGCAGCGCGCCCCCGCCTCCCTCCCGCGCTCAGGGCGCAAGCGGCCGCCTCGGCCTCACTGCGCCTGCGCGGGCGCGCGCCGCCGGACCGAGCCATCGCGCGAGCGGGGAAGGGGCGCCCCGCGGTGGAGCCGTCCGTTGCCACAGAGCTGCCCGCTCCAAACCGCGCAGCCCGCCGCAGCCGAGCAGCCTCTCCGGCCGGAGCGCGCGCCGTTCGTACCCCGGCGGGTCTGCTGAGAGGTGGGTCCGTTGGCCCCGGAGCCTGGGGCTGGGTCGGGGGCTTTAGCCGCCCCTCCCAGGCACAAATCAGCGCCTTCATCGTGGGACTTCTGCCCGAGAAATAAGTGCCAGTGCAGGGGTTGGGGGTCGCCCCCGGCCGGCCTCAGGGACCCCAGCGTGCCGTGCAGCTTGGGTTCTGAGCTCTGCTCCGGCTCCGCGCGGACATTGCGAGGTTGTCCTTTCACATCTAGGACACCGTTGAGCAAAACTCGAGGGGTCAGCCCGGCTGGTAAGAAGAGGGGACTCTGAGGGTCCGGGCAGAGGAAGGGAATTCCGGGGTCATCTCAGTTTGGTTTTTAACGGTTACCTGTTTCTGGAAACCTCTATCATTTGTTTCCCGTAAACGCATACTCGTTTTACGTGCTCACATTATGTATCTGGCAAACACTCCTGGACCATCTGCCCTGAGCCAAGTACTGAAGTAGGTGACGGGCAGAGCGGCCCTGGTACCCGCAGTCCAAAGAATTCCCCGACAGGTTATCCCTGCAGACGGGTGGCGAGTACACTCACAGGTACTGCTGAAGGACTGGTTACAAAGCCAGCATCACCAGTCACTACCCAAGTCCAGAAATAGAACCTGGTCAGCACCCCAAGTCAACCTACCCCTCCCTTGCCCCACGCAGACCCTTCCCCGGTGACCATAGCCTGACTTTCTGATTCCGATTTCCTTAATTTTCTTTAGTTTTCCCGTTTGTAAACAATATAAGTGTTTCACCTGTTTTTAAACCTTATATAAATGGGAAAATGCTGTATATATTCTTTTTTAATTTTTGAAACAATCCCAAATTTATGTAAAAGTTGCAAGTTCAGCATAAAATACTTGTTTCCTGGAGCAGCTGAGGATAAGTTGCCTGTGTGATGCTCTGTCACCTCCAAATACTTTCGTGTGCATTTCCAACACATAAGGACAATCTCCAGCACAACCACACGCGACCATCAGAGATCCCGTAAAGTCACAAACCCGAGAGGGTCCAGTCTGGGACCCCCCACTGCACTGAGCAGCCATCGTGGTTCTTCAGTCTCCTTCATTCCAGAACATTCAGCAGGCTTCCTTGGCTTCGTGCCCCTGACACTTTTGAAGCTTTAGGCCCGTGACTTTGTAGAAAGCCCCTCTGTCTGGGTTTGTCTGGTGTTTCCTCGTGATCAGATTCCCATTGTGCGTCTTTGGCAGGAAAGTCACAGAAGTGACGCCACGTGTCACCCTCTGCTCGTCCCATCCTGTCAGGCGGCTCACAGTGCTCCATTTGTCACATTAGTGACGAGTTTGCTCTGGTCACTTGATGAAGGTGGTCTCTGCCAGCATCTCGCCTGGGAAGTTGCCTTGCCCTTTGTAATTGGCGAGCATTTCGTTGGGCGGTGCTCTGAGGCTCGGAGGCTACGTCATCCGTCCCAGGCTTGAGCCAGTGGCGCTCACACTGGACACCTACACCCTCTCCCTGCTCCCCGCTTGGGCTCTCGTACCCGACACTGGACTGACTGCCGTCCTCCACTCAGGCTCTGTCACCCAGTCTGGGCCACTGTGGACCTTTTCACAGGCCCCCCTGGGGCGGAAGGGGAAGAAGCAAAGCAGCCTGTGCGTGTGTCTTCCTCCCGCCCAGCTGTGTGTAAGAGACTCATCCACACCGCTGCACGAGCTGTGCACCACTCACCTCCGTCTCCACCTAGCTCGCCGCGGTGGATCTCACAGCTGCTCTGCTGCCCATGGCGGTGGGCTGTTTCCGTAGTTACCGCTCTTAGGAACACTGCTCTCTGGGGTCTCGTTACGGCTCCTGGTATTTATGCGTGTTAGGAGTGGAATTGTGTCTCCTCCAAAAAAAAAAAATGATATGTTGACATCCGAAGCCCCAGTACCTCAGAATATGACCTCATTTGGAGATTGGGTCATTGGGGATGTAATTGGTTAAGACAATGTCATCCTGGAGGAAGGTGGGCCCCTCCTCCAATAGGACAGACATCTTTCTAAACAGGAATTTGGACGTTGACACGCACACAGGGAGACTGTCACATGGATTGGAGTTACGCTGCCACAAGCCCGGGAACCAGAAGCTAGCAGAGAAGTCTGGAATAGATCCTTCCCTAGCCCTTCAGTGGGAGTTGGCACCTTGATTTCAGATTTCTGGCCTCCACAACTGTGAGAAAATACTTTTGTGTTGCTCTAAGACAGCCAGTTTGTGGTGCTTTGTTACGGCATCCCCAGGAAAGTAACACAGCATCTAAGCTTCTGTAAGGTAAACGCCTAGGAGAGGAGTTGCTGAGTCCGAGGGCATGGTAGACAGAATCGTGGCCCTCAGAGATCGCCATGTCCTTACCCTTGGAACCCGTGCACGTGTTAGGCAGTTGCAGGCTTGTTAGTCAGCTGACTCTGAGATGGGAGATTGTGCTGGATTATCCCGGTGAGCCCAGCGCAACTAGAAGGGCCCTCCTAGCGGAAGAGCAAGGCGGAGGAGGGCCAGAAAGAAAGCAGCCCCAGAAAGACCACCTGACATTAGTGGCTTTGATGGGGATGGCGCCTTGGCCGAGGCACGTGGGTGACCTCTAGAAACTGGAAAAGGCAAGAAAAGGGATCCTCCCCCAGAGCCTCCGGAAAGGAAGGCAGCCCCGCCGACACCTTGATTTTAGCCCAGTGGGGCTCATTTCAGACTTCTGACCTCCGGAACTGTAAGATGATACGTCTTGTTAAGTCCCTGAGTATGTGGCAATTTCTTACAGCAGCATTAGGATACCAGTGCAGAGGGCGGGTATATATTTAACTTGACGATACAATGCTGAACTCCTTTCAAAGCACCTGTCCCAGTTTTCACTCCCACCGTTAGGGTGTGTGCCTGCCCACTGTTTCGTGTCCTTGGTGGCACCTGTATACTCAGGCTCGTAATGTGTTACCGAGTCTGGTGGCTGTGTAATAATAGTATGTGGCTTTACTCTGCATTTCCCTGATTATAAATGAGGTTGAGCAACTTCTTTTGGTTTATCACCAGGCAACAAACAGCTCATCATCTAGCCAGGACTCTGTTAAGAGTTACAGGGAGCGCTGTGCGTAATGCCAGGAAAACAGGCGGGAATCAAGCCATTTGAACGTCCTTTATTGTAACCGGCCTGTTACAGTCTCGCCGTTTTGCTGTTGAGCTGCCCATCTTCTCTGTTGAGCCGTGGATGTTCCTTACACGTCTTGATGGTAAACCTTTCGGGAAATGTGTTGCATTTATCTTCGAACCTGTAGTTTTTCTTAAACTCTACTTAGGGTGTCACCTGAACCAAAGATTTTAAGTGTACGAGACTCTACCAGCTTTTCCTCTTGTGACTTAATGTTTTTGGTGTCTTGTTTAAGAAAACCTGAAGGCCTGAAGGCCCCTCCGCCTTCACGGCAGCAGTTTTGCTCTGCACTCGTGAGTCTTTTGCCCCCAAGGAACTGATTTCTGGGGCGGACACCCAGCTTCTTAGCACGTGGACCGAGACGTCCACCCCCGCCTGCCGCTTGCACACGCGTGCACACACTGGCCCGTCGGCGTTTGGGGGGTTTGGATGCCTCTGTGAGGCAGGTTGGAGAGAACTGGCATCCAGACAGCACTGAGTGTCCGTCGCGTGAACGTGCGCCTCTCCATCGATCTGGTTACGTTGGTTTTATTCTTTTTTAGGTTTTGTTATGGACAATTTCGCACTCACCGAGTAGGGGTCCTACGAACTGTCGGGTGCCCAGCCCCCCCAGTGGCCACCAGAATCGGACCACTGCTGGTGCTCCTCTAGCTCCTCACCTGTAGCGCTCGGCTGACGTGTTTCAGACAAACCCAGGTGTAATAGTTCACCCGTAAACTCTCTAGTACACAATTCTAACCGATAAAGAACTTATTTTTAGCATAACCACAAATTCATTATGAACCCCAGCCAAGTTAACATTGATTTCTTTTTTTTGTTTGTTTGTTTTTCTTGCGGTACGCGGGCCTCTCACTGCTGTGGCCTCTCCCGTTGCGGAGCACAGGCTCCGGACGCACAGGCCTAGCGGCCATGGCTCACGGGCCCAGCCGCTCCGCGGCACGTGGGATCCTCCCGGACCGGGGCACGAACCCGCGTCCCCTGCATCGGCAGGCGGACTCTCAACCACTGCGCCACCAGGGAAGCCCAACATTGATTCCTTAATAAAATCTAATACCACTTGGTGTTCATTTCCCCGCATTACCCCAGAAATGCCGTTTACAGTTTCTCGCTTGACTCAGGTTCCAAACAAGAACCCCACCTTGCATGCGGTTGACTTGCCTCTCACGGCTTTTACATTCAAAACAGCTCCCCTTCCCTTTCCCGCCATGGCATCCATTTGTTGCAGAAACTGGGTCATTGGCTCCACTTATTCTGTATTTAGGTCTCATTTCAGGTCACCTGCCGGGGCTTCATCATTTTCTCATCAGGGGTCTTGCTCCTCCTTTGTTGTATTTATTCCCAAGTACTTCATATTTATTGGTGTAATTGTAAATGATAAGTTTTCCAAGTCTTATTTTCTCATGATTTGTTCTGATAAATAGGAATATCATTGATTTTTTTTTTTTTTTTTTTTTTTTTTTTGTGGTACGCGGGCCTCCCACTGTCGCGGCCCCTCCCGTTGCGGAGCACAGGCTCCGGACGCGCAGGCCCAGCGGCCATGGCTCACGGGCCCAGCCGCTCCGCGGCACGTGGGATCCTCCCGTACCGGGGCACGAACCCGCATCCCCTGCATCGGCAGGCGGACTCTCAACCACTGCGCCACCAGGGAAGCCCAATATCATTGATTTTTATTACCGAATTTATATCTAGCAACATTACTAAATTGTCGCAGTAATGTTAACAATTTATCTCTGTACTCATTTGGATTTTCTACATGCACAACCGCGTTCTCTGAAAACAGCAGTCTCGCCTTCCACTCCTCATGCCTTGTATTTCTTGCTTCTCTCCTTGTTCCAGTTGGGAGACCCAGTGGCTTCAGAGAGCACCCTTGTTTTGTTCTCAGTCTTAAAGGAAATGCTTTTTTTTTTTTTTTTTTTTTTGTGGTACGCGGGCCTCTCACTGTCGCAGCCTCTCCCGTTGTGGAGCACAGGATCCGGACGCGCAGGCCCAGCGACCATGGCCCACGGGCCCAGCCGTTCCGCCACATGTGGGATCCTCCCGGACCGGGGCACGAACCCGTGACCCCTGCATCAGCAGGCGGACTCTCAACCACTGCACCACCAGGGAAGCCCAAAGGAAATGCTTTTAATGTTTATGATTTTTTTTCTTTTGGCCACGCCAAGTGGCTTGCGGGGACCTTAGCTCCCCGACCAGGGATCCAACCCATGCCCCCTGCAGTGGAAGCGCGGAGTCTTAGCCGCTGCACCGCCAGGGAAGTCTTAGTAGTGTTATGATTAAGTATGCTGCTTCCTGTGGATTATTGTTGGCAGACATTCTTTATCACATTAAAGAAGTCTAACGTCAGTTTGCTACGTTTTTTAAAAAGTGTAAGTGGGATGTTGAATTTCATCAATGTTTTTTTCTGCCATGAGTCAATTGTATATTTCTCTTCTCTGGTCTGTTCCTGCGGTGAGTTGACTTGATTTCTAACGCTAAGCAAAGACATCCGTAGACATCCGTCCTCGTGGTGATGTGTCATCCTGTCTACATGTTGCTGGCTTTAGCCTGGTGGCACTTCACCTCAAGAGTGGGGCTGGTCTGTGATTTTCCTTTCCCTGTTTTCACTGCCAGGCTCTCCTAGCAAAAGTTGCAAAAGTTAAGTGACTCCATGAAACAAACCAGGGAGTGGACCTTCTGGTTCTCCTTCCTGGAAGAAAGTGTGTGAAACTGGAACATTTTGAACCTCAAATGTTTCATGGAACTTGATAGGGAAGCCTCAGAGCCTAGAGTTTTCTTGGTGGGAACATATTTGACTTAAAAAAATTTTTTTTTTAATGTTTGTTTATTTATTTATTTTTCTTATTAGTCATCCATTTTATACACATTGGTGATACATGTCAATCCCCATCGCCCAGTTCCTCACACCGCCACCCCTGCCGCTTTCCCCCCTGGTGTCCATACGTTTGTTCTCTACATCTGTGTCTCAATTTCTGCTCTGCAAACCGGTTCACCTGTACCATTTTTCTAGGTTCCACATATATGCTTTAATATACGATATTTGTTTTTCCCTTTCTGACTTAACTTCACTCTGTATGACAGTCTCTAGATCCATCCACGTCTCTACAAATGGCCCAATTTCGTTCGTTTTTATGGCTGAGTAATATTCCACTGTATATACGTACCACATCTTCTTTATCCATTCTTCTGTTGATGGGCATTTAGGTTGCTTCCATGACCGGGCTACTGTAAATAGTGCTGCAGTGAACATTGGGGTTATGTGTCTTTTTGAATTATGGTTTTCTCTGGGTATATGCCCAGTAGTGGGATTTCTGGGTCATATGGTAGTTCTATTTTAGTTCTTTAAGGAACCTCCATACTGTTCTCCATAGTGGCTATATCAATTTACATTCCCACCAACAGTGCAAGAGGCTTCCCTTTTCTCCACACCCTCTCCAGCATTTCTTGTTTGTAGATTTTCTGATGATGCCCATTCTAACTGGTGTGAGGTGATACCTCATTGTAGTTTTGATTGGCATTTCTCTAATAATTACTGATGTTGAGCAGCTTTTCATGTGCTTCTTGGCCATCTGTATGTCTTCTATGGAGAAATGTCTCTTTAGGTCTTCTGCCCATTTTTGGATTGGGTTGTTTGTTTTTTTAATATTGAGCTGCATGAGCTGTTTATATATTTTGGAAATTAATCCTTTGTCAGTTGCTTCATTTGCAAATATTTTCTCCCATTCTGAGGGTTGTCTTTTCGTCTTGTTTATGGTTTCCTTTGCTGTGCAAAAGGTTTTAAGTTTCATTAGGTCCCATTTGTTTATTTTTGTTTTTATTTCCATTACTATAGGAGGTGGATCAAAAGAAGATCTTGCTGTGATTTACGTCAAGGAGTGTTCTTCCTATGTTTTCCTCTAAGAGTTTTATAGTGCTCAGTCTTACATTTAAGTCTCTAATCCATTTTGAATTTATTTTTGTGTATGGTGTTAGGGAGTGTTCTAATTTCATTCTTTTACATGTAGCTGTCCAGTTTCCCAGCACCACTTATTGAAGAGACTGTCTTTTCTCCATTGTATATCCTTGCCTCCTTTGTCATAGATTAGTTGACCATAGGTGCGTGGGTTTATCTCTGGGCTTTCTATCCTGTTCCATTGATCTATATTTCTGTTTTTCTGCCAGTACCACATTGTCTTGATTACTGTAGCTTTGTAGTATAGTCTGAAGTCAGGGAGTCATTCCACCAGCTCCGTTTTTTTCCCCCCAAGACTGCTTTGGCTATTCAGGGTCTTTTGTGAGTCCATACAAATTTTAAGATTTTTTTGTTCTAGTTCTGTAAAAAAATGCCATTGGTAATTTGATAGGGATTGCATTGAATCTGTAGATTGCTTTGGGTAGTATAGTCATTTTCACAATATTGATTCTTCCAATCCAAGAACATGGTATATCTCTCCATCTGTTGGTATCAACTTTAATTTCTTTCATCAGTGTCTTATAGTCTTCTGCATACAGGTCTTTGGTCTCCCTAGGTAGGTTTATTCCTAGGTATTTTATTCTTTTTGTTGCAGTGGTAAATGGGAGTGTTTCCTTAATTTCTCTTTCAGATTTTTCATCATAAGTGTATAGGAATGCAAGAGATTTCTGTGCATTAATTTTGTATCCTGAAACTTTACCAAATTCATTTTAGCTCTAGTAGTTTTCTGGTGGCATCTTTAGGATTCTCTATGTATAGTATCATGTCATCTGCAAACAGTGACAGTTTTACTTTTTCTTTTCCAATCTGTATTCCTTTTATTTCTTTTTCTTCTCTGATTGCCATGGCTAGGACTTCCAAAACTATGTTAAATAATAGTGGTGAGAGTGGACATCCTTGTCTTGTTCTTGATCTTACTGGAAATGGTTTCAGATTTTCACCATTGAGAATGATGTCTGCTGTGGGTTTGTCATGTATGGCCTTTATTATGTTGAAGTAGGTTCCCTCTATGCCCACCTTCTGGAGAGTTTTTATCATAAATGGGTGTTGAATTTTGTCAAAAGATTTTTCTGCATCTATTGAGATGATCATATGGTTTTTATTCTTCAATTTGTTAATATGGTGTATCACATTGATTGATTTGCTTATATTGAAGAATCTTTGCATCCCTGGGATAAATCCCACTTGATCATGATGTGTGATCCTTTTAATGTGTTGTTGGATTCTGTTTGCTAGTATTTTGTTGAGGATTTTTGCATCTATATTCATCAGTGATATTGGTCTGTAATTTTCTTTTTTTTTTTTTGTAGTATCTTTGTCTGGTTTTGGTATCAGGGTGATGGTGGCCTCATAGAATGAGTTTGGGAGTGTTCCTTCCTCTGCAATTTTTTGGAAGAGTTTGAGAAGGATGGGTGTTAGCTCTTCTCTAAATGATTGATAGAATTCACCTGTGAAGCCATCTGGTCCTGGACTTTTGTTTGTTGGAAGATTTTTAATCACGGTTTCAATTTCATTACTTGTGATTGGTCTGTTCATATTTTCTATTTCTTCCTGGTTCAGTCTTGGAAGGTTATACCTTTGTAAGAATTTGTCCATTTCTTCCAGGTTGTCCATTTTATTGGCATGGAGTAGCTTGTAGTAGTCCCTTAGGATGCTTTGTATTTCTGCGGTGTCTGTTGTAACTTCTCCTTTTTCGTTTCTAATTTTATTGATTTGAGTCCTCTCCCTCTTTTTCCTGATGAGTCTGGCTAATGGTTTATCAATTTTGTTATCTTCTCAAAGAACCAGCTTTTAGTTTTACTGACCTTTGCTATTGTTTTCTTTGTTTCTATTTCATTTATTTCTGCTCTGATCTTTATGATTTCTTTCCTTCTGCTAACTTTGGGTTTTGTTTGTTCTTCTTTCTCTAGTTCCTTTAGGTGTAACGTTAGATTGTTTATTTGAGATTTTTCTTGTTTCTTGAGGTAGGCTTGTATAGCTATAAACTTCCCTCTTAGAACTGCTTTTGCTGCATCCCATAGGTTTTGAATCGTCGTGTTTTCATTGTCATTTGTCTCTGGGTATTTTTTGATTTCCTCTTTGGTTTCTTTAGTGATCTCTTGGTTATTTAGAACGTATTGTTTAGCCTCCATGTGTTTGTGTTTTTTACATTATTTTCCCTGTAATTGATTTCTAATCTCATAGCGTTGTGGTCAGAAGAGATGCTTGATATGATTTCAGTTTTCTTAAATTTACTGAGGCTTGATTTGTGACCCAAGATGTGATCTATCCTGGAGAATGTTCCATGCACACTTGAGAAGAACATGTAATCTGCTGTTTTTGGATGGAATGTCCTATAAATATCAATTAAATCTTTCTGGTCTATTGTGTCATTTAAAGCTTGTGTTTCGTTATTAATTTTCTGTTTGGATGACCTGTCCATTGGTGTAGGTGAGGTGTTAAAGTCCCCCACTATTATTGTGTTACTGTCGATTTCCTCTTTTATAGCTATTAACAGTTGCCTTATGTATTGAGGTGCTCCTATGTTGGGTGCATATATATTTATAATTGTTATATCTTCTTCTTGGATTGATCCCTTTATCATTATGTAGTGTCCTTCCTTGTCTCCTGTAACATGCTTTATTTTAAAGTCTATTTTATCTGATATGAGTATTGCTACTCCAGCTTTCTTTTGTTTTCCATTTGCATGGGATATCTTTTTCCATCCTGTCACTTTCAGTTTGATGTGTCCCTAGGTCTGAAGTGGGTCTCTTGTAGACAACATATATATGAGTCTTGTTTTTGTATCCATTCAGCAAGCCTGTGTCTTTTGGTTGGAGCATTTAATCCATTCACGTTTAAGGTAATTATCGATATGTATGTTCCTATTACCATTTTCTTAATTTTGGGGGGTTTATTTTTGTAGGTCCTTTTCTTCTCTTGTGTTTCCCACTTACAGAAGTTCCTTTAGCATTTGTTGTAGAGCTGGTTTGGTGGTGCTGAATTCTCTTAGCTTTTGCTTGTCTGTAAAGCTGTTGATTTCTCCATTGAATCTGAATGAGATCCTTGCCGGGTAGAATAATCTTGGTTGTAGGTTCTTCCCTTTCATCACTTTAAGTATATCATGCCACTCCCTTCTGGTTTGTAGAGTTTCTGCTGAGAAATCAGCTGTTAACCTTATGGGAGTTCCCTTGTATGTTATTTGTCGTTTTTCCCTTGCTGCTTTTAGTAATTTTTGTTTATTTTTAATTTTTGCCAATTTGATTACTATGTGTCTTGGCATGTTTCCCCTTGGGTTTGTCCTGTATGGGACTCTCTGCGCTTCCTGGACTTGGGTGGCTATTTCCTTTCCCATGTTAGGGAAGTTTTCGACTATAATCTCTTCAAATATTTTCCCTGGTCCTTTCTCTCTCTCTTCTCCTTCTGGGACCCCTATAATGCAAATGTTGTTATGTTTAATGTTGTCCCAGAGGTCTCTTAGGCTGTCTTCATTTCCTTTTGTTCTTTTTTCTTTATTCTGTTCCGCAGCAGTGAATTTCCACCATTCTGTCTTCCAGGTCACTTATCCATTCTTCTGCCTCAGTTATTCTGATATTGATTCCTTCTACTGTAGTTTTCATTTCAGTTATTGTGTCGTTCTTCTCTGTTTGTTTGTTCTTTAATTCTTCTAGATATTTGTTAATCATCTTCACTATCATTATTCTGAATTCTTTTTATGGAAGATTGCCTATCTCCATTTCATTTAGTTGTTTTTCTGGGGTTTTACCTTGTTTCTTCATCTGGTGCATAGCCCTCTGCCTTTTCATCTTGTCTGTCTTTCTGTGAATGTGGTTTTTGTTCCACAGGCTTCAGGGTTGTAATTCTTCCTGCGTCTGCTGTCTGCCCTCACTGTAGATCCTGGTTTCCTCAGCCGGGAAAGGACACAGCATCTCCTAAGATGGAATTAGCACTTGGGTGAAGAAAGCAGTGCATGAGGGGTGGTCAACACTCCATCAAAATCATGGCATCATTACATTTGAGCAGTGAAAATACTCCATTGCTTAATCTCCTTGAGTCTCAATATTCGTACCTCCCAGGCAAATGAAGAGACACTGTGGAATAATGAAGTTTATACTGAAGATAAGTTCTTCTCACTCCTGCTGGGCCAGTCACCTCAAACTGCTTATATCACAATCGTTGGTCAGTCAGATCCACAGGGCAATTCTCCTCAGGCAGCAATCAGGGGTCCATGGAAGCTGCTGGTGTTGCAGGGTCTCCTGCAGAGGCGGGGGGGTGGCTGTGCCTCACCATGAGGACAAGGACACTGGCAGCGGCATTTCTGGGAAGTACTCCTTGGTGTGAGCCCTCCCAGAGTCCCCATATTTGACTCTTGATTGAATTTCTTTTACGCCTGTGGCAATTTTCAAGTTTTCTATTTTTTGTTCTCGAGACAATTTTGGTTAGTAATGTTTTTCTAATAATTTGTCCATTGTCTAAATTTTCAAATTTATTGGTGTAGAGTGGTTCATTACATTTTTACATTTTTTCATGTCTGTAGTATCTATAGTTAGAGACCCTTTTCTTCTTATATGGATGATTTGTTCTTTCTCTTTTTATTTATCAGTTTCATTAGAGATTTGTCAGTTTTATAAACCTTCTAAAAGTACAAACTTTTGGCTTTGAGGAACATCTCTATCACATGTTTGTTTTGCAGCATTAATTTCTAATCTTTTTTGTTTTCTTCCTTCTACTTTCTTTGGGTTTATATTGCAGCTCTCTTTATAACCCCTTGAGTTGGATGTTTAGCACATTAATATTTAGCCTGTCTCGTTCCTGATATGAGCATTTAGGATTACAAATTCACTCTGTTCTACCTTGGCTACACTCAGTTTGATATATGATATTTTCATTATAACTCAGTTAAAACATTTTATAATTTTCATTATGATTTTTTTCTTTGGCCCACGGGTTATTTAGAAGTATGTTTCGGGCTTCCCTGGTGGCAAAGTGGTTGAGAGTCCGCCTGCCGATGCAGGGGTCGCGGGTTCGTGCCCCAGTCCGGGAAGATCCCACATGCCGCGGAGCAGCTGGGCCCGTGAGCCATGGCCATTGAGCCTGCGCGTCCGGAGCCTGTGCTCCACGACGGAGAGGCCACAACAATGAGAGGCCCGCGTACTGCAAAAAAAAAAAAAAAAAAAAAAAAATAGAAGTATGTTTCTTATTTTCAAAAAAATGAGGTGAATTTATAGTTTTTGATTTGATTTTTTTTCCAGTTTTATTGGAATATAATTGACATACAACACTGTATAAGTTTAAGGTGTACAGCATGATTTGACATACAAACATCATGAACTGATCACCAAAATAAGTTTAGTGAACGTCCATCGTCTCATATAGGTACAAAATTAAAGAAATAGAAAAAAATGCTTCCTCGTGATGAGAACTCTTAGGATTTACCCTCTTAACAACTTTCATGTATAACATACAGAGTGTTAATTACATTTATTCATGTTGTACATTACATCATTAGTACTTATTTATCTTATAACTGGAAGCTTGTACGTTTTTATGCCCCCATCCAATTCCCCCTTCCCCAATCCCCCGCCTCTGGTAACTACAAATCTGACCTCTTTTTCTGTGATTTTGTTTGTTTTTGAAATATAATTAGCCTACAACACTATGTTAGTTCCTGTTACACAACATAATAATTCGATATTTCTATACATTTCGAAGTGATCACAGGATATGTCTCATTACAATAGGTCACCATGCAAAGATACTATATAGTTATTGTTATATTCCCCGCACTGTACATTTCATCCCTGTGACTTGTTTATTTTTCAGCAGGAAGTTTGTACCTTCCAATATCTCTTACCTATTTCTCGCCCCCTCTCAGCCCCACCCCCTCTGGCAACCACCTGTTTGTTCTCTGTATCTATGACTCTGTTTCTGTTTTAGGATGTTTGTTCATTTGTTTTGTTTTTTTAGATTCTAAATATAAGTGAAATCATACATTAATTGTCTTTCTCTATCTGACTTATTTCTCTTTTTTTTAACATCTTTATTGGAGTATAACTGTTTTACAATGGTGTGTTAGTTTCTCCTTTACAACAAAGTGAATCAGTTATACATATACATATGTTCCCATATCTCTTCCCTCTTGCATCACCCTCCCTCCCACCCTCCCTATCCCACCCCTCTAGGTGGTCACAAAGCACAGAGGTGAACTCCCTGTGCTATGCAGCAGCTTCCCACTAGCTATCTAATTTACATTTGGTAGTGTATATATGTCCCTGCCACTCTCTCACTGTGTCACAGCTTACCCTTCCCCCTCCCCATATCCTCAAGTCCATGCTCTAGTAGGTCTGTGTTTTATTCCCGTCCTACCACTAATCTCTTCATGACATTTTTTTTCTTAGATTCCATATATATGTGTTAGCATACAGTATTTGTTTTTCTCCTTCTGACTTACTTCACTCTGTATGACAGACTCCAGGTCTATCCACCTCATTACAAATAACTCAGTTTCATTTCTTTTTATGGCTGAGTAATATTCCATTGTATATATGTGCCACATCTTCTTTATCCGTTCATCTGTTGATGGACACTTAGGTTGCTTCCATGTCCTGGCTATCGTAAATAGAGCTGCAATAAACATTTTGGTACATGACTCTTTTTGAATTATGGTTTTCTCAGGGTATATGCCCAGTAGTGGGATTGCAGGGTCATATGGTAGTTCTATTTGTAGTTTTTTAAGGAACCTCCATACTGTTCTCCATAGTGGCTGTATCAGTTTACATTCCCACCAGCAGTACAATGACTTATTTCACTTAGCATAATACCCTCGAGGTCCATCCATATTTTTGCACATGACAAGATTTCATTCTTTTTATGGCTGAGTAGTACTCCATTGTGTATATATACCACATCTTCTTTATCCATTCACCTGTTGATGGGCACTTACATTGCTTACATATCTTGGCTATTGTAAATAGTACTGCAATGAATATAAAGGTGCATATATCTTTTCTAATTAGTGTTTTGGGGGTTTTTTCCTTGATAAATACACAGGAGTAAAATTGATGGATCATTTGGTAATTCTATTTTTAACTTTTTGAGTAATTTCCATACTGTTTTCCACAGTGGCTACACCAATTTACATTCCCACCAGCAGTGCAGGAAGGTTCCCTTTCCTCCATATTTGGCCAGCGTTTGTATATCTTCTTTGGAAAACTATCTATTCAGATCCTCTGCCCATTTTTTAATCAGGTTGTTCAGTTTGTCGATGTTGAGTTGTATGAGTTTGTATATATCTTGGATATTAATCACTTATTGGATATATTTGCAAATATCATCTGCCATTCAGTAGATGGCCTTTTTAAAAATTTATTTATTTATTTATTTTTGGCTGCTTTGGGTCTTTGTTGCTGTGCTCAGGCTTTCTCTAGTTGCGGCAAGCAGGGGCTACTCTTCGTTGTGGTGCGCAGGCTTCTCATTTTTGTGGATCATGAGCTCTAGGCGCGTGGGCTTCAGTAGTTGTGGCACATGGGCTTAGTACTTGTGGCTCATGGGCTCTGGAGTGCAAGCTCAGTAGTTGTGGCGCACAGGTTTAGTTGCTCCATGGCATGTGAGATCTTCCTGGCCAGGGCTCAAACCTGTGTCTCCTGCATTGGCAGGTGGATTCTTAACCACTGTACCATCAGGGAAGTCCCTGGCCTTTTTGTTTTGATAATAGTTTTCTTTGCTGCACAAAAGCTTTTTAGTATGATATAGTCCCATCTGTTTAGTTTTGCTTTTGTTTCCTTTGCCTGAAGAGGCAAATCCAAAAATTATTACTAAGTTCAGTGTCAAAGATCTTACTGCCTATATTTTCTCCTAGAATTTTTACAGTTTCTGGTCTTATACTTAAGCCTTCAATCCATTTTTTAAAAATTAATTAATTTATTTTTGGACTGTGTTGGGTCTTCATTGCTGCGTGCAGGCTTTCTCAGTTGTGGCGAGCGGGGGCTACTCTTTGTTGCAGAGCACAGGCTCTAGACCTGGAGGCTTCAGTAGTTGTGGCGTGTGGGCTCAGTAGCTGTGGTGCGTGGGCTCAGTAGTTGTGGCTCGCAGGCTCTAGAGCGCAGGCTGAGTAGTTATGGTGCACAGGCTTAGTTGCTCTGTGGCACGTGGGATCTTCCCCGACCAGGGCTCGAACCCATGTCCCCTGCATTGGCAGGCGGATTCTTAACCACTGCGCCACCAGGGAAGTCCCGTTTAATCCATTTTGAATTTATTCTTATCTATGGTATGAGAGAGTAGTCCAGTTCAATTGTTTTGCATGTAGCTGTTCAGTTTTCCAAAAACCATGTATTGAAGAGGCTGTCTTTTCCCCATTGTATATTCTTGCCTCATTTGTTGTAGATTAATTTCCCATATAAGTGTGGGTTTATTTCTGGGCTTTCTATTCTGTTCTATTGATCTGTGTGTCTATTTTTGTACTAGTACCATACTGTTTTCATTACTGGAGGTTTGGAGTATAGTTTAAAGTTAGGAAGTATGTTTCCTCCAGCTTCGGAGATTGCTTTGGCTATTTGGTGTCTTTTCTGTTTCTATACATATTTTTAAATTATTTAAATTGAAAAGTGCCATTGGTATTTTGATAGGGATTACATTGAATCTGTAGATTGCCTTGCGTAGTACAGTCATTTTAACAATATTAATTCTTCCAATCCATGAGCACAGTATATCTTTCCATCTGTTTGTGTCATCTTTAATTTCTTTCTTCAGTGTCTTATAATTTTCTGAGTACAGGTCTTTTACTTCCTTAGTTAGATTTAGTCTTGGGTGTTTTAGTCTTTTTTGATGGGATTGTAAATGGGATTGTTTTCTTAATTTCTCCTTCTGATAGTTTGTTGTTAGTGTATATAAATGCAACAGATTTCTGTGTATTAACTTCATATCCTGCAATTTTACTGAATTCACTGATGAGTTCTAGTAGTTTTTTGGTGGCATCTTTAGGATTTTCTATGTATAATATCATGTCATCTGTGAACAGTGACAGTTTTACTTCTTTCTTTCCAATTTGGATCCTTTTTTTTTCTTTTTCTTGTCTGAGTGCTGTGGCTAGGACTTCCAAAACTATGTTGAATAAAAATGGCAAGAGTGGACATCCTTGTCTTGTTCCTGATCTTAGAGGAAATGCTTTCAGCTTTTCACCATTGAGAATGATGTTAGCTGTGGGTTTGTCATAAACGGCCTTTATTATGTTGAGGTATGTTTCCTCTATACCCAGTTTGTTGAGCATTTTTATCATAAATGGAAGTAGAATTTTGTCAAAAGCTTTTTCCTGCATCTATTGAAAGGATCATATGATTTTTTAAAATTTTTATTTATTTATTTTTTCTGGCTGCATTAGGTCTTCATTGCTGCGTGCAGGCTTTCTCTAGTTGCAGTGAGCAGGGGCTTCTCTTTTTTGGTGCATGGACTTCTCATTGCGGTGGCTTCTCTTGTTGCGGAGCACAGGCTCTAGGCACGTGGGCTTCAGTAGTTGTGGCGTGCGGGCTCTAGAGTGCAGGCTCAGTTGTTGTGGCGCATGGGCTTAGTTGCTCTGAGGCATGTGGGATCTTCCCGGACCAGGGCTCGAACCCGTGTCCCCTGCATTGGCAGGTGGATTCTTAACCACTGCACCACCAGGGAAATCCCGATCATATGATTTTTATTCTTCAGTTTGTTAATGTCATGTGGCACATTGATTGATTTGTGGATATTGAAACATCCTTGCATCCCTGGTATAAATCCCACTTTATCATGGTGTATGATCCTCTTAATGTATTGTTGAATTCAGTTTGTTAATATTTTATTGAGGATTTTTGCGTCTATGTTCATCATTGATATTGGCCTATAATTTTCTTTTCTTGTGATATTGTTGTCTGGTTTTAGTATCAGAGTGATGCTGGCCTTGTAGAGTGAGTTCAGAAGCATTCCTTTCTCTGCAAATTTCTGGAATAGCTTGAGAAGGCTAGGTGTTCACTCTTCTGTAAATGTCTGGTAGAATTCACCTGTGAAGCCATCTGGTCCTGCAGCAACTTCTGTTTGTTTGGAGTTTTTTTTTTTTTAATAATTTTTTGTGGTAATCTCTTATGATCCTTTGTATATCTGTGGTGTCAGTTGTAACTTCTTTTTTTTAGTTTAATCTTTATTTTATATTGGAGTATAGTTGATTTACAATATTGTGTTAGTTTCAGGTGTACAACAAAGTGATTCAGATATATGTATACATATATCCATTCTTTTTCAGACTCTTTTCCCATACAGATTACTACAGAATATTGAGTAGAGTTCCCTGTACTATACAGTAGGTCCTTGTTGATTATCTATTGTATGTATATAGTAGTGCGTATATGTTAATCCCAAACTCCTCATTTTTCCCTCCCCCCACCTTTCCCCTTTGGTAACCTTGAGTTTGTTTTCGAAGTCTGTGAGTCTGCTTCTATTTTGTAAATAAGTTCATTTGTACCATTTTTTTTAGATTCCACATATAAGTGATATCATATGACATTTATCTTTGTCTGACTTACTTCACTTAGTATGATAATCTCTACGTCCATGTTGCTGCAAATGGCATTATTTCATTCCTTTTTATGGCTGAGTAATATTCCATCGTATATATGTACCACATTTTCTTTTCCCATTCGTATGTTGATGGACATTTAGGTTGCTTCCATGTCTTGGCTATTTTAAATAGTGCTGCAGTGAACATTGGGGGTACATGTATCTTTTTAAATTATGGCTTTCTCCAGATATATGTCCAGGAGTGGGATTGCTGGGCCGTATGGTAGTTCTATTTTTAATTTTTTATGGAACCTCCATACTGTTCTCCATAGTGGCTGTACCAATTGACATTGCCACCTACAGTGCAAGAGGGTTCCCTTTTCTCCACACCCTCTCCAGCATTTATTGTTTGTAGACTTTTTGATGATGGCCATTCTGACTGGTGTGAGCTGATAACCTCACTGTAGTTTTGATTTGCGTTTCTCTAATAATTAGCAATATCAAGCGTCTTTTCATGTGCTTTTTGGCCATCTTTATGTCTTCTTTGGAGAGGTGTCTATTTAGATCTTCTGTCCATTTTTTGATTAGGTTGTTTGTTTTTTTTTGATATTGAGCTGTTTGTATACTTTAGAGATTAATCCCTTGTCAGTCGCTTCATTTGCAAATATTTTCTCTGGCTTGTCTTTTCATTTTGTTTGTGATTTCTTCTGTTGTGCAAAAGCTTTGAAGTTTAACTAGGTCCCATTTGTTTATTTCGTTTTTATTTTCATTACTCTAGGAGGTGGAAGCAAAAAGATATTGCTACAGTTTATGTCAAAGGGTATCCTGCCTATGTTTTCCTCTAAGAGTTTTATAGTATCTGGTCTTACATTTAGGTTTTTAATCCATTTTGAGTGTATTTTTGTGTATGGTATTAGAGAATGTTCTAATTTCATTATTTTACAAGTAGCTGTTCAGTTTTACCAGCACCACTTATTAAAAGACACTGTCTTTCCTGCATGGTATATTCTTGCCTCCTTTGTTGTAGATTAATTGACTGTAAGGGTGTGGACTTACTTCTGGGCTTTCTGTCCTGTTCCATTGATCTATATTTCTGGTTGTGACTTCTTTTTCACTTCTGATGTTCTAGATTTGGGCCCTCTCTCTTTTTCTCTTCATGAGTTGGGCTAAAGGTTTATCAATTTGTTTATCTTTTCAAAGAACCAGCTCTTAGTTTCATTGATTTTTCTGATTGTTTTTTAAAGTCTCTATTTCATTTATTTTTGCTCTGATCTTTATGATTTCTGTCCTACTAACTTTGAGTTTTGTTTGTTCTGCTTATCTACTTAGGGTTAGGCTTTAGGTGTACGGTTAGGCTGTTTATTTGAGATTTTTCTTGTTTCCTGAGGTAGGCTTGTATTGCTATAAACTTCCTTCTTATAACTGCTTTTGCTACATCCCACAGATTTTGGATTATTTGCTTATCATTTTCATTTGTGTCCAGGTATTCTTTTAATTTCTTCTTTGATTTCTTCAGTGATCCATTGGTTGCATAGTAGCATATTGTTTAGCCTCCACATGTTTGTGTTTCTTGCAGTTTTTTTCCTGTAGTTGATTTTTAGTCTCATAGCATTGTGATCGTAAAAGATGCCTGATATGCTTTCAATTTTCTTAAATTTATTGAGACTTGGCATGTGATCTGTCCTGGAGAATGTTTTGTGTATACTTGAAAAGAATGTGTATTTGCTGTTTTGGGATGGAATGTTCCAGATAGATCAGTTAAGTTCATTTGGTCTAATGTGTCATTTAAGGCCAGTGTTTCCTTATTGATTTTCTGTCTGGACGATCTGTCCATTGATGTAAGTGGCCTGAGAGTCCTGGAGTAGGAGTATCGGCCCACTGGTGGGCAGGGCCAGGGTCCAGGGGGTCCTGTGGCTGGTGCTGCCCGCTAGAGGGTGACGCCGGTCCTGGGGCTGGTGCTGGGCAGCGGTGAGCAGGACTGGGTCCTGGGCCCTCAGGTGGACAGCGCAAGGTCCTGGGGCGGCTGTGGGCTCAGGGAGCCTTAAGGCAGCCAGCCGGCTGGCAGGTGGGGCTGTGCCCCTGCCCAGCTCACTGCTTGGCCTGAGGCCTCCGCATACTGGTGCCTACAGACTGGTATGCAGGGCAGGTCCTGGCACTAATAAGCCAGAGGGAGGATTCTGAAATGGCGCTTGCAGCACCAGTGTCCTTGTGTTAGAACGAGCTGCCCCCAGAATAGCTGCCACCAGTGTCTGTGTCCCCAGGATGAGCTGCCCTTGCCCGCAGCCTCTCCAGGGGGCTCCCCGAGATCAGCATGTGGCTCTGACCCAGGCGCCTCTCAATTTCCTGCTTTTGTCCTGGGCCCTGAGCACGTGAGATTTTGTGTCCTTTAAGAGTGGCGTCTCGGGCTTCCCCGGTGGCGCAGCGGTGGAGAGTCCACCTGCCGATGCAGGGGACGCGGGCTCGTGCCGCGGTCCGGGAGGATACCGCGTGCCGCGGAGCGGATGGGCCCGTGAGCCGTGGCCGCTGAGCCTGCGCATCCGGAGCCTGTGCTCCGCAACGGGAGAGGCCACAACAGTGAGAGGCCCGCGTACCGCAAAAAAAAAAAAAAAAAAAAAAAAGAGTGGCGTCTCTATTTCGCACAGCCCTCTGGTTCCCCTGGAAGGAAGCCCCGCTCGCCTTCAGAGCCAGATGTTCTTCGGGCTCGACTTCCTGGTGCAGGGCCCCCAGGCTGGGGACCCTGACATGGGGCTCAGACCCCTGACTCCTTGGGGCGACCCTCTGCGGTTGCGATTATCCTCCCGTGAGCAGCTTACCCACCTGGGGCTTTGGGTCTTGACTACACCGCGGCTCCGCCCCTCCTACCCAGCCTGTTGCGGGTCCTCCTGTACATCTTCAGTTGTAGACAGTGTGTTCTAAGCTTCTGGTCTGTCTCGTCACTGGTTGCTCTGTGATAGGGTGATTCTCTTTGTGTCCATGCGAGACGGTGAGCTCAGGTGTCTTCCTACTCCCCCATCTTGGCTGCTTTTCTCTATTTGTTATTGATTTGGGCTGATTCATTTGGGCAGAGAATAAGCTTTGTATGATTTTAGTTCTTTGAAATTGGTTGAGTCCTGCTTCGGGGCCAGTAGATAGTCTTTGTAAATATTCTGTGTAATGGTTTAAGGGAGCACTTAAATTTCCATAGTTGTTTTTGTTCTACGTATGTCTGTGGGGTTCAGTTAATGATGTTGTTTAAATGTGTGTCATTGATGACTTATTTTATCTGGTTTTGTTGTCAGTTCCTGAGAGAGGTGTGTTAAAATCGCCCCCGAGAGTTTGTACTTTTGACTCTTTCTCCTTGCTCTGGCAGTCTTTGTTTATTTAGTGGCTATGCGTTTGAATGCACGTGCATTTGCCACTGTTGTATCTTCCCGGTGAGCTGAGCATCTGGTGATGACCTGACCCTCTTACTGCTGTTACTGCTTTTTGCCTAAAGTATTTTTGTCTGTTTCTAGACAACGCCACCAGCTTCCTGTTACAGTTTCTATACAGGGCGTCTTTGTCTGACTTTGAAAATGCAGTGCTTCTGTACGTTATGGCTTTAGACTTCTCTTTTAAATAGTGAAAAGTGGGCTTCCCTGGTGGCGCAGTGGTTAAGAATCCGCCCGCCAATGCAGGGGACACGCGTTCGAGCCCTGGTTCGGGAAGATCCCACATGCCGCAGAGCAACTAAGCCCGTGCGCCACAACAAGAGAATCCACTGCAATGAGAAGCCCGTGCACCTCATTGAAAAGTAGCCCCTGCTCTCCGCAACTAGAGGAAAGCCTGTGTGCAGCAACGAAGACCCAGTGCAGCCAAAAATAAATAAATTTTAAAAAAATAAATAGTAAAAAGTTAGATTTTTGTTGTTTTTATTGTTGGTGGTTTTTTAAATCTAATTTGATGATACTTTTCTTTACCTTGGTCACTGCATCTATTTGTATTCTTGTCTTCACTGAGATTTTGACCTGATCATTTCATAATGTCAATTCTTCAAGACCCTTAAGACAATTCAAATACAATTTTTCCAGCATTTTTGGTTATTTGCACGCTGGCCGGCCAATTCTCAAACAGAAGGTCCACGTGCTTCTTAAGCACATTTTAGCAAAGCTCTGCGTTTGATCGCACTTCACCCGCACGTCAGAGGCGCCCGGCTCCTGACCCCCAGGTTGTGCGTTGCCCGCGGGGCCTTCCGCACGCTGCCTCCTGTGTGTTCCCCCTGTTCTCGCGTCTGCCTCATCCTTGTAGACACACGTCCTGAAAACACTGAATCCTGCCACGGTTGTTCATAAACGGCCTAGTGAAGACTTGAAGGGGATCAGGGACCCCCTGTCTGGAACCACCGTCTTCAGCTGGACATTCAGAGCGTGTGTGGTTTGATGTTGGCACTGCAGGTGGCGCTGTGTGAGATGTCCCTCCTCTTAGCAGAGTGTCACCCACAGGGGGCGTCGGTTACTCTGTGTTTTTGTTTTTTTGCGGTACGCGGGCCTCTCCCACCGCAGAGCACGGGCTCCGGACGCGCAGGCTCAGCGGCCGTGGCCCGCGGGCCCGGCCGCTCCGCGGCACGTGGGATCCTCCCGGACCGGGGCACGAACCCGCGCCCCCCGCGTCGGCAGGCGGACTCTCAACCGCCGCGCCACCAGGGAAGCCCTGCACTGTGTTTTATACGCGATGTGATGAGCGCATGGAACTCACGAACCCAGGGCAGGACAGGCTGGACCACTTGGTAAAAAGCATCTTCTGAAAGTCCCGCATCCACCGTCCGCAGGCTGGTAGACTAAGCGCTGTCTTCATTTGGGAGGAACATTGTTGGTATTTTACAAGACGCCTCAAAAGTCTGCCTCTCGGGGCTTTCATGCACAAAGGGGTTTTTTGTAGCATTTAAAAAATAAATGACTGGCATTGACTTATTAATGATTTATCAAGGAAACGTTATTAGGCTTTGAAAATATTTTTCAGTGACTTTTTCTGGAGCAGTTGCTAACTTCAGCAATGAAATCAAACTGGTCTACAATTTCAGCACCTCGTCCATAATATCAACATCTAATATCAGCATCTGTACCAAGTTCTACACAGGCAGCTCCCAATGTTCCCGAAATGATTATCAGACTGTACTGAATATTCTGAAACCCCTTAGGAGTTGTCTCTGGACTCCGTGCCTGCGTTTTGTTGAGATAACATGTACACGCTGTAACGTGCACTCGAATTAAATGTTCGCGAGTGTGAGTTTGACACTTGTGTACACCTGTGTAGCCACCACCCAAAACAAGATGCAGACCGTTTCTGTCCTCCCCCCTGTTCCTCGTGGCCCCCCACCGTCCCCATCCCCTGCCTCTAATCCAGAAGCTGCGTCTCCTTTCCGTCACGGCCCTTTAGTCCGGCCCGTTCTGGGGCTTCCTACGTGCTCGTCTGTGTCGGGCTTCCTGCACTTAACGCCGTGTTTCTGAGACTCGCCTGGGGTGCCCTGTGCGTCAGACTGCGTTCTCTTGATCACTGTCGTTCCTTTGTATGAATGTGCCAGAATCTGTTTCTCAGGATCCGTTCTCATCACGACGGGCATTTGGATTGTTTCCAGTTTGGGGCTGTTGTGAATAAGGTTGCTGTGAGCATTCCTATACACGTTCTTTTGTGGACATACTTCTGTTTCTCTTGGGTAAATACCTCACAGTAGGATTTCTGGGTCCTATGGTTAGCAGATGTTGATAGCATCTAGTGTTATGGTTTAGTAGTTGGTATTTTTGATTTGGGGCGTTCTAACAGGTGTGTAGTAGTGTCTGGTTATGGTTTTGATTTGATTCCCTAGTGACTAATGATGTTTACAAAGTTCCATGAGCCTATGGTCATTCGTGCATCTTCTTTTGTCGTGTCTGTTCTAAAATTTTTGTCCCTTTTCAGTTGGGGTTTGGACCTTCTATTGCTGTTATTTAGGAGTTCTTTATATATAATCTGAGTACAAGACCTTTGTTACACATATATATGCTGCAAATATTTTTTCAGATTCTGTGGCCTCTCTTCATTTCCTTAATGTCTTTTTACAAGAGAAATGGTTAACTCTTACGAAATCCGGATTTTTAGTTTTTTTTAAATGTGTCATCTATGTTTTTAAAATTTTTTGTAGCTAATTTCTGCCTCCCAAGATGGAAGAAGATGCCAGGCTGCTCCCTAAGAAGCTTTTGGACGACACCCCCCTTGTGGAGGACGGTAATTAAGAAAGGTCTTTTCACAAATAAGACACGTTTCAACACACAGAAGACAAACGACGTGCTTAACACTTGCCCTTTAATTTCCTTTTTTCAGAGAGACTACATCTTTCCAACTCATATTGTTTTCTCAAAAAGGTAGCTTATAGCCTCGGTTGGCCTCGGGTAGCCGGTCCCCCGCCGTCCCCGCCGGCGGGCCGCCGCACGCATCCCCCAGGGCGCGGCCCCGCCGCGCGTCGGGACCGGGGTCCGGGGCGGAGAGCCCTTCGTCCTGGGACACGGGGTGCGGCCGGAAAGGCGGCCGCCCCCTCGCCCGTCACGCACCGCACGTTCGTGGGGAACCTGGTGCTAAACCATTCGTAGACGATCTGCTTCTGGGTCGGGGTTTCGTACGTAGCAGAGCAGCTCCCTCGCTGCGATCTATTGAAAGTCAGCCCTCGACACAAGGGTTTGATAAAAAATAAAATAAAAAAGAAAACAAAAAGAGAAAAAAAAAAAAAAGGTAGCTTATATTATTCTGTGTTTAATCACAAGAAAGATCCACGCGACTGAGACTTTGAAGTTCAGTGGCCGACTGTAGTTCCCCAATTTTCTGTTATTGCTTAAAATGGCAATAATGAACCTGTTGTATGTAACATGAAGAGCCTGGTTTAAGAGCAGGCAGCTGGATTTCACGTCTGCCTTTGACTGGTCTGCTCTGATATCTTGTCATGTGGCCTTTAGAAAACTCCACTCTACGCTCTTAAAACAAGGGTGGGAAAGACAACAGTGTTTTGCTATTATTAGGAAAATAGTTTTGACTTTGCAGACCCCTTGGAAGGGTTCCCTGGGCCACCCTTTGAGAACCACTGCTCTGAGCCGCCGGCCCCGTTGCCCAGTTGGTGTGTGTCAGGATTTACCTTGGAACTTCGGGCTTGACGGTCTCCATCTGCTTTCTGTTGTTTTAACTCTCGTTCTATTTCTAGAAGCAGATGAACTGGAGGATCCGGAGTTTGTGCGGGGCTCTGTCCCTGCGGAGGCTGAGAACGAGGCGGACCCAGGAAGCTCCTGGTAATTAACCCGGGGCAGGGGGAGGGGCAGGACGTGCTCCCCACGCGGTGGCAGCGGGCGTCCTTTCCGCGTTAAGTCCAGGGAAAGAGCAGAACAGAGACGAGAGGCAGCAGAGACCAGCCGTCGAGGACAGAAGGCAGCCCTCACTCCTGCGGAGGGACTTGAGCCACCTAGACCAGCTGCAGGAAGAGAAAGACCTTTTCACTCAGAAAATGAGGTGAGTGGGGCGGGCCGGGCTCTGGCCGGGGCCCATCTGTGCAGGGTGTCCTTCGAGGCAGGTGGCCAAGGGAGGCCTCCCTGAGGAGGGGACCTGCAGGCTGGGACGTGGGTGGCAGGAACAGGGCACAACGGCTGGGGTGGGGCGATGAGTGCAGGGCCCGGGGCAGCAGGCGAGGACGCCAGGTCATGTGCCTGCAGACCAGAGGCCTCCGGTCAGTGTCCCTCCAGGCCTCTCTCCGAGAGATGCCCTGCCTGCTCCTGCCCTTAGAGGGGTGTCTTGGGGGGCAGTGCACCTCTCTGTCCTGCGCATTCATCTGAGCGCCCCCACGGAGTGGCCACACCTCAGAGTGTAACTGGGCGACCAGGAGGGCAGAGGAAGATGAAGTAGGAGATCTCAGAGCGGGCTCGGCCAGGAGGGTCTCTCAGTGGCTTTTTGGCCCCCGAGATGCTTCTAGTCGTTAGGTGAGTGTGCTGGGTCCTTCCTGAGGGGCTGGCAACCAGGGGGCTGGCTCTCCATCCTTGTAAGAATGAGAGGCCAGTGGAGAGGGGGCGGGAGCGGGGTCAGATCAACGAAGGGGGCCCAGGAGAAGCCTTCCTTCGGCCACAGCCCTGCCATCCCAGTCGGCCAGTTTAGAGGAGAAGTCAGGCGAAGGCATCGCTGGGCCTGAAGGCCGGCAGCCCCTGAGGCCCTGACCCGCCTGCCCTCTGCAGGGCAGCCGTGGGCGGCCTCGAGGCAGGGCCCCAGCTGGGGAACGAGAGGGACCTGTGGGCGAAGATGCCGGCCGTGCTGCAGGAGAGCGTGTAAGTCCAGGCCGTCGAGCAGGGACGGGTTTGAAGATGAAGAATGACATTTTGTGCTTGACTTTCAAGCTGCCTAAAAATTGAAAGGTAGCTGAGACTTTCCATTGTTTAAGTGTTTTGCGCGTTCTCCATGTTTGTCTGAGTTCTCAGGAACTGTGAGATCAGCTTCTTTTTCCTGTTTTCCTGCTCTTTGAGCCTCCAAAGAACTACCAGCACGATTTTTAAAAGAGCTTTACACCTTTTCTGAGAGCATTCCTGCCGCCCCGGCAAGGAGACGGCCGCGCTGTGTCAAATCCTGTACGCGGAGCTTGTCTTGGCAGCTTCCTCTCTGCACCAGCCGGCACCGGGCTGGTCCCCTCCAGCGCCGCGAAGCCCCCGGGGCCCTGCCTGTGTCGGATCACTGTACGGTCCATTATGTTTTTTTAAAAACTTCTAAATTTTGAAACAATTTCAAGTTCACAGCAGAGTTACAGAAACAGCACCAAGAACCCCCGGTGCCCCCAAGCTCTCCCACCATCCCGGTGACACTTCACACCTCGGGGGGTTGCATGGGGTCGCCCCACCTCCAGTAGGAAAGACCCTGTCTTCCCGTGATGCTCGTGACCTTGATGGTTTTGAAGCATCCGGGCCTGGAAAGGTCCCCCAAGTTGCCTTTGCGTGATGTTTCCTCGGGGAGGTGGTCTAGAATCCCGTGTGCTGCCCGCCCCACCCCCACCCCACCCCCCACCAACCAGGCTTACGATGGCCACCGGTCCCATTTCCAGTGGGGGAACTTTGGCCACTTGATCGAGATGGGGTGTGTAGGGTTTCTTTTTTGGTTTTAAAGTTTACACATTTAAAAAAAATATTTATTTATTTATTTGGCTGCGCTGGGTCTTAGTTGCGGCATGCGGGATCTAGTTCCCCGACCAGGGATCGAGCACAGGCCCCCTGCATTGGGAGCTAGGAGTCTTAACCACTGGACCACCAGGGAAGTCCCTAAAGTTTATACTTTTTAAAATTTTAATATTTATTTTATTTAGGCTGCACCAGGTCTAAGTAGCTGCATGTGAGATCTTTAGTTGCAGCATGCATGTGGGATCTAGTTCCCTGACCAGGGATCGAACCCGGGCCCCCTGCATTAGGAGCACAGAGTCTTATCCGTTGGACCACCAGGGAAGTCCCATGCAGGGTTTCTTCAATGCAGAGTCATGCTTTTTCCTTTGGAAACTAACATGGAACTTGTGGTACAAACTGTGAGACTGGAAAACCCCATCCTCAGCCCTTTCACGCTCCGGTGTTTGCATTTATTGATGCTTCTTGCTTGAATCAGTTACGATGATGGTTGCCAAAGGGCGATTTTCTAATTCCGTAATTCCTTCTAAATGTACGAGTTAGTGTTCCGCTGTAAAGAACAGCGTTCTCTTCCCCATGTTTCTTTATATGTCAGTATAGACTCTTTGACTTCTCTTCTACGCAGTGGGTTATAACCTGCTCCATCATTTTTTTAAATTTTTATTTATTTATTTATTTATTTTTGGCTGCGTTGGGTCTCCATTGCTGTGAGCGGGCTTTCTCTAGTTGCTGCGAGCGGGGGCTACGCTTCGTTGCGGTGCGTGGGCTGCTCACTGCGGTGGCTTCTCTTGTTGCGGAGAACGGGCTCTAGGTGTGTGGGCTCAGTAGTGTGGCATGCAGGCTCAGTAGTTGCAGCTTGCGGGCTCCAGAGCACAGGCTCAGCAGTTGTGGCTTGCAAGCTCTACAGCGCAGACTCAGTAGTTGTGGCGCACGGGCTTAGTTGCTCCGTGGCACGTGGGATCTTCCCGAACCAGGGCTCGAACCCATGTCCCCTGCATTGGCGGGCGGATTCTTAACCACTGCGCCACCAGGGAAGCCCCATCATCATTATTTATGTTGATGCTCCAGTCACCCCCAATGGGCCAGTTAGCACCTCTTTCAAGCAGGCTCCCTGTTGTTCTTCGAGTGCTTTCTGGGGTAACGAAGTGTTCCTAGCCCGCTTGTTTCCTGTCCGCCCTAGTCATAGACCTCGCCGGTTGTCCGGACCAAGCCAGAGCCTTGTTTTCTCACAGGGGAGAGTGGTGTTTAGGGACCTAGGGCTGGGCTCCAGGTGGACCCAATGGGAAGCACGTGCATGTGTCTGTGTGTCTGCGTTAGAACCAGGAGTTGACACCCGTGATTCCAGCTCCAACGGAACCAGAGGTGCACCCTCATCTCCCCTGTCTGATGGGACACTTCTTCTCTGACAGTTGGAAGCTGTCTCTCATTACCTTCACTGTTCTCGCTCGCTTCTCCTCCCGCCAAGTACCAGTCTGCTGCCCCTGCCCCAGACGCTGCAGCCGGCCCTGACCACCCCCCCATAGCCCACCTGCCTGCCCCTCCTCATGTGGGCGTGGCTGCTGCCCGTTCACTTTCTTTTTAATCAGCTTTATTTAGGTCTAATTTACATGCAGGGAAATGCATGTCAAACGTCCCTTGTGCATCCTGTCCGTCAGCAGTGCTGACCCCAGGTGACCGCGGGTGTCCTCTGCCCCTTCGTGTTGCGTGTGCAGAACCTGCAGTGTTTACCCCCGTGCCCGTCTCCTCCACGCCGCACAGCCGCCACGAGAGGCATTCGTGTCCTCGCGCATGGCCGGCGGGTCCACTGCTGTCTGCTTCACCACTGAGCAGAGCAGCCCGGGGGTCTCGCTGGCTCCCGTTGGAAGCCCACCTGGTTCCCCTTCCTAGTCAGCATCCCCTTGGACAACGTAGTGACCCCTTGAACCTATTCTTGGGGGGACGTGACTTCAGGGCCCTCCTGTGTTGCTGCCAGAGTCTGTGTGCCCAGGCTCAAGGGCACCCCAGGCCGCAGGGACGTCGATGAGCCCCCCCAAGTGTGGGCTGAGGGCAGGCGGGCCACGCAGCAGGCGTCTGCTGTCCCCAAGGGCTTCCTTCAGGGGCACGTGTGAACTTGGGGCCCGGTGGCTTAGACGGCGTCACTCACGGTCACTGAGCACCTGCTGAGTGCCAGACCCCGATGTAAGCATGAAGGGTCAGCAGTGAGTAAAACCTTGGAGTCCCTGCCTGTTTTCACGGGAATGACAGACACGTAAGCAAAGCATGAAGCTCGTGGCGGGAGCCACATGGCACGGTCACTGCGTCCCTGGGCCCAGAGAGCGGGGCTTCAGGGGCAGAGCAGGGCGGTGTTGCAGGAGACAAGGGGCCTGGGTGTTGGTCAGACCCGGTGGTGGAGCCCTGGAGTGGACGCTGCGCGCGGCGGGGGGCGGGGGGGCGCTCTCCAACCCCTTTGCCAGCGTAAACAGAAGCGCCTCCCGTTTGCAAGGAGGGCCATGTGGCACGTCGAGATCCAGGAGAGGCAGCTGGAGGACGCCCGCAAGGCGGCCCGAGCGGAGGCCCCGGCCGCCAGGAAGTGCCTCCGGGAGAGGGGGGCCTCGGGGAAGGCAGAGCAGAACCAGCTGCTGCGGGTGCGGTAGGTCCAGGCCCGGGGCGCGCCCCCCAGGCCCACACCTGTGCCCCCCCTGCCCACGCCTGCGCCGCCCCTGCCCACGCCTGCTCCCCCTCCCAGGCCCATGCCTGAGACCCCCCAGCCCATGCCTGCGACCCCCCACCGGCCCACACCTGCGCCCCCTCCCAGGCCCACGCCTGCGCCGCCCCCCAGGCCCACACCTGCACCCCCCTCGCCCACACCTGCGGCCCCCACGGCCCACACCTGCGCCTCTGCCCACCCAGCCCTAGCCTGGGCAGAGTGGCTTGGGCCACGCTTGCTCCCTGACCTGATGGCCGCTTCCCTCCTGGACGCCCTGCCCTCTTCTCGGCTCTGGCCGCTCCTTGTGGCCTGTCCTCCTGAGGCCCCGACACCTCCCATTCGCCTCAGGCAGCTGCTTCTGAGGGCGGGTCAGGTGGACCAGGTGTGCTGCAGGCCGGGGGACGCAGCCCCCCCCACAGCGGCCCTCCCGCCCTCGCCCCTGCAAGGGGTCCTCACAGGTCCTCCTGCTGTCACACCCCCACCTCGTCCAACCGTTGCCAGCTCTTCCTGCTGCTTCCGCGGGATCCGAGCCTGTGGACACCCACAGGGTCCCCACAGCCCCGCCCCCTACCAGGCACAGCGCAGGGCCCTCCCGCCTCATGCACTTGGCCCTGGTCCCGGGCCCTCTGCAGCCGAGCCTGCACAGGACGTGTCCCTGTCCCCGCTGCCCCGTGTCCCTGCAGGAGACCCGTGTCCTTGCAGAAGGAGCACGGCCTCAGGCACCAGAAGCTGGTGGAAGACGCCCAGAAGAACCATCGGAAGGCCATGAAGTTCCTGAAGGCCTCCCTGCGGAGGTACAGCCGCCCTCTTCTCTCCGCGTCTCTCCTCCTGGCCCTCCCCTCGGCCCCACACCCGCCCGCACAGGGAGGACCCGAGGAAGTGGATCGATTGCCTTCGTCTTGAAATTCTCCGATTTTCTCAGTGAGCCGTCACCTCATCACACAATAAATGTGTGTTTTCAGTTTTGAGCTGACGGCCGTTATTTTCAGACGAGGACTCCCGTCTAGAGAAACGGGCCTCACGTTTCCTCGTGCTTCGCGCGCAGCCCGGCTCTCCCCCACTTGCCTTTAACATCGTCGCGCTGGGCTGCCTCCCCGCGGCTCCTCGCAGCGGTGGTGCCGGGGAGTGACCGGGTCCTCCCCGCCAGGACCCGCGAGCAGCGGTGCAAAGAGGAGCTGGCGAGCCGCGAGCGCGTGCGCAGGCGCATGGATGCTGTGCTGGCCCTGAAGAACAGCATCTCCGCCAACCGGGTAGGACTGGCACCAGCTCCCGACCCCTCAGGATGCGCTCACCTGCCCCTGGACAGGCTCCCGCGCTCCGGGGGGACCCGGGCTCGGCGAGGCGAGTGCTGGAGCCCTGGGCCTTCCCAGGGGGAGTGATGCCCCCCGGGTCCTGGGGGGCAGCGGGACCAGGGAAGCGGGGAGGGTTGCGCAGTGAGCCGCCGGTCCAGTGGAGACGGCGGGGCTCTGGCCTCGGGAAGCCCCTGAGGACTGGGGGGAGGGGGCAGCTGCAGGAGGCGGGTGCAGGTGGGAGCAGTGGTGATTTCCACAAACGTTGACCTCCGGCGTCTCTGGCACGACGTGAGGGCACCCAGCCCACAGAAAGCTCCGTCGCGCACGCGCACACCTGCGGATGCTGGCACACCTCCCTGTTCTCTATTCCCAAGGAGACACTCCGGAAATTTCAAGCACGGGCCCAGGCCGAGGCAGAGCTGGCGGAACAGAAGGCCCAGGCCGAGAAGGAGGTGATTCTGGCCCAAGGTGGGGACGCTTTCAAGCACTTTTGCCATCAGCGCCGGCGCCAGGAGCTGGAGGCCCAGAACCGGTGAGGGCCTGGAGGGGCGGCATCCCAGAGCGGTGGGTGGGTGTGTCTGTCACAGCCTGCGGCGAGGCTGCCTCTGTCCCTGGGCCTCCCCGTCCCCCCCGACCCCATCCTGCAAGTCCCGCCCTCCACCCCCTGCTCTCCAGCCCCCGGCAGGCGGGACCTCTCCTGGGCCTCAGGCACAGCCCCCACTGCCCCTGCTGCCCCGGGCCTCCCTTGCCCGTGGCCTCCTCCCACGGAGAGGCTGCGGGCAGCCGGGGCTCACTTTCTGGGCTCCCCCAAACCGGGGCTCAGTGCTGCCTCAGTCCGCGCTGCACCCCGTCATCCCCTGAGACCCCCTCGGCCTGCGAGTCCCCCGTTCTCAGCTCCCCCGGCTGCACCCGACCCGAGAGACAGGGGTCCCCCCGGGGGCTTCCCAAGAGGCAAGAGTGGGTGGCGCCTCTCCCGCCTCAGCCCAGCCTTGCACACGAGGTTCTGTCGCTTCCTCTTCATCCTGGAGGGCCTGTCCCTCGCCCCACAAGCAGCCCCGCCCATCGTGGTCACTGTCAGCAGCTGCCCAGGGGTGGCCGCCCGGTCCTGTCCCGGGGGGAGTCGCGGTGCCCTGAGCACCAGCCCCGGCGTTGGGTCGTTGGGTCGTTGGGTCATCGCCCGCCCGCAGGGGTCCCGGGGGCAGCGCCTCCTGCCTCGGAGCCCTTCGTGCCGGCAGGTGGGAGGCGCCGGCAGCGAGCAGCGGGAATGGCTCACGGAGTGACCGGCCTCCAGCCCTGAGGCCGCCCTGGGGACCGGGCGCGGGCGACGCGGCAGCCCACGGGCTCGAGGCTTGTGGCGGGGACGGCGCGGAGCCGGAGGTTCGCGCCCCGGGTCCCCCGGCCCGGCCGCCCTCCTGGGCTCCCTCCGTCGGCTCCTGCGCGCCGAGCCTCTCGGGGTCCGGGCGCAGCTGGCTGGCGTTTCCCCGCAGCGCCTTCAAGGGGCAGCAGAAGCTCAGGAAGCTCGAGGTTGTGAGTCGGATCTTGAAGGAGGGGGCCGAGGAGGACAGGAGGAAGCAGCGGCCCTCGCCCCCCAGACCCGCGGGCCGGCCCCTCCTGAGCGGCCGGACCTGGAGCTGCGTGGCCGCCCTCCGTGCCGGGAGGAGCGCGGCGGAGCCGCCCCGCTGCCGCCCGGTGAGCGGACCGCTGCGCTGGACCGCGCCGGGCAGCTCCGATCAGGACCGCGGAGAGCGCTCCTGCCCTCCGCCCCTCCGCCCGACCCAGCCCTGGCGCACGTGCTCCGTGGCCCTCGCGGCTCCCCCCGGGCCTCCGGAGCCTTGCCCGCCTGGGGAAGCAGCCCCCCACCGCCACATGTCCCCTGAACAGGCTTGTCTCGGGCCACCTTACCTGTCCCCAGATGCCAGAGCCAGGCTGGTGACCAAAGGCCCGTCACGGCCCAGGGGAGACATGTGCCCCCGCCCCCCACCCCCCACGCATGTTGGCCCCGGAGCCGGGCGCTCCCCTCCATCCCCGCTCTGAGTCCTCACGTAGAGGGCCGGCCCCATGCCGTCGCCCCATAGGTGACCTGCTTGCCTGTCCCTGAGGGTGTGGGGTAGGGACGTCGGGACCCCACCCTGAGCCCGGCAGCCCTTCGGCTTCTGCCCTGTGCGCCCCCAGCCCGAAGGCCCAGGTCACTGGCTCCAGCAATGCTCTGCCAGCCGCGACCCCCAGGCTGCTTCGTGGGTGGCCCCCGAAGCCGTGCCTCTCTGTCCTGTCACCCCCAGCTGCGCTCCTGCCCTTCTCCGCGTGGGGCCTTTCTCACGCCTGCGGCGACATTGCCCTCCATCCTTGTGTCTGTGCCAGCCTGATGTCCCCGGAGGGAGGCCCCATCTGGCCCTAGAGCAGCTGAGGGTCCGTGAGGGGGTTCCGGAGTGTCCATAAGTCAGAGTGTTTTGTGGCTCTTGTGGGCATCGGAGACGAGGCTTTCACGATGTGTCAGGACACTCATGCTGTAAATAGAAGTTGCAAACCCGCGCGTGCTCCGGTCTCTGAGTGCAGAGCGGGGCTGGGTTGGCTGCCAAGGCCCCGGAGTCCCGCGGGTTCGTACTTTCTTCCTCCCGGTCGGTACAATCTGTTTTCTAGAATAAGCTGTTGCGTCCCTCTCCCCAACTCCAGGAGGGCAGGTCTGCGTTACCCCAAGCCTCTCTGCTGGTGAAGGCCGTGTCCAGCGAGTCCGTCCAGGCGGATGGGGGGAGCCTTGGCCAGGACGAGGGGACGCTGGCTCGGCCGGAGATCCTCGGGCTCTGGGAGGAGGACTACAGGCCGTACCAGGTAGCCCCTCGGACACGCGGCCACATCTGCTCCTCTGTCTCCCACCTCTCCTCCCTGCCCTCGCGGGGGCTGCTCTGCGGTTCCCCGCAGCCACCTCCCTCCCAAACAACCACAGGGCCGGTGGCGGCCACACACAGAGGGGTGCAGGCAGGGGGCTCGAGGGGTGGGGGCCGAGTCCGAATTCTCCAGCTTACTATTGGGGAAATGTGTTGCTAGAAAAAGGCATGAGTTCACACTTCCTTTGATGGCCTTTTGTCAAGAAAGACGCACTATCCAGAGCACTGGTCGTCCTGGTTCTAAAAGGGCAGGCACAGCTCTGGGAGCCGAGAAGTTAGCGAGCGTCCACTGCACGCAGCAGGGCACGGGCTCTGGCTCTGTCCCTGCGTTGGTCAGCCGAGGCCCGCGGCCACCTGGGAGGACATCGCCCGCCCCTGGTCTGTGTACACGTGGGTTCCCATTGCTCTGAGGACAAAGCCATTTTAGTTCCGCTGATTCTGAGGAGACCTCTGCCGCTGCTCTGCTCAGGCCCGGCCACTCCCGGGGACCACCGGTCAGCGGGCCGGCTCCCACCCAGGAGAGCGAGGCGGGAGGATGCCAGCCCCTGGGCCAGCAGGGCACCGGGAGCCAGGCCCCCAGAGGGTCCCTCTTCACGTCACTAAGCTGGTCAGGGAGGCACCTCTATTTGTGCCACTGAAAAAATGTTGCTTCCTGTAGAGCTTTTCAAGAACTTTCTCTTGGCCTGATTTTAAAATCTAGAAAATGCCCCCTGCCATTATTTCCTGGGAATCCGCCGGATCCTGGACGGCCCTGCTCGGCCCCTGTTTCTTCCCTGGCCCTGCCATACCCCCTCCCCCGCCTTGCTGGTGCCCACCCCACCCCCGCCCCGTGCGGCCGTGGTGGCCCCGGCCCCGGGCTGTCCATCTCCCTCACTCCCCAGCTGACCTCGGGGAGGCCTGGGGGCGCTCCCGAGCCGGCCACTGTCCCCGCCAAGCCCCAGGTGCCCAAGGAGGACATAGACCAGAAGCCCGCGGCCGGCAAGCAGACGGCCGAGGACATGCTGGCGCGCACTGTGCAGCGGCTGCGCAGCGGGCTGACCCACAGGCAGGTGGCGTCCAGGCGCGAGTGCGGAGGGCGTCCCTTCGACAGCAGGCCCAAGCTCGTGCACTTCAAGGTGAGCCCAGCGTCCTCGCCCGGGGCGGAGGGGACAGGGCCCGGCCTCGCACAAGGGGTCAGACACCGGCCCCAGGAGGGCGATTGTCCTGGGGGGCTGGGACGCCACACCTTCCTGGTCCCTCTGGAGGAGCCGGGCACCACCCGACCCTTTGCTGGGGGGCCCCCACCCGCTGGTCCCCCGGAGGCCGCTTCCTGCCCGAGGCGGGGGTCCTACAAGACCATGGAGGGTGTCCCCATCTCCCAGGCGGGGATGTCAGGTGCCAAGAAGCATCCGCCAGGAAACTTGGAGCCGTAACTTTTTTTTTTTTTTTTTTTTTTTTTTTTTGCGGTACGCGGGCCTCTCACCGCTGTGGCCCCTCCCGTTGCGGAGCACAGGCTCCGGACGCGCAGGCACAGCGGCCACGACTCACGGGCCCAGCCGCTCCGCGGCATGTGGGATCTTCCCGGACCGGGGCACGAACCCCTGTCCCCTGCATCGGCAGGCGGACTCTCAACCACTGCGCCACCAGGGAAGCCCATGAGCCGTAACTTTTTATCTGCTTTTCCTAGGACTTTGATATCGGCAAAGTGTACAAGAAAAAGATCACGCTGATTAACGCCACCTACACGGTTAACTACTGCAAGCTGGTGGGCGTGGAGGAGAGCCTCCGGGACTTCATCAGCCTCGGGTACTAGGGGATGGGCGGGGGGGGGGGGGGGGGGGGGGGCAGGCGGGCAGCGCGCGGGTCGGGGCGGGTGCTTCAGGCCCGGAAGCTGTTACCAGAGCCTTTTTATTTGACCCACACTTTGGGCACAAAACCTTCAGCTTGCGTCCCCGTGGGCATCCTGTAAAGTGGCTCCTCCGCCCTCCTGAGACCAGCCCAGTTTTCCCTGATAAATGGCTTGATGTTTTCCCCTTCGTTGTGTTTGGAGGCTGGCCGCTCTGGGTGAGATTTCCCTGGAGGGCCTTGTGCCTTTTCAAGGTGAAGGAGAAAGCCATCTTTTATTTCGGGACTGTGTACTTGAACTCTGTATTTAAATTTTTTTTCTTTCTTTTAATTGTATCCAATAATTCTTTTTTTTTTATTGGAGTAAAATTGCTTTACAGTGTTGTGTTACTTTCTACTGTACTATGAAGTTAATCAGCTCTATGTCTACATACACCCCCTCCCTCTTGGACCTCCCTTCCGCGCCTCACCATCCCAGCCCTCTAGGTGGTCTCAGAGCACCGAGCTGAGCTCCCCGTGCAGTACCCCAGATGCCCGCTAGCTCTCTGTTTTACACGTGGTAGTGTATTTATGTCAATCCTAATCTCCCACTTCGTCCCACCCTCCCCTTCCCCCCACTGTGTCCACATGTCCGTTCTCTACGTCTGCGCCTCTATTCCTGCCCTGTAAATAGGTTCACCTGTACCATTTTTCTAGATTCCATATATATGCATTAATATACGGTATTTGTTTTTCTCTTTCTGACTTAACTTCACACCGTATGACAGACTCTAGGTCCATCCACATCTCTACAAATGACCCAGTTTCGTTCCGTTTTATGGCTGGGTAACATTCCATTGTATATATGTACCACATCTTCTTTATCCATTCATCTGTCTATGGACATTTAGGTTGCTTCCATGTCCTGGCTATTGTAAATAGTGCTGCAGTGAACACTTGGGTGCATGTGTCTTTTAGAATTATGGTTTTCTCTGGGTATATGCCCGGGAATGGGATTGCTGGGTCATATGGTAATTTTATTTTTAGTTCTTTAAGGAACCTCCATACTGTTCTCCATAGTGGCTGTATCAGTTTACATTCCCACCAGCAGTGCAAGAGGCTTCCCTTTCCTCCACACCCTCTCCAGCATTTGTGGTTTGTAGATTTTCTGATGATGCCCATTCTAACTGGTGTGAGGTGACACCTCATTGTAGTTTTGATTGGCATTTCTCCAATAATTAGTGATGTTGAGAATCTTTTCATGTACCTCTTGGCCATCTGTTATGTCTTCTTTGGTGAAATGTCTATTTAGGTCTTCCACCCATTTTTTTGAGTTGTTTGTATTTTTTGATATTGAGCTCCACGAGCTGTTTGTATATTTTGGAATTAATCCTTTGTCCGGTTGCTTCATTTGCAAATATTTTCTCCCATTCTGAGGGCTGTCTTTTTGTCTTGTTTATGGTATCCTTTGCTGTGCAAAAGCTTTTAAGTTTAATTAGGTCCCATTTGTTTATTTCTGTTATTTTCACTACTCTAGGAGGTGGGTCAAATGTATTTAAATTTTTACTCTGTTCCAGTGTTTCAGGTTTCTTCCTTTGAGACCCCACTACTGATATCTGACTTGGGTCCTCTTTTGTGTCTGGTTTTCTTTCTGGTCCCTGTAATCCTTCCTTCTTTCCTATTTTGTTTTCCCCTCATTTTTCTTGTAACGACCGTTGCTGTGTCTTCTGCGGGACCCTCTTCTCTTCTGCTCCTTGAGCATTTTGCCTTTGCCGTTAAGAGTTTTTTCTCCTCCCCGCCCTGGTTTCTCCAGCTGCTGTCCTCAGTTTGGAGGTCCCCGGGGCTCCTGAGTTTCCAGTTCTGCACGGCTCCTGCAGTGAGTGCTGCAGCCTCCAAGGCCCTGCCCTCTGCCCCCAGGGGCCTTCCCGGGGCTGCTCCCTGAGTCCACAGCTGTTGGTCAGCCTCCCCGCGAAGGACACGCCGTCCCGTTCCGTGCCGACTGTGGCCCAGACGCAGGATCTGCAGGGGCTCGCGTGTTTATCCCCCGCGTGTTCTCCGCCTTGCGGGCGTGCTGGTAGCGGGGGCTTTCCTGTGTCGCTAGTTCTTCCCGTTGAGCTGTGGGTTTCTGCAGGAGTCGGCAGAGGCCCAGAGTCGGGTGGTCACTGTCACCTAGGCCACCGTGAGGCGCCCCTCCCCGAGCCTGGAGCAAGAATTTTTTATTGGCAGCATTTCGTCTCGACACTTTGAGGATCTTACTCCCCTGTCTCCTGTTTTCTGCTGTTGCTGTTCCGTCCGATCCCGTCTTTGTAGGTTATCGAGCTTTTTCCTCAGGTTGCCGTGAGCGTGCCCTCCCCTTGGGGTCCTGCATGTCTACCACAGTGTGTCTGGTGTGGACTGATCTTTCCTAGGGGCGCTTAGAACTCCCTGTGCTTCCCGATCGGAGGATTCAGCTCTTTGAACAGCTGTGGACGTTTCTCCGCCCTGTCCCTTCAGACGTCGCCTACCTCCCATCCTCACAGACCTGCCCCTGTGCTCTGATTCGAGCCCTGTCTATTCTGTGCCCCGCACACCTCCTGACGCCTGTCTCACATCCCCCGCCCCCCACCCCGTCATCTCCCTGAGAAGGTTTCTCAGTGTTTCCTGGGGGTCTGTCCCTCTGTTGAGTACTTCTCTCCTTGGTCGTATCTAATCGGCTCTTGAAATTGCCTATTATGTGTTTAATTTCAGTTGCCGTACTTCTTCTCATCTCTGAACATTCTAAGTTCTTTTTCAGGTCAGCTGGTGTTTCTTGTTCTTTTCTCAAGTCTGTAATTCTCTGTGTCTTTCTACTGCCTGACGTCCTTGGAGTCTGGCCCTGGTCTTCGCCGTGTTTCGCGCTGATCTGTGCGTGGACTCGGCTGAAGTCTGGGTTCTGACCTTCCCACGGCTGAGACTCCATCCTCGGGCCTCTGTTAGTCTGACATCAAAATGCTTCCCTCCCAGTCCAAGGAGTTTGGGATTTGCTTCTGCCCGGCGCCACTGGGACGCCGCCAGCCAGGGACAGATTTTTATATTTAATTTTTAGCTTGTGTATTTCTATACAAAGTACGATAGGTAAAATCCAACCTTGTGAAAATGGGCTTTGTATTAGAAATTTTGTGGGGGGCTTCTTTTTCTCACCCAGGTCCAGACCAAGTCCCTACAAGTGTCCCTGGGAAGGTGGGCTGTTTTTCTGGGTCTTTCACTGAAAGTGGGGCTCAGAGGGCTCCAGCTGAATGCAGGGCCCACAGTCCCAGCTCCCTACCTGTCTCACACACCTGACCTTGATCCTAAAACCCTAGATCCTTGGTTCAGGCTTGGCACGTGTCCTTGCGGGGGGACTGTGACCACTGCTCACCCCAGAGCATCTACCCCTCTGGAGTTGGCCCCTGGGGACTTGCCTCCTTTCCTCCCCCCTCCCTCCCTTCCTCCTCCCTCCTCCTCCCCCTCCCTTCCTCCCTCCCTCCCTCCTTCCCTCCCTCCTCCCTTCCTCCTCCCTCCCTCCCTCCACCCTCTTTCCCTCCCTCCCTCCCTCCCCTTCCTTCCCCTCCCCCTCCTTCCCTCCCTCCCCTTCCTTCCCCTCCCCCTCCTTCCCTCCCTCCTCCCTTCCTCCCTCCCCCCTCCTTCCCTCCCTCCCTTCCTCCCTCCTCCTCCTCCCTCCTCCTCCCTCCCTCCCCCTCCCCACTTCCTTCCTTCCCTCAACCCTTCACTCACACAACTGACGCTCAGATGTTCCTTGAGCATCTCCTGTGAATTCAGTCCCGGCGAGGCAGCAGGGGCTCAGCACCCAGGACAGGCAAGAGGGATGGAGGGTCCCAAAGCGCTGCCGGGGCGCTGGCTGTTGGGACGGTGGCCTCCAGCTGGGCTGGCTCCACGAAGGCAGGATGCTCACCTCCTGCCTTTGTCATTGTGCCTGCAGCTTTGACCCCCCTGGTCCCATGTCAGCCGGCATGTCCTGTGAAGTGCTTGTCACCTTCAAGCCCATGGTGAGTGTTGAGCCCAACACCAAGCCGTGGAAAAGGGGATTTTCTCACCCTGTCGCAAGAGGGTGGTGGGTGGAATCGGGGTCTCTGCTGCCCGCCAGGCCCCACGGCGTGTTGTGACGGAGGAGGGACGCACCTCAGAAGGGGTCGCGCAGGCCCCCGTTCGGCTGCTCTACGCCCAAAACGTATTGGAACGTCCCTCAATGCTATAGCAGGGTGACAGGGCGGCTCCTCTGCATTGCTGGCTGGCAGATGTGCCTGCCCGTGCTCGCGGGTCCGAGGGGGGCGCGCCCCGTGGACCCCTCCCTCGGGCGGGGTGGCGTGGCTGTGACTAGGCGGACAGCACGTGTCACTGCGGAAAGCTGCGAACACGTGGGTGGTTGGGTGGTTTTGCTTTTTAGGTAAACAAAGATCTGGAAGGAAATGTCTCGTTTCTGGCTCAGACGGGCAGGTTTTCTGTTCCACTGAAATGTTCAGCGAAGAAATGCTCCGTGAGTTCTCGCCAAGCGTCCGGGTTGGGAGGGTGGGCGGCCGGGGCCTGAGGCGTCCAGCCTGGGGAGGTGGGCACCCGCGGCAATGCTGGAAACTTCCAGGCGAGTCCTGCGCTGCGTGGACCCCAGATTGCAGGAACCCCAGGTCAGAGGAGACCCTGCTCCTCCTGAAAGCTCTGTGGGGTCCCTTTGATTCCTTACTTTTTTGGAGCTATAGTCGCCATGCTGCATCTTACATCCCCAGACCTTATAACTGAAGTTTGCGCCTTTGGACCCCCTTCACCCACTTTGCCCGCCCCCACCCCTGCCTCTGGGAACCACCGTCTGTTTTTGCATCTGTGAGTTCCACGTTTTTTAGATTCCACGTATAAGTGCGATCATACAGTATCTGTCTTTTCTGCCTGACTTATTTCGCTTAGCTCGGTACCGTCCAGGTTGTCGCAAATAGCAAGGTGTCCCTTTTAACGGCTGGATAACGTTCCATTTTATACGTACCACATTTTCTTCATCCATCCATCCATCGATGGCCGCTTAGGTTGCTTCCATGTCTTGGCTTTTGTAAATAGTGCTTCAGTGAACGTGGGCTTGCAGACAACTCTTCTGATGATACCAATTTCATGCCTTTGGATAAATACCTAGAAGTGGAATTGCTGGATCATATGGTAATTCTGCTTTTAATTTTTTGAGGAACCTCCCTACTGTTTTCCGTAGTGGTTGCACTAATTACATTCCCACCAACAGTGCACGAGGGCTCCCTTTTCTCCACGTCCTCGCCAACGCTTGTTATATCTTTCTTTTTTGTAATAGCTATTCCAGCGGAATAAGGTGGTACCCCATTGTGGTTTTGACTTGCATTTCTCTGATGATTAGTGATACTGAGCGCCTTTCATGTACCTGTTGGCCATTTGGATGTCTTCTTTGGAAAAACATCTATTCAGTTCCTCTGCCCATTTGTAAATCAGATTTTTTTTTTTTTTTTTTTTTGCTATTCAGTTGTGTGAGTTCTTCATATAGTTTGGATATTAACCCTTTATCAGGTGTGTGATTTGTAAATATTTTCTCCCATTCCATAGGTTGCCTTTTCATTTTGTTGGTGATTTCCTTCGCTGTGCATAATTGATTTTTTCTTTTAATTAAGAAAAGTTTCAAAGTAATGAAGAGCGGAAAGAATAGGACAATGTATATCCGTACACCCACTTCCAGAGTCCAGTGATTGTCAACATTTGCCACACTTGCTTCAGCTGTCTGTCTGTCTGTTTTTGCCGGCCCCCTTCACAGGGAATTAGCGATATCACAACACTCAACACCCATCCTTATAAAATGTCAGCATGCATCTAGAATAAAATTAACCACATTCCTAGCTGTCACCTGTCACCCAGTGCACATTCAAATGTACTGAAATGTCCCCAAAGCAGCTTTTATAACTGTGATTTTTTTAAGCTGGGATACAGTCAAGCTCACACATTGCATTTGACTATTAGGTCCTTAGGTCTCTTTTTTTCGGGCTTTAGTTGTGGTAAAATACACATAGCATAGAATATACCACCTTAACCATTTTTAGGTGCACAGTCCAGGGGTATTAAAGGCTTTTACGCTGTGCTGCAGCCCTCACCAGAACTCTTCGTTTTGCAGAACCGAAGCTCTGTCCCCATTAAACACTCCCTCCAGCCCCTGGTGACCTCCATTCTGCTTTCTGTCTCCACAAATTTGACGACTCTAAGTACCTTCTATAAGTGGAATCACATGGTATTTTCCGTTTTGTGACCAGCGTATGTCACTGAGCACGGTGCCCTCAAGGTCCATCCATGTTGTAGCCCGTGTCAGAATTTCCTGCCTTTTTCAGGCCGATTGCTACGGAGGGCTTTGCTTCTGCTGTTTTGCTATTTGTTTTCATTGCCGTATAGCTCTTTTGTCCCTCATTTCCTGCGCTACTGTCTTCTTTATGTTTAGTTGACTTTATGCAGTGAAGTGTTTGAATTCCTTTCTCATCTCCTCTTATGTATTTTCTTTGTGGTTCCCGTGAGGATACATTTAACGTGCTAGAGTTATAACAGTCTGGTCTGGGTTTGTATTAGCTGACTTCGATAGCTCATGAAAACACCGCTCCCTTACAGCTCTGCTCCTACCCTGTGCAGTCAATGATGTCACAGAATTACATGTGTGTCACTTGTGTGTCCAGTAACATGAAGTAAACTTTTTAAATGCATTAGTTTCTTAAGTTATATAGAAAACAAAACGTGGAGTTACAAACCAAAGCTACAGTAACACTAGCTTTTAGACTAATAATTGCTTTTTAAAAAAATGTTATTAGTGTTTTAAACCACATAGGAACTAAAAGTGCAATTACAAACCATTGCGACAGTGACACCAGCTTCCATAATTGCCCATGTGTTTCCCTCTGCTGAGCTTGGAGTTACTGTCTGGGGGCCCTTTCCTCTCACCTGCAGGGCTCACTGGGGCATTTCCTGCAGGCGAGTCTGTGGTGGGGAACTCCTGCAACTTTTGTCTGTCTGGGACTGTCGTGATTTCTTCCTCACTTTTAAAGGTTGTAGGATTCTCGACTGACGTTTTTCTTCCTTGAACACGTTGAATAAATGGGCTCATGGCCCTCGCGCCTCCACAGAGTCTGATGAGTAGCCTGCCCAGAATGTTCCTGAGGCTCCTTGTGTGTGACGGGTCATTTCTCTCTTGCTGCTGTCAAGATTCTCTCTTTTTCTCTGGCCTTTAACAGTCCGATTATAAGGTGTCTCAACACGAGTCTCTTTGAGTTCATCCTCCTTGGGGTTTGTTGAACTTCTTGGATGTTTATATCATACCTTTCATCGAATGTGGGAAGCTTTTGGCCATTATTTTTTGAGATATTCTCTCTGCCCTTTTCTCTCCTCCTCCTAGGACCCCACAATGCATATATTGGCCCCTTGATGGTGCCCCACGGACCCCTCAGGCTCTGTTCACTTTTCTTCTCCCTGTTCCTCAGCCTCGATGAGCCCATCGTCCCGTCTTTAGGTTCCCGGATTCTGTCTTCTCCCTTATCAGATCCACCTCTGGGTCCTGCTACTGAGTTTTCACTTCAGTTGTGGTACTTTTCAGCCCCAGAGTTTTGTTGCTTTTGTTTCTTTTTTGGTTTTCTATCTCTTTATTAGTATTTCCATTTTGTTCACACATCATTTTCTTGACTCCCTTCACATCTTCCTTTACCTCTTTGAGCATCTTTCAGACAGTTGTGTTAAAGCCCTTGTCAAGTAGACCTGCCATCAAGTCCTTTGCAGGGACAGTTTCTGTTGATTTATTTTTTCTTCGAATGAATCATACTTTCTGTTTCTTTGTACGATTGTGGAGCACTGGACATTTGAATCTAACAATGTGGTAACTCTGGAAATCAGAGATTTTCCCCTTTCCCAGGGTTTGCTGTGTTTTGTTATTGTTTCTGTTTGTTTGCTTTTTGATTGCTGTCAGCTCTCTCTGTGCTGAGGACCAGCCTGAGATGTAACCTTACTGTCTTCCCAGGTCTTTTCTGAGCCTTTCCCTAGGCGTGCCTGGTCACTTCCTGGTTTTCCCTGTATACGTCTTAACCTTTAATATCTGACTCACAAATGAGGAAAAAGAGAAAAATGAAGGAGGGGAGGAAAAAAAAGTGTGCTGGCCCTTTAAGTCCCCTGGAGTCACTTCAGGAGAGGGGGAGGGGCATGTGACAATGGGGCAGGAGCAGCAACTACGGTAGTTCTATTTTTCATCTTTTTTTTTCTAATTTTATTTATTTATTTATTTTGTGGTACACGGGCCTCTCCCTGCTGTGGCCTCTCCCATTGCAGAGCGCAGGCTCCAGACGCGCAGGCTCAACGGCCATGGCTCACGGGCCCAGCCGCCTCATGGCACGTGGGATCTTCCCCGACCGGGGCACGAACCCGCGTCCCCTGCATCGGCAGGCGGACCCTCAACCACTGCGCCACCAGGGAAGCCTTATTTTTAATCTCTTGAGGAACCGCCACGCTGTTTTCCACAGTAGCTGCACCATCTTACATTCCCACGAACAGGGCACAAGAGTTCCAGTTTCTCCACATCTTCACCAGCACTTGCTGTTTTCTGGGTTTTTTTGACAGGAGCCACCCTGATTGGTGTGAGGTGGTGTCTCATTGTAGCTTCGATTTGCATTTCCCTGATGATTAGTGATGTTGAGCATCTTTTCCTGTGCTTGTTGGCCATGGGTATGTCTTCTTTGGAAAACTGTCTATTCAAGTCCTTTACCCATTTTGAATTTGGTTGTTATTTGTTTTGTTGTTGTTGAGTTTTAGGAGTTCTCTGTGCATTCTGGGTATTAACCCCTTATCAGATATATGAGTTGCAGATATTTTCTCCCATTCTCTGGGTTGTCATTTTACTCTACAGAAAATGTCTTTTGATATAAAAATTTTTTCAATTTTCATGAAGTCCAGTCGTCAACAATTTTTTCTTTCGTTGCCTGCGCCTTTGGTGTCGTATCTAAGAAATTATTGCCAAATTCAGTGTTGTGAAGATTTTACCCTTTGTTTTCTTCTAAGGGTTTTATTGTTTACATCTTATATTTAGGTCCTTGATCCATTTTAAGTTAATTTTTGTGTATGGAATTAGGTAATTCTTTTGCATGTGTACATCCGCTTTTCCCAGGACCATTTGTTGAAAAGACTGTCTCTTCCCCCATTGAATGGTCTTGGCACCCTTGTCAAAAGTTTTTTGGCCATATATGTGAGGGTTTATTTCTAGGCTCTCTGTTCTACTCCATTGGTCTATATGCCTGCCTTTATGACAGTGCAACACTGTTTTGATCACTGTAGCTTTGCAGTAAGTTTTGAAATGAGGAAGAATGACTCCTCCAGTTTTGTTCTTCCTTTTCAAGATTGTTTGGGCTATTCTGGGTCCCTTGTGATTCCATATGAATATTAGAATGGATTTTCCTGTTGCTTTAAAAAATGTCATTTGAATTTTGATAGGGATTGCATTGAATCTGTAGATTGCTTTGGGTAATATTGATTTCTTAACAATAGTAAGTCTTACAGTCCATGAATATTGGATGTGTTTCCATTTATTTATGTCTTCTTTCAACAATGTTTTGTAGTTTTATTGTACAAGCCTTTCACCTCCTTGGCTAAGGTAACGCCTAAAATTTTTATTATTTTTTATGTCATTGTAAATGGATTTGTTTTTATAATTTCCTTTTCAGATTGTTCATTGTTCATGTACAGAAATGCAGCTGATTTTTGTGTGTTGACTTTGTATCTTGCTACTTTGCTGAATTTGTTTATTAGATCTAACAGCTTTCTTGTGGAATCTTTAGGATTTTCTGCATATAAGATCATGTAATCTGCAAACAGATAATTTTCCTTCTTCCTTTCCAATTTGGATATCGTTTTCTTCTCAACTAATTGCTGTGGCTAGAATTTCTAGTACCATGTCAAATAGAAGTGGGGAAGGCAGGCATCCTTCCCGCATTCCTCATCTTAAAGTAAAAGCTTTCGGTCTTTCACCATTGAATATTATGTTATCTTATATTGCAATATTATGTTATGTTGCTTTCATATTTGGCTTTTATTACTTAGAGGTAGTTTCTTTCTATTCCTATTTTGTTGAGTGCTTTTATTATAAAAGGGTGTTGAATTTTGTCAGATGCTTTTTCTGCATCAATTGAGGTAATTGTGAGGGTTTTTCCCCTTCATTTTGCTGATGTCACATACTTCATTGATTGATATTTTTACATTCAACCATCCTTACGTTCCAGGAATAAATTCCACTTGGTCATTGTGTATATTCTGTTTGCTAACTTTGTGTGTGTGTGTGTGATACGCGGGCCTCTCACTGTTGTGGCCTCCCCCGTTGCGGAGCACAGACTCCAGATGCACAGGCCCAGTGGCCATGGCTCACGGGCCCAGCCGCTCCATGGCATGTGGGATCCTCCCAGACCGGGGCATGAACCTGCGTCCCCTGCCTTGGCAGGCGGACTCTCAACCACTGCACCACCAGGGAAGCCCCCATGTTTGCTAATATTTTGTTGAGGGTTTTTGCATCAATATTCATAAGGGATTTTGGTCTGTACTTTTCTTTTGTTGTGGTACCTTTGTCTGGCTTTGGTATAAGGGTTATGCCAGCCTCCTAGAATGAGTTATGAAGTGTTTCTACCTCTTCAGGTTTTTTGGAAAGTTTGAGAAGAGTTGGCATTCTTTAACTCTTTGGTAGAATTCATCAGTGATGCCATCAGACCCAGGGCTCTTCTTTGTCAGAAGATTTTTTATTATGCATTCAGTCTTCTTACTAGTCATAGATCTATTCAAATTGTCTTATTTCTTTGTGGTTCAGTGTTGGTAGGTTTTGTGTTTCTAGGAATTTGTACATTTCATCTGGGTTTGTTGCAGTTTGTTGGTACCATTGTTTATAGTACTCACCTACAATCCTTTTTACTTTGTAGAATCAGTATTAATGTTCCCACTTTCATTTCTGATTTTAGTAATTTGAGTCTTTCTTTTCTTAGTCCATCTAGCAGAAGTTTGTCGATTTTGTTGATCTTTTTGAAGAACCAACTTTTGATTTCATTAATTTTCTTTATTTTTCTATTCTCTCTTTTGTTTATCTCTGCTCTGATCTTTATTATTTTCTTCTGTCTGCTAGTTTTGGATTTACTTTGTTCTTTTCCTAATTTCTTGAGTAGCAAACATAAGTTGTTCATTTGAGATATGTCTTGTTTTATGTTTTGTTTTGGTTTTGGTTTTGGTTTTTTGGCTGCACCATGTGGCTTGCGGAATCCTAGTTCCCCGACCAGCAATCAAACCCTGGCCCTCCACAGTGAAAGTTCAGAGTCCCAACCGCTGGACCACCAGGGAACTCCCTGTCTTGTTTTTTAATGTAAGCTATGTAATGTAAGTTTTTTCTTTAGTAAATTTATTTATTTTATTTATTTTTGTCTCTTTGGGTCTTCGTTGCTCTGCACAGGCTTTCTGTAGTTGCGGTGAGCGGGGGCTACTCTTTGTTGCGGTGCAGGAGTTTCTCATTGCGGTGGCTTCTCTTGTGGAGCGTGGGCTCTAGGAGCACGGGCTTCAGTAGTTGTGGCATGCAGACTCAGTAGTTCTGGCTCGCGGGCTTTAGAGCACAGGCTCAGTAGTTGTGGCACACAGGCTTAGTTGCTCCGTGGCACGTGGGATCTTCCCGGATCAGGGCTTGAACCCATGTCCCATGCCCTGGCTGGTGGATTCTTAACCACTGCGCCACCAGGGAAGCCCCTGTAATGTTTTTTAATGTAAGCTATAAATTTCCCCTTTAGCACCCCTTCCACTGCATCCCATAAGTTTTGGTATGTTGTGTTTTTGTTTTCATTCATTTTTATTATTTTATAACTTCTCTTGTGATTTCTTCTTTGATCCATTTGATGCTTAAAAGTGTGTTGTTTAATTTCTGCAATTTGGTGAATTTTTCAGTTTTCTTTATGTTATTGATTTCTAACTTCATCCTGTTGTGGTCAGAGAAGATACTTTGTACGTTATCTATCTTCTTAAGTCTATTGAAACTTAGTTTGTGGCCTAACGTATGGTCAAGCCTGGAAAATGTCCTGTGTGCACCTGAGAATAACATGTGTGCTGTTGTTGGGTGGAGTGTTCTGTATACGTCTGTTAGATCTCATTGGTTTATTATGTTCCTAAGTCCTGTATTTCCTTACTTATCTTGTCTGGTTGTTCTGTTTGTTATCATGAGAGGAGGAGTATTGTAGAACTTTCTATTTCTCCCTTCAATTCCATCAGTTTTTGCTTCATATATTTTGATAGTCTGCTGTTGGGTGTGTAACTGACTATAATTGTTACATCTTCTTGCTGTATTGAGTTTTTTATTAATATATAACCATTGATCTTTTTATTATCTCCATAGTTTTGCCTTTTCTCGAAAGTCATAGCATTGGGGTCATACAGTTTGGAGCCTTTTCACGTCGGTTTCTTTCACTTAGTTTAAGGTTTCTCCATGTCTGTTTATGGCTTGATGGCTCATTTCTTTTTAGCTGGCTTGACTTTTTTTAAAAATAAATTTATTTATGTATTTATTTTTGGCTGCGTTGGGTCTTTGTTGCTGCACGCGGGCTTTCTCTAGTTGTGGCGAGCGGGGGCTACTCTTTATTGAGGTGCGCGGGCTTCTCATTGCGGTGGCTTCTCTTGCTGTGGAGCACAGGCTTCAGTAGTTGTGGCTTGTGGGCGCTAGAGCGCAGGCTCAGTAGTTGTGGCGCACGGGCTTAGTTGCTCCGCGGCATGTGAGATCTTCCCGGACCAGGGCTTGAACCCGTGTCCCCTGCACTGGCAGACGGATTCTTAACCACTGGGCCACCAGGGAAGTCCCTGACTTTTCAAAACTTGCACTCAGGTGCTCCCAAACTGTCATGATCAGTACACAGGCCTATGATTTCTGGGATGTGGATTGTGTCCTGGGTTGTGCAGAGGCCCTGCCTCCCGCCGTGAGCCAGAGGCAGGCCTCACCTCTGAGCATGAAGACAGGGCCAGAGCTCCTGTGTCCCCTCAGGGGTGCAGGGTGACAGGTGGGAGAGGAGACCTTGCTGTGAGCCTGGTGTGGTCACCCTGGCTCCCTCGGGGTCTCTTGGCAGCTGTCCCTCGACAAGGAGCTCATCGACTTCGGCAGCGCTGTGGTGGGTGAGACTGCATCCCGGACCATCACGCTGACCAACCTCGGGGGCTTGGGCGCCGGGTTCCGGTTCCTCCTGGCGTCAGAGCGCTGTGAGACGGACGCGTCCCCGTCGGTATTCAACGTAGTGAGTGTGCTACCGCTCCTGGGCGACGCCAGGGCTGCTCAGCCACGGGCAGCACGCGGCACCTCCCGCCCCGAGACACGGTCCCACGAGTGTGGAGGGGGCCACGTCGATGTGGGCGGGAGAAGGCCCAGCAGCAGGATGGCCTCCGGTCAGCCTAGGTAGAAGAGATCTGTCTCCGTGCGGAGTGCACCTAGGGCAGCAGGATGCTGTCCCGTCACACGTGTTGGCAAGGTGGTGGCCAAGTGCTCCAGGCCCTAAAGTCCCAGCCTGTGGGGACGGGCGGTCCGGCCCAGACACCCCAGGCTGAAAAGCACAGCAAACCCTGCCCCGCACCTGCACCTCTCCCAGAGGTGCGGGGGGTGGGGGGGCTGGTCCTCTCACGGGAAGGCTGTGCACGTGTGCTGATGAGGAAGCGGAAACAGGTGGGACCCCATCAGTGGAGACAACTTCCGGCACAGCCAGTGGACCCTGGGGGGGATTATTTGGGGGTGAGGACAAGCGCTGGGCCCTCAGGGCTCCCCGCGGGCACCAGCCCTCTCCTGGTGGGTGTCTGTCCGGCTGGACGGCAGCTCCACCCAGGCGGTGCCCCGTGTGTCCCACCGTGGCCCCTGAGTTGCACGCGGCAGGCACTCCGTCGGTCTGTTGTGAGCCCAGGGGAGAGGACTGGGGATCAGTGACCTGTGGGAAAGGAGCAGAGGTGGGGGTGGGCCGCTCTCAGCCTGCTGGGATCTGAGCTGAGGCCAGGAGAGCTCGGGGCTGGAGCCCGGGGGGCCCAAGCCCATGTGGGGGAAGAGCAGGCGTCCTGGAGGAACTTGGCCGTGTGCCCACACGCAGCAGGCTCCGGGACAGGGCCAAGGAGGAGCCCGCCTGGGCGAGAGGGACCCTGAGCCCCGGAGCAGCCCGGCACGGGTCGCCAGAGAGCTGTCGAGGGGTGGTGTGGGAGCCCGCGGCCCACGGCCCGGATCATGGCCAGGCTCTCAACCTGGCCCTCCCCAGATGGCGGGTCTGGACGGTTGATGGGAAAGGCAAGTGGAAACTGCCAGCAAACGTGTCACATTCTCTTTTTCAGAGCAGTAGCTTTACGTATGAAGACAAAGGTTTTGACGCTAAAATCGCCACCAGTGTTTCTGAGCAGCTGTTGGAGGGCGGTGAGTCCTTGCCCGCAGATGTGCCGAGCCGGAAGGAGTCTGGAAAACTGGCCGTGAAGGCGCAGGAAGAGGGCCACACCGCAGGTGAGCCGGGCCCGCGGCCTGCGCTCAGCGTGCAGCTCTGCGGCACCTTGGCAGCAGGGCCCCGAGCCCCAGCCGTTTGACGGGCAGAGGGGCTGGCAGGCCGGGTCGGAGGGCCCCAGAGGGACGGATTCCGGGAGCCAGTCTGCGCACGGTTGGGTGCGGCGAGGCCCGGTGGTGGCGGCGTGCTGCCGGGGGGCTGGGCGGTGCAGAATTTTTCCAGGGCTCCAGTTTTAAGTAAGTAAGACAATATTCATACGTATCTGTGTATTCAACCGCATACTGGTTATGGAGTGGTTTAAAATCTGCGTCCATATTTCAGCTAACAGAAGACTTAAAGGAGATCCCCGGCTTTGGACCACCAGGCTGGCCACAGGGAGAATTTGCCCTCCTTCCTGCCCTTGGCGGTCCTTGTTGGGACATCTGAGGAGCCCTGCCTGATGGAGGGAGGGAAGGGATGGGGAGGAGGTCCGGGCTCTCTGCCGAGGGGGTCACTGAAGGCCCCAGGCTGGCTGGGGCCCCCCTGAACTCCGTCCGGAAGTCAAGTGCGTATAACACGTGGGGACAGTTTAAAGAAGAGCCCGGAAGTAGGCAGCCCGAGCCCGGGCGGAGCTTGCGGAGGACGGGGATGCGCGCGGCCGCCCGCACCGCACACACCGCCTCCCCCCGGACATCCCTCCGGCGGCGTTGTCTTCCGCGCTCCCTTGCCTCCCTGTACTCTTTCCATCCACGTTCACGCTCAGGAAGGGCTGGATTTCTCCTGCGTCGGAGCCGCGGCGAGTGCCTCCTGAGTTGTTTGGGTGCTTAGCGTTGAGCTCTGGGGGGCGTCCACGTGGACTGGACGGGGGTCCTCCTCTGCGTGGCGGCTCCTCTCACGAACATGCCTCGGTCACAGGCCCCTCCCACCGGCTCACATCAGGGGGATTCCACGGCGTGGGCCGAGCGCGCAGGGGCTCAGGCGGCGTCTCCATGTGCGGGGGTCTCCCTGGGGCGTCTCTTCGCCGCATCGCCGGGGACGCGCGGCTTCACTGTTATTACTCCGTCTGTTCTTGTCCCGCGTGGCTGCAGCTGGGACCGGGCTACCCGGTGCGGCTGCCACTAGGCACATCTGGCTATTCAGATCTAAATTAACCAAAATTAAGTAATAGGAGAACTTCGTTCCTCCTTCCCAAGAGCCACATTTCAGGAGCTCACAGCCCCCCGCGGCCCGTGGCTGGGCCCCACTGGGCAGCTCCGCGGGGCCGGTCTGGAGGCCTGGGAGGGGAGGCTCCCGCCTGCACCGCCCACACCGCCAGTGAGCTGGACTGTCTTTCCAGGTGCCTGTTTACCATTTGTATTTTCTTTTGTATGAAATACCTGTTAAAGCTTTTCACCCACTTTCCTACGGGGTTGTTTGTCTTTTCTTATTTATTCATAGGAGTTCTTTCCAGATCCTGCATACTTAGCCTTTGTCAGTTAGGAGGCTGCAAATATTGCCTCCAAGTCGAAGTCGTGGCTTGTCCTTTTACTCCCTTTTTAATCTCTTTTCTTAAATCAGAGTCCTTAATTTTATTTTATTTTATTTTTTATTTATTTTTTTTGGCCACACCACGTGGCATGTGGGATCTTAGTTCCCCAACCAGGGATCAAACCCGCACCCCTTGCATTGGAAGTGCAGAGTGGTAACCACTGGACCGCCAGGGAAGTCCCAATGTTCTATTTATTTGGCTGCGCCGGGTTCTAGTTGCGGCACGCGGATCCTTCATTGCGGCATGAGGGATCTATAGTTGCGTCATGTGAACTCTTAGTTGTGGCATGCGTGTGGGATCTAGTTCCCTGACCAGGAATTGAACCCGGGCCCCATGCATTGGGAGCAAAGGGTCTTAACCCCTGGACCACCGGGGAAGTCCCGGAAGTCCCAAAGTTCTTAATTTTAATGTTTGCGAATCTACCCATCATTTCTTTTGAGGTGTGTGTTTTATGCCTTTATAGCAACTTTTCCCCTATCCCAAGGCCATAAGGATATAAGACATGGCTCTTACGTTTGGGTCTTTGGTCCAGCTAATTTCTGTGTGTGATGTGACATAGACGCCAAGGCCCGCACACCTAGAGCCCATGCTCTGCAACAAGAGAAGCCACCGCAATGAGATGCCTGTGCACCGCAACAAAGAGTAGCCCCCGCTCGCCACAACTAAAGAAAGCCCGCACGCAGCAACGAAGACTCAACACAGCCAAAAATAAATAAATTTATTTTTTTTAAAAAGAAAATGAACCAAATAAAACTTCTAACAGTAAGAATATGATCACTGAAAACAAACAAAACCCTAATCACTGGGTTAAACTGTGGATTAGACACCGCTGAAGAGACAATTAGGGAACTAGAAGATAGAGATGGAAACATGAAAGAAGCAGTACAACACACGTACTGTTGAGGATGAGTAAGGAGCGACTTGTCCACTGGAATCAGGAAAAGACAGTATTTAAAGAGCTACTTGCTGAGAATGTTCTAAAGTGTCGAAATGCCTCTAACTCCAGGAAGTGAGTAAATATCCACTCTGTGACTGACAGAACAGAATGGACTCATGGAGCAGATACACTGCACACATAATTAATGAAAGCCTTCCTAATCATTAACAAGCCTGATTCTAGAGTTAGTGGAAGCTCACCATATTCCCAGCAAATTGACCAACACGATTCCACCCTGGGTCACCAAGTGACCCCAGCCAACATCCATGCAAGATGAAGCAGCTGACCCTAGGGTCTGGCCTGGACTCAGGGCATAGGGAAGGACCTCGTGGGCCCAAGTCTGGGCTCTCACCGAGGTAACTCCTGAAGGAGACAAGGATGTAAACAGTGGGGTGGTGGGAGCCAACTGGCCCACTGTCCCCCACCCAACTTGGTGACAGCCATAGCCGCTGGCTGCATGAGAAGTCTGCCACATCGGAGGAGCCAGAACTGGGGGCCTCTGCCTTTACAACCCCAGGCCCAAGAAATGGTGCATACCACCCTGTGGTAGCCTGGGGCAGGCCGCAGCAGTGCACCTGGGCTCTCCATGGGGCCAGCCTGGCAGCCCAGCTGGGGAAGGACTCAGAAAGGACGCTGACCTTCGCCTCTCCTATCAAACTGGGTCAACAGGAAGACCTTCTCAGATGAGAGGAAACGGGGTCTGCCCTTCCTGATGGATGGATGGCCATTCTTGGGGTGCCCCCCCCAAATCTCGAGGGGCAGGGCGGGATCCATGGCCCGCCAGTGGGGAAGGGATGTTCAAAACATGCAGGCAACGTGCACACAGACAAGGCTAAATAAGTGTGAAAATTAGGCTGCGAACATTTTATGATCACCTGAAAAGGGATATTGTGTTACATTTCCAGGGCTCAGCAGCCCCTCGGGCTCTGGTGGGTCCCTGGGAAATGGCTGACCCCCTCCCCACGTCCCACCCTGGCCCAGCCCTGACACAGCACCCTGCTGTTTCCTCATCTTAATACAAACCCCCTTGAGCCCACTTTCCACTCCTCCTGCTTTGAAGTGAAGCCCCAGATGGTCCACTTCTCGGCCGTCCCCTCTCCGACGCGCTGCTCTCAGGCCTCTGCACCCGCCAGGCCGCCCTGGGGCCAGCGTCCTTCACCCACCCCCTTCCCTGCGCTGGGGCTTTGGGCAGCTAGGGACCCTCTCCCACCCCAGCCTCCAGAGGCCGCAGTGCCCGCTGTCCAAGTCCACCTGAGAAGCCCCAGGCCTGGGGCTTGAGCTGGGGGTCCCCGAGTTCCCGAGGTCCCTGAGCAGGAGATGGCCACGGGGGGAGGCGGTCTGCGGGGGCACATCCCCACGAGCCTGGGGCCACAGTGACAGCCTCCTGGGGCCCCCAGCCCTGGGGAAGGGTGGGGTGGCAGGAGATGGTATCGTCAGGAGGAGCCGTCTGCGCAGGAGGGCTGGGGTGGCCCCCACGAGCCCCAGAACAGCACCTGGTCTGGGAGAGGGAGGGGGCCGGATGGGGCCCTGGTGCCCCAGCTCCCCCTCGGGCCTCACGGCCCCAGGAGGACAGTTTGGGGGTGGCCACACCTCAGGTGGGTGTGGCAGAGCTGCCCAGCCATGCCTGGCCAGCCTCACGCCTGGACCCTTCTCTTCCAGAATCAGAGGGAGTGACCTTGACCACCGTCGTGACTGTACCTCCCAACGAGGGACAGACAGAGTTCTCACTGGGAGAGGTCAGGCCCACCTTCTTCCGGCCCCCACAGTGGCCCGTCCATCTGACCAGAGCCGGGCTAGACCAGTCTGGCCGCTGGACTCGCCTCCTCTGGGCAGTTAGCTGTCTCAGCCGGTGTCCGGCTGCCCCGTCTCGGGCTGGGGCCGGGCGGGTCCAGAGCTGCAGAGGCAGGGCCCTAGGTGCCCCTAGTCCAGCTCAGAGGAGACACCAATGCAGGGCCTCCCCAGCCAGAGCGTGGGGGCTGTGCGTGTGTGTGCAAGGCCCGTGTCGTCAGGAGAGCGAGTGCACACGCGGGGGCTGCCACCACTCGCCCCCGCGGTGACCCGGCCGCGGTGAGGCCACGGGAGACGCCGTGACGGGAACCTGAAGGCCGAGCGGCCCTGCCCACCTCTCTTGCCGTGCAGATGACAGAGGGGGAGATTGGCCCCTTCGGCACCATCAGAGCGCCCGTCATCTTCACCCCGATCGTCCCGGGGGCGGTCTCTGCCAGGTTCAAGGTCGTGTTTAAGAATCAGCAGTGCCCGACCGTGAGTACCCCCGCTGCTCGCTGGGCACGGGGTCCCCCCCCTCCGCGTCCCTCCGCCGCGACCACGCGAGGCCGCTGCCCACGCTGCCCACGCGTGCACGGCTAGTCAGCGGCACACACGGCTGGCGACGTAGCTAGCACACGCACACCTGCGAACACACGTGCGCGCGCACACACATGAACACGCGTGCGCGCGCACACACGCACACCTTGCGCTTAACCACTAGGGATGTCTTTCTTAATTTCTCAGCAATTAAAATTTGTCATCATTACGTTTTAGATTTATTTATTTATAAGTTTATTAAATTGAATTATGCTCAGACAATGTAATCTGCAAAGTCTTTTTTAAAATTGGTTAGGTTTCTCTGTGACCAAAGGCAAGATTGATTTTATAAATATGATATGCGCACATGAAGGAAGTGTATTTAATGGCTGTAAACAGATTTATTAGCTGGATTATTCACATTATTCATGCCCCTCCGTGGGTTTTTTTTTTTCCAAGTCATTTGCCAATTTTTCTATTGTGTTTTCTTTCTTACTGGGATTCTGAGTTTGTGGAGGTATTATTTTTAGTTACAGATCTACAGCATAGTGATTCAAAAGTTCTATAGATTATATTCCATTTAAAGCCTTTATAGGGAATTCCCCAGTGGTCCAGTGGTTATGACTCGGCACTTTCACTGCTGTGGGCCCGGGTTCGATCCCCGGTCGGGGAACTAAGATCCCCCAAGCCATGCAGTGCAGCCAAAGAAAAAAAAAGTTATAAAATATCAGTTATGGTCCCCGTGCTGTCCCGTATATCCTTGCAGCTTATCTATTTTTTTTACATATTTATTTATTTATTTATTCGGCTGTGCCGGGTCTTAGCTGTGCCATGCAGGATCTTTTAGTTGCAGCATGTGGGATCTAGTTCTCTGACCAGGGATCGAATCTGGGCCCCCTGCATTGGGAGTGCAGAGTCAGCCACTGGACCACCAGGGAAGTCCCTGTAGCTTATCTATGTTATACATAGTAGTTTGTGTCCCTTAATCCTCTACCCCTATCTTGCCCCTCCCCTGACCCTTCTCCCCACTGGTACCCACTAGTTTGTTCTCTATATCTGTGTGTCTGTTTCTGTTTTGTCATATTCATTCAGTTGTTTTATTTTCTAGATTCCGCATATAAGTGATAACGTACAGTGTTTGTCTTTCTCTGTCTGACTTACTTCACTAAGCACGATACCCTCTAGGTCCATCATGTTGCTGCAGACGTCAGGATTCCATTCTTTCCATGGCTGAGTAGATTCCGTTGTATATATGCACCATGTCTTCTTCATCCATTCCTCTGTTGATGGACACTTCGGTTGCTTCCGTATCTTAGCTATTGTAAATAATGCTGCCATGAACGTTGGGGTGCATATATCTTTTCAAATTAGTGTTTTTGTTTCTTGCAGATGTATACCCAAGAGTGGAGTTGCTGGGTCATATGGTAGTTATATTTTTAGTTTTTTGAGGCAGTTCCATACTGTTTTCCACAGTGGTTGCACCAGTTAACATTCCCACCAGCAGTGCATGAGGGCTCCCTTTTCTCCACATCCTCTCCAATACTTGTTATTTGTAGACTTTTTGATGAAAGCCATTCTGACAGGTGTGAGGTGATATCTCACTGTGGCTTTGATTTGGATTTCCCTGATGGTTGTCAATGCTGAGAATCTTTTTATGTGCCTGTTGACCATGTGCATGTCCTCTTTGGAAACATGTCTATTCAGGTCTTCTACTCATTTTTTTTAAACTTGTTTATTTTTTATTTTTTTGGCCATGCCACACAGCATGCGGGATCTTAGTTCCCTGACCAGGGATCAAACACGGGGCTCCCTGCAGTGGAAGCATGGATTCCTAACCACTGGACCACTAGGGAATTCCCTTCTGCTCACTTTTTAATTAGGTCTTTTTTTTTGATATTGGGTTATATGAGCTGTTAGATATATTTTGGATATTAATCCCTTATCATTCATATCATTTGCAAATATTTTCTCCCATTCAGTAGGTTGTCTTTTCAATTTTGTCAGTGGTTTCTTTGTCTGCACAAAAGCTTTTATGTTTAATTAGGTCCCATTTGTTTATTTTTGCTTTTGTTTCCATTGCCTTGGGAGACAGATCCAAAAAAATACTGCTACAATTTATGTCAAAGAGTGTTCTGCCTACATTTTCTTCTAAGAGTTTTATAGCTTCCGGTCTTACATTTAGGTCTTTAATACATTTTGAGTGTATTTTTGTGTATGGTGTTAGAGAATGCTCTAATTTCATTCTTTTACATGTAACTGTCCTGTTTTCCCAGCACCACTTGTTGAAGAGACTGTCTTTTCCTCCTTTGTCATAGATTAGGTGACCATAAGTACATGGGTTTATTTCTGGGCTCTCTTTCCTGTTTCATTGATCTAGGTGTCTGTTTTTGTGCCAGTACCATGCAGTTTTGATGCTTGTAGCTTTACAGTATAGTCTGGAGTCAGGGAGGGTGATTCCCCCAGCTCTGTTCTTCTTTGTCAAGATGCTTTGGCTTCCCTTCATGTTCCTTCCACACATCTATCTTCCCTTAAGACCCAATCTTTGACAAGTTCTCCTTACACTTTTTTTTAAACATCTTTATTGGAGTATAATAGTGTGTTAGTTTCTGCTTTATAACAAAGTGAATCAGCTATACGTACACATATATATCCCCATATCTCCTCCCTCTTGTGTCTCCCTCCCACCCCCCTAGGTGGTCACAGCACTGAGCTGATCTCCCTGTGCTATGCAGCTGCTTCCCACTAGCTATCTATTTTACATTTGGTAGTGTATATATGTCCATGCCACTCACTCACTTCCTCCCAGCTTACCCTTCCCCCTCCCCGTGTCCTCAAGTCCATTCTCTAAGTCTGTGTCTTTATTCCTGTCCTGCCCCTAGGTTCTTCAGATCCATTTTTTTTCTTTTTTTTTTAAGATTCCATAAATATGTGTTAGCATACGGTATTTGTTTTTCTCTTTCTGACTTACTTCACTCTGTATGACAGTCTCTAGGTCCATCCACCTCACTACAAATAACTCAGTTTTGTTCCTCTTTATGGCTGAGTAATATTCCATTGTGTATATGTGCCACATCTTCTTTATCCATTCATCTGTTGATAGACACTTAGGTTGCTTCCATGTCCTGGCTATTGTAAATAGAGCTTCAATGAACATTGTGGTGCATGACTCTTTTTGAGTTATGGTTTTCTCAGGGTGTATGCCCAGTAGTGGGATTGCTGGGTCGTGTGGTGGTTCTATTTTTAGTTTTTAAAGGAACCTCCATACTGTTCTCCATAGTGGCTGTATCAATTTACATATCCACCAACACTGCAAGAGGTCTCCTTACACTTCTAACAGAGGGCTCTGTTCAGCTGCTTTATTGTTTCATGCATGAGGGTTCATAGTTGTTTTCTTATCGTGAATTGTGCCTTTTTCACCAGAACCAAACATCCCCCTTCATCCTGCTGCTCACGGCAAGTCTGTATCCAGCTGACCCCACAGTAACGGCAGGGCCGCTCCTCCGCTTCACCTTCACCTCATATCCCTTTGTCCTCCCCCTCCCCCGATATTTATACTTTTTAAATGATTTCGTGTGTCTTTTAAGGAGCCAGGTTTTGTCTGTGGACCCAGACTAATGTTGTCTGCCTTTAGGGGGAGAATCCAGTGCACTTGCAGCATAATATTGACACACTTTGTTTCACTACTTCCATTAGTTTTGTCTACTATTCATTTTATCATATTGTTTCCTCACTTTCAGTTTTCTTGTTTTCATTGGTTTGATCAAGTTGCTACTTATTCCTTTTTTTCCGCTATTTGGAAATTCTACTTTCCATTCAATGAACAGTGCCCTCCCCTTTCCCAGCCCTTAAATACCACATGACTTTCTATTTCTTTTTTTTTTCTTTTTTTTAAAATAAATTTATTTATTTTATTTATTTATTTTTGGCTGCATTGGGTGTTTGTTGCTGTGCGCAGGCTTTCTCTAGTTGTGGTGAGCGGGGGCTACTCTTCATTGTGGTGTGCGGGCTTCTCATTTCAGTGGCTTCTCTTGTTGCGGAGCACAGGCTCTAGGCGTGCAGGCTTCAGCAGTTGTGGAACACAGGCTTAGTAGCTGTGGCTCGCGGCCTCTAGAGCGCAGGCTCAGTTGTTGTGGCGCACGGGCTTAGTTGATCTGTGACATGTGGGATCTTCCCGGACCAGGGCTCGAACCTGTGTCCCCTGCAGGCAGGCGAATTCTTAACCCCTGTGCCACCAGGGAAGCCCTGACTTTCTGTTTCTTAAGTGCAAGAGGACAGTCCTCCAAGACGGACGGTACCCCAGCACTTCACTCCACCAACACTTCCTTATGACCAAAATAAAATGTGATTTTGGATCCCTTTTATTTACCCTCTTTCTTGGCCCTCAATGTCTCGGTTTCACTTAACTGTCATTAGAATTACTAGAATCTCCTCCGACTCTGCCCCCACTGCTTCAGGAGTTCTGACCCACCATCGTGGTCCACGATTCCAGGTGTGTGTCCATCTCTGTCCAGGTGTGACCGTTTGATGATTCTGTGCTCACCACACTCTCCTCTCCTCTCGCCATCAGGAGTCTCTGCTCTGGTGTGTTTCCCATATAGGAATGAGTCTGTCACGGGCCAGGGATTTGAGACACAATATTCATTTATTTGTAACGGAAACCCCAAGGAATAGGCCATACCCTACAATACCCCACAATGTACCATAATACACTGTTCCCACGCGTCCACAGCACCCATGGAGTCCCACAGTTCCCCGCAGTACCCCCATAGGTCCCCACAGAGCCCCCGCTGTGGTGTCAGGAGGGAACAGGGACCAGACCTGCGTAACTGAGCACTTGGAGAGCATGGCCTGGCTGGGGCTGTGACCTCGGGTCAAGGACACTCCAGCTCACGGGGGCCCTGCCAGGCGAGCCGAGGCAGTGAACACCCTGACCACTGTCCTACCCGACCTCCTCACCCGGGGGTGGGGCGCACGCAGCCCCTGGGGCGGCTCTCGGCCTCCGGGGGTGAACGGGGGTCTGGATTCCCATCCTGCCCGCCTGTTTTTCTGAGACGGGTCCCTCGTGACAGGTTCTGGGTTCTGCCGGCCTGCGGACCCCTCCCCTCCAGGGCTGTGTGGACGCTGCCCGCTGTCTCCGCGTGAGGATGCCCCCAGCGCAGGCTGGCCCTTCCTTTCCGTGGCTGGGCCTTTCTTACCCTCCCTGGCTGGCTGCTCCGTAGACGGGGGCTTCCTGTGCTGACCACCCCGTCTGCTTCACGGACGCCCGTCCCCCGGCCTCGTATGTCACATGTCACCACATGTGTCCACCTGCTCGCCTGGCACTGATTCAGGTGCCGGCGGGACCAGCCTCTTTCTGACCTGCCTGGCCGTGTGGCCAGGACGCTGCTCTGGGGCTCAGCGCCTCTCGGCAGCAGCCCCCCCACCCCCCTCGGTGGATCACTGTTCACCTGCTGTCACCACTGCCTTTGAGTGAGGTGGCCGTGCTTCTCAGATCCCCTCCTGACTCTCCCAGCTGCTCCATTTCTCTGGACGTGCTTTCTTTCTATTCTGTCCATCTTGTCTCTGGCCCTAGAAATGGGTTGTATGTTTCCGTGACCCTGTGGCCTCGGATCTGGCACTGATGTGTTCCAAGGTCACGGTCCTGCAGGTGGTAGAAAGGGAAGCCCTCCACCCAGTTGTGTGGGCTGGTGGCCACTGTTCCTCCCTCAGGGGGGCTGCTGTGCACAGGCTCTCTCTGCAGGACACCCACAAATCCCAAGCTCCCGAGACCGAGAAGCTTGGTCTGACTGCAGGAAGCCGACGCCAGGGTCCGAGGTGGGGCGAAGCACCTGCCTCCTGGGCCCTTCGAGAGCCCTGAGCTTCCGTTTGTATCGGCCGAGTGTACTGCCCGTGTGATGCATGAGTCTGCAGTAAAACGGCTGTTGTTCTTTTCGATACATTTATTTATTTGTTTGTTTTTTAATTTTTGGCCGTGTTGGGTCTTCGTTGCTGCGCGCGGGCTTCCTCTAGTTGTGGAGAGCGGGGGCTACTCTTCATTGCGGTGCGCGGGCTTCTCCTTGTGGTGGCTTCTCCTGTTGCGGAGCACGGGCTCTAGGCGTGAGGGCTTCAGAAGTTGTGACCCGCGGACCCTAGAGCACAGGCTCAGTAGTTGTGGCACGCGGGCTTCAGTAGTTGTGGCTCGCAGGCTCTAGAGAGCAGGCTCAGTAGTTGTGGCGCACGGGCTTAGTTGCTCCGCGGCACGTGGGATCTTCCTGGACCAGGGCTCGAACCCATGTCCCCTGCATCGGCAGGCGGATTCTCAACCACTGCGCCACCAGGGAAGCCCAGGTTTTTTTAAGCAGCTAAAAATGTTGATATTTATGAAGCTGCGTGGTGGGTACGTGACAATCCATCGTACCATTCTATCTTTTTATGTTTAAAAATTTTGAAAATAAAAAGGATTGTTTAAATTATATGATGTAAAAAGTGCCATAGATCTCCAAAACATGGCCAGTTTAATTATTAACCTTCCAGTTTTTGTAAGAGTCACAAAACACCGCTGCTGAGCTCTGCATTAGTGCTCACAGGCACCGCCTGCTCTGCTGATGGAAATACGTGTTGTCGGATTTTCATGTTCAAATTCAGTTATATTTCAAAGTTGTCGGCGTTGCTATTGACGTGCCAGTCTGGGTGCCAAAGCCCAACGTAGACCTGAAGATCTGCATGTACGACCGGCTGTATCAGGACTCCATCCTCATCCACTCACGGTGAGCCCTTGGCGGGGCTGAGGTCACGGCCTCGGGGTGGGGGTCAGCTGGGGTTACCCCAAGGGCCCACTGGAATCCCAGGGCCGTCACAGGAGGGAGGCTGGAGGGCCAGAGTCAGACAGAGGTTGGCAGATGCTAGGATGCTGGCCTTGAAGATGGGAGAGGGGCCAAGAGCCGAGGGACACGGTGCCTCCAGAAGCTGGAAAAGACAGGAAACGGTTCCCCACGGAGCCTCCCAGGGGACCAGCCCTGCCCGCAGCTGGGCTTCCGCCACGGAAGACTGTGTCCGGTTCTGACCTCCAGAACCGTGAGAATAGGTCAGTGTTGTCACCCCTGCGTCTCTGGGGAGCTCGCCCCCAACATGGCCAGGCCAGGCCCCTCTCAGACACAGACAGGGAAGGAGGCGTGTCCTCTGAAGGAACGTGGGCGGAGCCCTGAGGCAAGAAGCATGTTTCATTTGCAGCGGCTTGCAAGGGCATCTGGACACCGCAGTTGTCATTGCTTTTTTACGCTCCTTTTAATTTTTAGTGAAGTTCAATTACATGGAGAAAAGCAGGCAAATCCTACAGTTAGAGCTTAATGGGTTTTCATTAACCAAACACACCTGCGTGCCTGGCAGGCTGCTGACACCCGGGACCCCGCTTCCAGCCTGGAGCCGGGGGGCGACGGGCGGCCTGGGTGGAAACGGACTGGCACGTGCCCCAGCCGCTGGGTCCCTGGGCCTCAGCACTGCAAACGTCAGGGGGCCTGTTCTCACCGGGGAGCTGGGAACTCGGGACAGGACTCAGGTGGGTTTGTTCAGGAAACTAGGTTTTGCAGGGCTCTGGTCGGTTCCCCTCGGGATGCAGAGTGTGTCTGCTCCTGGGGTAGGGTGGTGACGGGAGCAGGGGGCGCTGTGCTCTCTCGGCCCCTCCCCACGGCACAGGCTCGACATCGTACTTGTCTTGAGTGAGTTTATTTATTTTTTTTAGTTTTCTTTTTTGCGGTAAGCGGCCCTCTCACCGCTGTGGCCTCTCCCGCTGCGGAGCGCAGGCTCCGGACGCGCAGGCTCAGCGGCCACGGCTCACGGGCCCGGCCGCTCCGCGGCACGTGGGATCCTCCCGGACCGGGGCACGAACCCGCGTCCCCTGCATCGGCAGGCGGGCTCTCAACCACTGCGCCACCGGGGAAGCCCTTTATTATAATTTTTTAAAGATTTTTTTTTAACGTGGACCATTTTTAAAGTCTTTATTGAATTTGTTACAGTATTGCTTCTGTTTAATGTTTTGGTGTTTTGGCCGTGAGGCACATGGGATCCTTGCTCCCCGACCAGGGATCAGGCCCACACCCCCTGTACTGGAAGGCGAAGTCTTAACCACTGGACTTCCAGGGAAGTCCCTGTTGAGTGATTTTTTTTTAGAATTCAGCATTACTCACTTGTTTAATTTACCGGGTTTATGGACACAGGTGTAGCAAAGGAGCTCGTTCGCAATGACCCTGGTCACATTAACAGCTGCTCGAGGAGGAGCCCAGCCAGCAGGGGAACCTGGGCAGGGCTGCCGCCTGCCAAGGGCGGGAGGGCAAACGTGACTTGGCTTGGTGACACTGGGGGTCAGAGGTCAAAGGGGCACCCTTTTACTCCTCCTCGGCCAGGAGCACCCAGGAGCCTGTGGATCTCCCAGGGGTCCCTGTCTGGCTGTGGGCTCTCCTTGCAGAGGGGCTCAGCCCTCAGTGTGAGGCCGCAGCAGCCATGAGGCAGGCAACAATCATCCCAGGCGGTTAAGGAGGGGCTGGAAGGCCTGGGAGGCTCTGGACCACAGCCCAGGGTTCCCGGGCAGCCCAGGAAGGGGCTCCCTCTCAGGCCTGGGGCAGCTTGCCCACCACCTTTCCTCCTGGAGACTGGAAGGCAGGAGGGGACGGGGAGCACACCGATGGGGGCTGTGGCCTGGGGTGGCTAGGATGGGGCGCCCCACGTGGCTGGTTGGGGGCACATCTGGCTTCTCTGGCTGGCCCTGAGTTGAAAACAGGGACAAAAATGGGGGAAACTGCGGTCACTGGCCAAGGCCTGGCCGTCTGGGGACCTCCCGAGCTCCTGCAGGGCTCAGAGGACTCTCCGACAGCAGGGGGCGGGGGGGGCCTCTGGGAGGGTGTGCCCTGGGCCCTAGGGGGTGGGGGGGGGCCTCTGGGAGGGCGTGCCCTGGGCCCTGGTGGGTGGGTACAGGCCAAGCCGCAAGGACCAAACGCTGCGTCGCCGGCCCGGCCCTCGGGCGCTGCAGGTCGAACGCCGCCCTGCGCCTGAACTTCGAGGTGTGCAAGGGGCTGCAGGGCCACCTGCAGCTCCTGCCCAAGACCGGCTGCATCCAGGCCCTGTCGTCCTACTCGGTGCGGCTCAAGTTCCTGCCCAGGTGCGTGGCGCAGCGGGGTCCCTCTGCCCGGGGGGGTGGGGGGGGCGACTCTAGGTGAGAGCCGGAAGCTGGCTCGACGCCCACGTCGTGGCTCCTGTGTTTCTTACCTTTTATGTAATTTCTGGCTCTCGTCTGACCTCAAAGCACCCTCATAGTTCAGCATTTTGTCGTTTCGCAAATATAAAGAAGAACATTCAAGTGCCTCCTGTCTCTTTCAGACGCTCCCTCCCGGAAGATGCCGGGCAGTATTTTGACAAGGAAAGCAGAGTCCTGGAGGCCCCGATGACTATCCGGGTGGCTGACCAGGTCTGCGTGGGGCGCTTTGGGAGCGCGGGCGCCCGGGGGAGCAGAGGGTATGGGGGAGATGGCAGGAGGGTCTTTGTGGGTCGGAGAGAGGCCCCGAGTGCTGTCCCCAGGGCACCCAAGCACACATGTGTGTACAGTCCACCCCACACTCAGATGCAGGTGCCCGGGAGTGTGCACGTCCTCCGGACACACGCCACACGTGAGCACACGATGCACCGCACACGCAGACGCACGGGTGCACACGGGTGCGCACACGCACACTCCCGCACCCGCCCGCCCGTGCTGCCCGCCCCAAGCCAGGGGCCGACAGGGAAGGGGTTGTGTCCCTGAAAGGTGCACCGTCGGCCGTCAGCTCACAGCCGGGATGGTGCTGTTCTCATTTTTGGAAACACTTGCATGAACCGACCTCGGTGACCGGATGCGCTTGCCCTCCGCACTTCAGGTCAAACCCGTGCGGTTTACTGTCCACGCCATAGTCACCACCTCGGACCTGGAGCTCAGCCCCTCGGGGGTGGACTTTGGCTACTGCACCGTCTACGAGGCCGTCAGGACCCAAGTCAGCCTCTGCAACCCCTCGCTCCTGCCCCAGGAGTTTGGGTTCGTCGGGCTTCCGAAGGTGCCTCGCGTGGTCAGAGCGGGAGGTTTGGGGCACGGGCTGCTGCCCGGGGTCCAGGCGCCCGAGCCACTCCCGGACTCCACACTCCCCTCCAGGCACCTCGGCGGGGGCGTCTCTCTGGCCGGGCCTCTCCCCATGCCCGCGGCCCCGCCCCCACCTCACCCTGCCTCTCTTGCCCTCTGTCCGCCCGCTGCACCCTCAGGATCCAGAGTCCTCTCCCCGCCCTTCCTTCCGGGACTCCTGCCTGCCTGGCCCTGCAGGGCGGCCAGGACGAGGCCCAGGCAGGCGTGGCTGTCCTCACTCCTCCGGGGCCACGCCACCGAGGACCCCGCTGCCTGCTCACATATATGCGGATGCAGTCACACACGGACACACTCACATGTGTACATATGCACGCAGACACATACACACTCACATACACACACGTGCTCACATGCAGGCAGACGCACGCTCACACATATACACACACACGTGCTCACGTGCAAGCAGACGCACGCACACCACCCTCTCACACACACTCATCTGCACACATACACAGGGGCTCACACCCACGTGACACACCTCGTACATCTCACATACACGTAGCCACACGCACATGCACACGCGCCCACACGCTGCCACGTCGCGGCCGCACGCACGTCCATGCCGGCTCCCCGCGGCCCGCCCCAGCGGGTCACTGAGTTTTCGCTTTGGCATCCGTGGTCTTCCGTTTGCCAGTTTGTGGACATCCAGCCCAATGATGGGTTCGGGACAATCCTGCCGCTGGGAACTCTGCAACTCGATGTGACCTTTCAGCCCACCGAGGCCAAGGAGTACAACTTCGAGCTCGTCTGCAAGTCAGAGATTAACCGGTGAGCTTGGCAGGAGGGGGCGCACGGAGGGCCCTGGCAGCCAGCTTGGGAGGAGCCGCCCCTGGCCGTCCAGGCTGACCACAGGGCTGGGCAACGGTGCCAGCCTCAGGAAGCTTAGACCCAGGTCCGCACGCCTGGGATCGAGGCCACCTGCGGGCGCGTGTGCTGTGCGCATGTGCGAGTGCACCCGCGGGCGCGTGTGCTGTGCGCATGTGCGAGTGCTCCTGCGGACGCGTGTGCTGTGCGCATGTGTGAATGCTCCTGCGGGCGTGTGTGCTGTGCGCATGTATGAGTGCTCCTGCGGGCGCGTGTGCTGTGCGCATGTGCGAGTGCACCCGCGGGCGCGTGTGCTGTGCGCATGTGTGAGTGCTCCTGCGGGCGCGTGTGCTGTGCGCATGTGTGAGTGCACCCGCGGGCGCGTGTGCTGTGCGCATGTGCGAGTGCACCCGCGGGCGCGTGTGCTGTGCGCATGTGTGAATGCTCCTGAGGGCGCGTGTGCTGTGCGCATGTGTGAGTGCACCTGCGGGCGTGTGTGAGTGTGCAGAGCATCCCCTGGGCACGCGCCCCGCTTGCCCTCATGCACCGTGATGGGCCAGTCTCTGGACCTCCCTGGCCTCCGTGTCTACCCTGAGAACTCGGGCTGAGAAGGTGCTGGGGAGGGAGAAATGGACTGGACGTGGAGGGGGTCTGGCACAAGGGCCGGCTCTTGTTGCTACTTGGGATCATCAGCCTCTGGTGAGGAATGTGGTGGCATCCCGCCCCCGGGGAACCAGCCCTCCTGCCCCTCCCCTTCCATCCCCTCCAGTCCCCACCCACGTTCCAGCCCTGGCTGCTGCTGTCTGATCCTGGCTGGGGGCCTGGGCAGCCCTGGGTAGGGTCGGGCTGGCGCCCTCCTCCAGCCGGGCATGTGGCCATGGAGGGACAGGTGGGCCCAGGATCTGACGCACCTGAGGGAAAGCAGGAAGGGGTTCACGGCGGTGATCTTTGGGAGCAAAGGGCAGAGTTGGAAGCCGTGGAGGAAAGCAGGTGCCAGGCTCTGCCACCCTGCTGTGCCCCACTGCCAGCCCCCCCTCGGACTTAGTGCCCCATCCGTGGGCTGGGGCCCTTCTGGGCTTGTTCACAACTCTCTCAGCCTCTGGAAAACAAACCCCAGGAAAAGGGGATTGTGAGATAACCTCAGTACTCAGGACGGGCTCTGACCTATGGTAGAAGCTCCATAGATGTTTGCTGATTGAAGGTGCGTTTAGTGTTTCTTCAAGAACGATCTACGTATAAATTGAAACTGCCAAAAACTCAGCCAGGAGCTGTCTTGGGGAGGCTAGGAAAGCTCGAACTGTGAGACCTCAGGAATTAAAGCAGTGCATGTGCAGCCCAGAGGAGATAGACAGATAAATAAATAAATAAATAGGCAAAAAAATTTTTTAAACATGACAGAAAAGGAAACAAAAATGGGCAATAAATAAATAAATAAATACATATATATATATATATATTTTTTTTTTCCCCCTAGGAAGGCTTTATTTTTCTGCCAGGCAGAAGGGAAGACACCGCAGGCTAGTGCCTCAAGAACAGTGTCTCCCCTCCTTCGCAGAACAGCCACAGCTGGCATCAGGCAGCCCCGTAATTGGGTCTTTTTGTCTCTGGGTTATTGGCCTGCGACTTTTTTTCTGAAATGCAAATGCTACAAGGGGTGATTTGCTACAAGGGAGTGCAGGATGTAATTCCCATAGTGTTAAAGAGTAATAGGTTAGCTTTGTGAAGTACAAATCTAGTTACAGCCACTACAGATTAGTAACAGATCTTCCAGAGAACAGGACAAGATGGGAAATCTTGCTGCCCTCAGCCCAGTGCTGCTGCTACTGTGGATGATGTTGATGATGATGATGATGATGGAGATGGAGGTGGTGATGATGGTGATGGTGATGGTGATGAGATGGTGATGGTTGATGGTGATGATGGTTGATGGTGATGGTGATGATGGTGATGGTGATGATGACGGTGATGGTTGTGATGATGGTGGTGGTGGTGATGGTGGTGATGATGGAGGTGATGATGGTGATGATGGTGATGGTTGATGGTGATGATGGTGATGGTGATGATGGTGGTGATGGTGATGGTGGTGATGGTGATGGTGGTGATGGTGGTGATGGTTGATGGTGATGATGGTGATGGTGATGATGATGATGATGGTGATGGTGATGATGATGATGATGGTGATGGTGATGATGATGGTGGTGATGGTTGATGGTGGTGATGGTGATGATGGTGGTGATGGTGATGACATTCTGGAGGTCAGGCACACACCCAGAGCAGGGCTGATTGTCCCCTGGGCCTGGTCCCTGTGACGGGCACCAGCTGCCTGTGTGACCTCATAAAAGAAGCTGGAGGCTTGCACGCAGCTAGGCAGGGAGGCCAGTCACGTTGCACATCTGCCTCTGAGGTCAGGAGAACATTCCCCACACACTGATGAGCTCATCTCACCTCGGTGGTTTTTGAGTGGGAGAGAAACATGTATAGCGTGCACGGAGATAAAAGCATTTTCTCAGCAAATGTGGCACTGGGTCCTGGGTGAACCTGCTACCTGCAGGTCACAGCATTTGCCTGGGCCTGGGTGACGGGACCTGATGGTCTTTCCCTGCAGCAAAGTGGAGCAGGACTTGAGAGAGCCACGGGGGGCTCCTCAGAGGGACATCGGAAGACGCATGGTCACAAGAATGGAAAGGAAGGGGCTGGAGGGGTCTTGGGTGGGCCCCCCACCCCCGGTTCCCAGGTCAACGGAGCAAGGCCACAGGCCATGTCCCTCACAGGCCCTTGAACCAGCTGGGAAACAGCTCCATCACCTTCCTGAAGTGACTCCAAGCAGCTCTTACTTTTTATATGTAATGATGATCACATTCCATACATTTGTGCTTTTTCAACTAATTAATTTCTAACAATAACCTCAATGACATCTCCACCCAGAAGGAATTTTTTTAACATTTAGAGCCTGTGGTCACAGGACACAAAAATATACATTGAAATATTTCAACCTATGAACACATTTTTGTTACGGACAAGTATGACAGGGCCATCGACATCACCTCATAAAGCATTAAAGCATATGTAATTAGGATAAAATCCAATGGCACGAGTGCAGTGGAAATAGGAGTTCAAAGAAACATGGAATGTAAATTTTCCAGTGGTTAAAATACCAAGTATCTGTTCTTTTTTTTTTAAACCGGATGGTGGCAAGAATCAATTCACGGGGTTTCCCTGGTGGCGCAGTGGTTGGGAATCCGCCTGCCAATGCAGGGGACACGGGTTCAAGCCTTGGTCCTGGAAGATCCCACATGCCACGGAGTAACTAAGCCCACGCACCACAACTACTGAGCCTGCTCTAGAGCCCAAGAGCCACAACTACTGAAGCCTTCACGCCTACAGCCCTTGCTCCGCAACAAGAGAAGCCACCACGATAAGAACCCTGCACGCCACAACGAAGAGTAGCTCCCGCTAGCCGAAAATAGAGAAAGCCGCACGCAGCTACAGAGACCCAACGCAGCCAAAAAAAAGAATCAATTCACTATGGTATATAGATTCCCATGTTTATATTTAAAGAGTAATTTATCAGGTTTTTAAAAATATTTATTTATTTGGCTGTGCCGGGTCTTAGTTGCGGCATGCAGGATCTTTAGTTGCAACATGTGGGATCTAGTTCCCTGACCAGGGATCAAACCCAGGTCCCCTGCATTGGGAGTGCAGAGTCTTAACCACTGGACCACCAGGCAAGTCCCCTATCGGCTTTATTTTTTTAATGTCAGTGAATAATTAAGGAAATAAGCCAGAAATTGCCTCTTTTGCAACTGTTTAAACTTGTGATTAAAATTTTAACTGTCTAATTAAAATGGGCACGGGGGCACAAAGTATTTTCAAAATTTACTAAAATTTTGAGCTGAGCTGCCCACGCTGTCACTTCCAGGTGCTTCAAGGTGACGTGCCGGGCTGTGGGTGTCCACCCGCCCCTCGAGCTGTCCCACTACCAGGTCAAGTTTGCGGCCACCTCCTTGTACGACACGTCGCTTGCCACCCTGTACGTCATCAATTCCCGCCTGAGCGTGAACTCGCCGGTGCCCTCGGTGCCCCGCATCGGCTTGGAGGATGCATCCCCCGTGGGGCCCACGTCTTTCGAGTTCCTCCTGCCCCCAAACTCCCCCATCACCATCTCACCCTCGGTGGGCACCGTGTGGCCAGGAAAGGTGGGTGTGGGCCCCACGGGTGGGCTGGGGCGGGGCCAGCCCAGGGGCCAGTCTCTACTCTCTCTGCACTGCAGCGATTCAACCAGACGGCAGACGTGGGGATCAACCTGGATGTTTCTCAGACCCAAGCAGGCCACTGTGCCCTCTGCCCAGCCCAGCTTGGCCCCAGAGGTGGGGCACCCACGGGCAGCTGACCCCAAAGGCCCCTGGCTGGAGGCTCCAGCAGCTCAGGCTGAGGGAGGGTGTGCAGCCCTTGGATCTCACAGCAGATGTGCACAGAGGCCACACAGCACCTGGTCACCAGGAGCACAGGGTGCCTGTCCACTGGTTGACTGGCGAAAGGTTTCCCCACCACTCTTTTGCTGACAAAGCAGAAAGAGCCCGGGCCTGGAGGCAGAGACTCCCTAGGGCCATCACAGCCTCTCTGAGCTGAATTCCTTACCTTCAAGAGTCAGGGGTGGGCTTCCCTGGTGGCGCAGTGGTTGAGGGTCCGCCTGCCGATGCAGGGGACGTGGGCTCGTGCCCCGGTCCGGGAGGATCCCATGTGCCACGGAGCGGCTGGGCCCGTGGGCCGTGGCCGCTGAGCCTGCGCGTCCGGAGCCTGTGCTCCGCGGCGGGAGAGGCCACAGCGGTGAGAGGCTCGCATATCACAAAAAAAAAACCAACAAAAAAAGAGTCAGGGGTGACAGCCACTGTAAGGGGACTCAGTGGGGAGGGGCACATGCAGGTCCTGGGCCTGGCAGTGTTTCAGTAAGTGATTACTGAAATGCATTTTATTAAACTGAGCAAATTCAGCTTCAGTCAGGGTTCTCCTCTCCAAGGGGGTTACTGCAGCCGCTCGCTACCCACCCCTGCTCCCTTGCTGCACTGAGCACGGGGCAGGCCGTGGTGAGTGAACCCCCTTTGGGACCCGGGGCCGTCCCAGGGGGTGGACGTGCTTCAGAAAGGGGGACAGGTGAGGGTGCAGGGACTCACCCCCAAGTGTCCGTGGCTGAACACAAAACGTCCCCTCTCACTCGTGCCCCGTGGGCAGTGGGCTGGTCCATCACAGGACCCCCCCCACCCCCGCATGGTGAGAGGGGCTTGGTGAGAGCATGTCTGCAGCCACCCCAGCTTCCGGGGGCAGAGGTCAGGAAGGACCTTCCAGAAGGGTTCGTCTAAGCTGAGACCCCAAAGAAGAGATGGGGTATCACCCCAGGATGTCCAAGAGCGTGACCAGGGGGTCCCGGCTGCGGCGGGCGGTGGGGCGCTGAGGGGGCACCCACAGGGGCCCCTCTGCCCCCCGGCCTCTCTCCTCACAGAGGTGCCTGGTCCGGGTGGCCTTCCGGCCCGTGCTGCCCACCGAGCTGATCCACCAGGAAGCCTTACAGGCCCTGAGCCAAGAAGCTGAGGCCAGATGGGTACATGGCAGGGGGGTGGGGAGCCTGGTGGGGACAGGGTGCTGCACAAACACTTGGGAGCAAAGCCCACCGGCCTTGAGGCTGGGGGGCCGGGGGGTCAGGAGCCCTGGGCAGACTTTTCTGGAGCCTTGTGTGTGTGGAACTGTTTCAAGAGGTTAACACTTCTTCTTGGCAAGGCTCCTCCCTCCCCTCTTGAAAGCATCACTAGGCGAGGTGGATCCCCAGACAGTGGTCCCGGGAGGGTGGGCCGGGCCCCTCTGCCCTGGTTAGCGGGGGGCTTGCCCTTACAGTGGAGGGGGAACAGATAAACCTCAGAGGGGCCTGTGAATCCTAGCACGTTCAGGCCTGGAGAGGCAGCCACCGCCGGGCTCCTGCCGGGACAGGGCGTCCGACAGAGCTGGGCGGTCACAGCCCAGGGCCTGCCTGCCGCTGCCCTGGGGACGCAGAGAGCCCCGCGACTCCCCGCGGCCTCTGGGTCCTGATCTCGAGCATCCGTGCTGTCATAGCAAGCGCAGGAGGAGGGGAAGGGCCTGCAGCCTGCTGGCAGGGCAGTGAGGCTGGGGGCAGGGACCAGGACCCCCAGTTCGGCCAGCCCTCCGCCCTGCCCCGCCCCGGGCCTCGGTCTCCCCGACGGGAAAGACAGACACTGGGGTCTCCGCACCTGCCGACGGTCTCCCCCAGGGAGCTGCTTGGAGTTGGGGCCCCTGGGTTCCTGCCCTGGGAGGTCTACCGGGAGCAGAGTCCCCGGGGCAGCCCCACAGTTGGCCTCCCACCTTGCAGTCCCAAAAGGACACGGCCACCCAGAGGAAGGACCAGCGGAGACAGTCCTCCATACCGCGGCTGCAGAACCGAGACCGGCTGTCCCAGGCCTCTGCCTCCCAGCCCCCGGAGCTGCAGAAAGAGGACCTCACACCCAGGTGGGCCTGAAAGAAGGCTGCTCCCCACAGAGACTTCCCCCACCCGGAGCAGAGCTGTTTCGAGCCTTGTGACTGGAAGGCCAGGGTGGGACTGGCTTCAGGTACAGTTGGAACCAGGAGCTGCCTTGAGTCCCCTCAGGCTCTGCCTTTCTGGGCACCTGTGCACCTCCTTCCCCTGGGGCCCTAGGGCCCAGGGCCCCCGTGAACAACCTCAGGCCAGGGGCTGGGGAGATGCTGAGCCCCAGACTCCCACGTTCCCAGCTCAGCTGCCAAACGAGCTCCAGAGAACTCCAGTGGGCTTGAGCCACTTGCCAGCCCTGGACCCTTGCCTGTGGCTCCAGGAACACGGCTCTCTGGTTAGGTGCCTGAGCAGACCCTGGGGGAGGGGGGAGCCGCCACAGCAACCAGGGAAGGGGTGAGGAAACCAGCCGGTCAGACAAAACTGGGACAGCCACAGCCTGGGCCACAACGTGACCCCCCAAGGCTGCCACCCCACAGCCTCTGGCCCAGGGCCCAGGGGAGCAGGCATGGCCTTATGGACCCCTCCGTGGGGGGCAGCACGGGGCCCCTTGGGCCACCGGGCCGCCTAGGGAGAGGGGTGTGAGAGCGCCTTGCCGGTCCCACCGCAGCTCCCAGGAGTACCGGGCTGCGCAGGCCACCCTGACCAGATCCTTCCAGGGGAAGTTTGACAAGTTTGTGGTCCCCTGTGTTGTTGCCAGTGGCGACACCAAAGACAGGAAGGGGACGGAACCCCTGAGCTTCAGGTACGGTGCTCTGGGCAGGGTGGGGCCTGGTCGGCCAAGAAGTCACTGTCCCCGTCTGCAATCCCCCAGATCTGGGCGGGGCCAGCATGGGGTCAGGCTGAGAGGGCAGGGCACGCGGCGCCCACTCGGCCCTCAGCAGCCACCCGCCACCCCCAGTCCCCACAACACCGTGTACCTGGAGCTGTGGTGTCCAGCCGTAGCACCATCCGTCGTGGTGACGTCCGACAAAGGCGAGACCATCGCTGACTTTGGCGACATCGCTGTAGGTGTGTCCTGATCGGGCCCAGCCCCCCACGACCACCCCCACCCATAGGGACCAGGCACCCCATCACCGCCTGGGCTCCCACGCGCCACCCCCAGGCCTGGGCAGTGACCTGACTCCCCCGTTTCAGGACAACGCGGCATAAAGAAGGTCTCCATCCAGAACGTCTCCCCCGAGGGTCTCGATGTATCCTTGTCCATACCCGGCCCGGGCAGCCTGCTGCAGGGGACTGGGGGTATCCGGTGAAGGGCTGCGGCCCCGTGCTTGTCACCCATCCTTGACGCTGGGCCGTCAGCTGGAGTACTCCGTGCTGGACCCCTACGGCCCCTTCGTCCTGCTGAACCCCATCCGCAAGCTGGCATCTGGAGAGACCCAGGCCCTGGAGCTGTCCTTCTCCCCCCGTGAGAGCGTGCTGGTGAGTCCTAGGCCCGCCCTGCGCCAGGCTGCAGCTTTGGGGCTCCGCGGCCCCCTCTCCACTCCGCGCGCCCGCCAAGTGCCCAGGCCCGTAGCCATCCAGCCAGGCCCGGGGAGCCGCTGGTCCTCCTGGGCCCTGGCCTCTTGCTGGAAGGAGGAGGAGCAGGCCAGGGAGCTCCAAGCCGTCTTAGTTCCCTCTTGCCCTGACCCAGCTGCTCCGAGACGGAGCTCCCACGTGTCAGCTGCCTCTGACACGCCTCTGCTCCACGCTAAGGGACGTGGTCTCCACAGGCCCAGGAAGTGCTGGAGGTCATCACCAAGAGAGGCGCGCTCTCTCTGGCCCTCGTGGGCAGAGGCGTGGCGGCCGTGACCACGTGCTCCATTGACGGAGGCGTCCTCAACATGGGCTACACGATCGCCGGAGAATCCACCTCCGCGGGCTTCAAGGTAAAGCGCGTGGTGGGGACCCGGCGCCTGCCCCGCCTCCTGGGAGGGGTCGTGCCCCAGGAGGGGGTCAGCCCTGCCTTGATCAGGGAGCCAGTGCGGGTGCAGGCCGCTCCCACCCCACCGCCAGCAGCGGTCACCTCCATGGCCCTCTCTCGCAGGAGAAGCTGAGGGTGCACACCCTCCTCCCCCACCTCCCCGGTCTCTCTGCTGCTCCCGTCTTGCTGCCTCAGGGCCTTGGCGTGGGCTGCCCCACCTGGGATGGGGGGCGCTCAGCTCAGGGGAGGGGCCGTGTGGGCTCCCCAACCCAGGCAGGAAGGCACGCCTGGCTCTTGCTGCCCCCCCAGTGTCTGAGGGCCATGCCAACTCCAGGATGAAGCCACGCACAGGACAGCTGCTTCCTTGCCCGGTTTAGTCCAGGTCCTGACAGCAGAGCCCAGGCCAGGGATTCCAGGAAATGTCTTAGGGGGGGATGGGGTGCTCTCAGGGGAAGAGGGTGAGGGCAGAGAAGAACCTGGGCAGGGAGGCTGGTTGGGCCGAAGGCCGGCCTGAGCCTGACTGCCCAGGGCGTGGCCCAGGGGCAACGGGGAGCTGAGACCTGGTCGCAGCAGCCTGTCCGTGGGCCGGCCAGTCCCGCAGGTCCAGTGACTGAGCCCTGCTCCTTGCAGCTGCAAAACCATTCCCCGCTGCCCATCAAGTTCTCCGTGCAGTTGGCCAGCCTCTCCACCAGGAGCGGAGGCCAGCACCAGCTGCCGCGGTGCCTGGCCTCCCCGGCCCAGAGGACGGAAGTCGTGGGTGAGCTTGGCCGGCCGGGGGGGGTGACCGCTGCTGGCGGGGGACTGTGCGGGGCGGCAGAGGGGGGCTTGGGGGGCGCTGGGCACTGCAGAGGGAGCCGGACCTGCCGGGCCGCCCTGCCCCCAGGCACGCAGAACTACAGCGGCCAGAGCGTGTTCAGCGTGGTCCCGGTGGAGGGCGTCATGGAGCCGGGCAGGGCGCAGGACTTCACCGTGACCTTCAGCCCGGACCATGAGAGCCTGTACTTCTCTGACCAGCTTCAGGTCGTGCTCTTCGAAAAGGTGCGGCTCCAGGAGCCCAGCCCGGACCCCTGCTCCCAGCCCAGCCCGCCTGCGTCCGCGTGTCTGAGGCGCTCGCCGTCCCCCGAACGGCCCCACGTTGGAGGCCTGTTGCCTGGGGGCTCTGCGTCAGGCCGGGGGGGGGGGTCACGAGGTGGAGAGACCAGAGTGCCGGGCCCCACAGGCCTGCACCCCAGCACCGCCCGCTCCCAGGGCCCCATTCGCAGGGTCGCGGACCGAGTCTGCTGTGCTCCTGCCCCCAGAAAATCTCCCACCAGATCCTCCTGAAGGGCGCGGCCCGCGAGCACATGATGTTTGTGGAGGGCGGAGACCCCCTGGACGTGCCTGTGGAGTCCCTGACCGCGACCCCTGCCTCCGACCCTGAGCACAGACAGGGTGAGCCCTCTGACGCGCTGGGAGCCCCAGCAGTGGGGGGGGGCTGCAGCAGGAGGGCCGGTCCCGCTCTGACCGCACCCTTGGCCCTGGGGGCCTGCATGTAGGGCCCCCATTGCTGGCCCATCCCCGAAAGCCGGCTGTCCTTGCCCCGCCCCACCCACTGTCCTTGCCTGACCCAGCTCCCGCGCTCCCTTGGTGGTAGCCCCCCTGCCCTGAGCCCCCAGCCAGGCCCTCCCTCTCCAGAAGCTGCGGAGCTGAAGCCCATCCTGGTAACCCTGGCCTATGTCCAGCTGGACACGGACACGCCAGCCCCACCTGCCACCCGAGAACTGCAGGTGGGCTGCATCCGGACCACCCAGCGGTCCCCAAAGAAGGTGAGCCCGGCACTTCCCTGCCTGCCTGGCACCTCGGCATCCACCACTGCCTGGGCAACCCGGGCCTCGCCTGGCCTTGCCCCCCGATAGGTGTGGGGTGGGCAGCCTGCTGGTCAGGGCTGATAGGGCAGGTGCTGGGCTCCCTCGCGCCCAGTCCCGCTGCCTCCCGGGAGCTGTGCCCGCCCACCTGCTGACAGCACCAATGCCTGCAGACCGTCGAGTTCAGCCTGGACAGCATCGCGTCCCTGCAGCACAAGGGCTTCACCATCGAGCCCTCCAAGGGCTTTGTGGAGCGCGGCCAGACCAAGACCATCAGCATCTCCTGGATGCCACCCATCGACTTTGATGTAGGTGCCTTGGACGGCGGCCAGGGAGCCCGTGAAAGCCACAGGCTGGGCAGGATGCCAGCCCTGCCCCCACCCAGGGAGGGGACTGCGGGGGCGCCCTGGGCGGGTGAGGTGGGCAGCGCCGCGGCCAGAAAACATCTGTCTGCTGTGCCAGCTGACCGAGGGTCCCCCTCCTTCCCCGCCTCTCCCCTTCCAGCCGGACCACCCACTCATGGTGTCAGCCCTGCTGCAGCTCAGGGGGGACGTGAAGGAGACCTACAAGGTCCTCTTTGTAGCGCAGGTGGTGACCGGCCCCTGAGGCCACAGGATTCTCTCCACGGAGCCCCCTCGGATCTTCCTGCCACATTCGAAGCCTCCCCCGGTCTGTGGACACAGCAGAGCCATCCAGGGGCCTGGGACCTGGACATCCCTGCTGGGCAGCTTCAAAAGGGTGGCCCCCCGCATGGCCCCATGGCCGGGGCACCCCAGTTCCACAGGCACGGCTGCCTCCTGCTGCCCTGTATCCAGTGAGTCCGAGGCCAAGAGCCCCTGTCCCAGCCCCACACTCAGAACCGGCAACGAGGCCAGTCCTGACCACAACCTGCTCCCAGCCTGAGCCCCTCGGAGCCCCCAACCCCACCAGCACCCGCCCAGCCTTTCAAGGTCCTGGTGGGGAGAAGAGCTGCGCCCGCCGACCTGCCAATAAACCCTGTGTGAACCTGTGCATCCAGGCCTGCTGTGCGGGCCGCGGGGAGCCGTGCGGTGGGCCCCGTGGTGAGCCGTGCGGTGGGCCCCGCGGTGAGCCGTGCGGTGAGCCCCGCGGTGAGCTGTGAAGGAGAGACAGGGACAGAGTCCGGGGCGGGGGGCAGCCCCTGCTTCTCACCCTCACTCACAGGTCAGCCCATAAAACAGTGAACTCGGCCTGGAAGACCGAGGGGAGCATCCTGAGGCCTGGGGGAACAGCTGCGCGTGGCGGGGGGGGCGGCCTGCGGGGCTGGTGTTGAGACCAGCCCACACCCAGAGACCAGCCCACACCCAAAGACGCCAGCGGGGAGGGAGGGGGGCGGCAGGCTCCAAAGCCCAGGCAGCCCCTTAGGCCTCCCTGCTCCTCCCAAGTTCCAGGGTCCCTGATGCCCCCAAGCAAGGAGCGAGCAAACGTCGGGGACACGCCCTCACCGTGTCCTCCCTCACGGCCCAGCCAGGGTCCGGGGGACACCCAGCCCAGGAGTTTGGTTTTCTACTTTTTTCTGAAGTGAGTCCGGGCTCAGCCTTCTGGGTCCTGACCAGCTCTTCAAGGGAGAAGCCCCCAACTCCCAGCCCATGAGTCCCTGCTGGGAGCTCAGAATAGTGCCTGCACCCAGCCCCTGCCTTCTGGAGAGTGGCAGGTTAGACACTGTCCCCACAAAGCCCACCCATCCAGGCCCCCTGTGTACGGCCCAGCCCGCCCACGCCACCCCCGTGCCTGCCCCCAGGCGAGCGCTCGCAGCTTCCCTGGCAGGAGTGGAGGGCAAGGTGCATCCGGGGAATTTCCTGGGCACAGGCTTCAGGACACCAGCCTGGAGCCCTCACCCCACTTCCTCGGTGCCCTTGGTGCCTGGAAGTCTGCCATCTCCCTAACCTTGAGCCAGTGATGGTGGCCACAGAGCAGCATTTTGCAGGACTTCAGTCTGGTGGGCAGACCCAAGCCCTTTCCTAGCCCTCACAGGGGCTGCTTTCTCACCAGGTGAGAAGAGAAGCCAGGGTCCTGCAGCCCAGGCCAGGCCCCAGAAGGAGGTCCTCCCCGCAGAGCACTACCCCTGCCTCCCCCTCAGGCTGGCCCGTGGGAGGGGCAGGCCACTCTCCTCTAAACCCTGGCCTGGCTCTCAGGGTTTAGAACCAGCGGGCCCTGGTACTCACTGCCCAAGGCCCTGCCTGCACTCCTGCCTGCTGGCTGGACCAGTGCCATCCTCCTCCCTCCCACTCCTGAGCCGGGCCTCCAAAGCAGAATGGAGGAAGAGGGCGGCCAGGAGCCAAGCTCAGCCAGCCTGGCTGGAGCAGGGTGGGCAGGAGGGGCCCTGGGGGCCAGGGTACAGCCTGGAGGTGCTGGACAGCTGCAGGACAGAGGCAGGACAGAGATCATGGAGCAGGTACCTGGCAGGTCCAGGCATGAGAGAGCCAAGCAGAAGAGGCCCTGCCCTCAAGGAGCTTCAGTCACTTCCCCTCCAGCGGGGAGATGCTCGTGGAGTACGTCCTGAGTGCAATGAAGAAAAGCACGGCAGGGTAGCCTCTCCTCCCACCCTCCGCAGACAAGGCACACCACCCTGCACCTTGCCGTGCTGACCACCACCCTCAGCCTGAGCGCCGGGTGGCGGAGCGGAAAGCAGAGGGCACAGCGAGCGTGCACACTAAATGTAGTTGACCAGCGCGCTAGGAACGCCCCAGCGTCTTGACAGCTGTTCAGGGTGCGCCCCGGTCCACCCCAAGCCCGACTGCAAGAAGTCAACGGGGCAAGACCGCCCCGCACCCCGCGATCCTAGGCTGAGGAAACACAGAGAAGACGGACCTGATAGGAGCGCCAAGAGTTGCGACTTGCGGGCGGGGCTTGTGTGGTAGGGGCCCTGGAGCGGAATCTAGGGCCTGCCCAGAGCCTGCGGGGGCGGGGCCGCTAAAGGGCGCGGCTAAACCTCGGGCGGAGGGTAGGGGCGAGGCACATGGGCAAGGCTACAGGGCGAGCCCTCCAATGGTCGCGGTCTCGGGGGGCGGGGTCTGCGCTGGGAGGGGCCTGGGGGCGGGGCCTCCATAAGGCCTCGAGGCTAGTGGGCTCGCGCTTCCCGTCGGCGCTGAGCATGTTCGCTGGCCCCCGAGGTGACCGCGGGCTCCTGCTGCTGCCGCCGCTCCTACCGCTGCCGCAGGTGGGTCGCGGGGCGCTCGGCTCGTGCACCGCGGGGCGGGTCTGCGCTCGGCGCGCCCTGGCCCGGGCTCACCCCTGTCCCCACAGGTGGCGCTGGGCTTCGCGGAAGGCAGCTGCGACCCCTCGGATCAGTAAGTGGTGGGGGGGAGAGAGGGAGCTGGGATCTGGCCCCACCCTGGGGGAGGCTCGGGCGGGACGGTCGGCCGGGCCCTGCCTCGCCTGCTCCAGGTGCCCCGGTCCCCGCAGGTGCCCGCCCCAGGCCCGCTGGAACAGCCTGTGGCACGTGGGGTAAGTGGAGGCCGCGGCGCACAGCCGGGTGCGACGGTTCTTCCCAGGGCCAGGCCCACCAGACCCCCACCCCGCCTGGCTCCACGGCCGAGGAGTCGCCAGCACTGTGCTCCTCCTGGGCCGCTGGCGGGAAGCCGCTGGGGCCCTCAGAGCCTGGCATGCCGACCCCAGCCTCCTCCCCCAGTACCAGGGGCGACCTCCTGCGTGGGTCCTGCCTGAGTTCCCCATGCTAGGGACACCCCCGGGGCCCTTGGCAGGACTTCCCTTGTATCCTGCTTGCCCACCTCCCACGCCCTCGCTCCCCGCCCCTGTGGGAGGCCCCTGTGAACATGGTCATTGGTCCGGGCACAGGACTGTGCAGTCGGTCTGGGACAGTGTGTCCTGGGAGTAAGCCCAAGGCCAGTTGTGGCCAGCCCTGGAGAGACAGCCAGGGCAGGCCAGCAGCAGGAGACCAGGCCGGACCAGCCCCTCAGGCCCAGCCCTGGCCAGGAGGAGGTCTCCGGCCTGGAGAGAGAGTCCCTGGTTGTCTTTCATCCTATCCATTGCCTGTCTCGGGCAGCTGAGCTGGGACTGCCCCCAGGGAGCAGGCGCCAGCGGCCGGGGGTCAGGCCAGCGGCAGGACTTGCCCTCCCACCCAGGCTTATCCTGCTTGCTGTTCTCCTGCTGCTGCTGTGTGGGGTCACGGCCAGCTGCGTCCGGTTCTGCTGTCTCCGGAAGCGGGCGCACGCCCAGCCACACCTGCCGTCAGCACCTGAGCCTTGCGACCTGACAGCCATCCCCGCGGACAGCGACAGCCCCATGCACAGCACTGTGTCATGTGAGTGCCGGCAGACTCACCCGGCGGCCCATCTGCCTGAAGGGGCAGCAGGGGACTGGTGAGGGCCAGGGCCATGCCCACGCAGCCCCACAAACCCATTCTGGTTCCCTGCAGCCTACAGCTCTGTGCAGTACCCGCCGGGCATGCGGCTGCCCCTGCCCTTTGGGGAGCTGGACCTCGACCCCGTGAGCCCTCCCGCCTACAGCCTGTATGCCCCTGAGCTGCCGCCCTCCTACGATGAGGCCGTCAAGGTGGCTAAAACCAGACAGGAAGAGCCACCTCCCTCCCAGTAGCCCAGCCCCCTCCCTGAGGCCTCAGGCCTAGAGATCCCTCCAGGGCCCCAGGAGTGGGCCCGCAATGCCAAACACCCCTGGCTGTAGCCCTGATGCCCGCCGGAGGGGGCAGGAAAGCTCTCCCGAGCCTCCCGATGCCACCAGCCACTCTGTGCTCATGGGGGACTGTGCAAGGGCACCCCAGCCCACCCTCACCATCCTTCCCCACCCCGGGAAGGCCAGCCGTCCGGCACATTGCTGCAGCCCTGGCCTCGTTGCTATGTAACACTGGGCATCTGAGCCAGCCGGCCCTGTGTTGGCCACACACACACACACACACACACACACCACACACTGCTACCTTCAGCCCTGGCCCCTGGGGGCCCAGGCCCAGCAGGCCCTCAGCCCAGATGAGGACCCACAGACCTAAGCCTCAGGGCTCAGGGCCTGCTGTGATGTCTACAGCTTTTTGGAGAGAGAATAAAGTTTCTATCTAAGTGATCTCCATATGGAGGAAAGAGCTCCGGGAGGGGCCCTCGGGCAGCCGCCTCCCAGGGCAGGCAGGCAGTATGTGGTCCTCAGCCTATGCCCAGCCTGGCCTTCCGGCTGGTGTCCGGAGCCCAGAGCTGGGCTGTAGGCAGTGTCAGGTGTCCCACAGAACTGATGGCCCAAGTGTGATGGGCAGCTCAGGGGAACCTCTCCCTTGTCCAGACCCACAGCCTTGCAGCCCCTTTTCCAGCCTGGGGACAGTGAAGCGCACACACGAGTCTGGCTGGAGCGTTTATTGGCCACGGAGCTGGCGTGGGGTGGATGACAGGCCGGGCGGCAGGCTGATGGCAGCGGGCGGCGGGCCTCCCACGGCCGCAGTGGCTGCTCCTACTGGACCAGCTTGAAGGACTCCCCAGTCATCATGGCCACGAACTCTGAGAGCCGAGGGACAGGTCAGCAGCCTGGCCCCACCTGGCCGCCGGGCTCCCGGGGCCCACCCCCCACTCACCCTCGTAGTCGATGGTCCCGTCCCCGTCCTTGTCGGCCTCCTTCATCATCTGCTCGGCCTCCAGCTCGCTGAGGGGCTCGCCCGCATTCATGAGCACGTACCTGCAGGAGCCCGCGCTGAGCGGCGGCTGGCGGGCCCGCCCCCCGCCCCCGCCCCGCGCCCCGCGCCCCGCGCCCGGCCGCGCCCGGCCGCCCCCCGCCCCACGCCCACGCCCCCGCCCACGCCCCGCGCCCCGCCACGCCCCCGCCCCGCGCCCGGCCGCGCCCTACTTGAGCGTGTCCCAGTCGATGTAGCCCTTGCCCTCCTTGTCGAAGAGGCGGAAGGCCGCCCTGAGCTCGGTCTCCTGGTTCTGGGCCTTCTCCAAGTACACGCCCATCAGCGCCAGGAAGCTGTCACAGTTGAAGAACCCTCTCTCTGCAGGGAGCAAGCGGCGGGTGCCCGAGTGAGGGTGGCGAGCCCCACCCCCCCCCTCACAGCCCGGTGACGCCCCCCCGCTGCCCCCGGCCGGCCTCACTGTCTCTGTCCACGTCCTCGGCCATGGAGGCCAGCTCGCTCTTGGTGGGGTTGAGGCCCAGCAGGCTCATGAGCCGCTCCAGCTCGTCCGTCTTCACCGCCCCGTTGCCCTCCTCATCGAACATCTCAAAGACGCCCTTGTACTCCTCGATCTGTTCCGCCGTCAGGCGCTCCGTCTGTGGGGACACGGGCCCGGGCTCGCCGGGGCCCCTCCACCCCTCAGTCCGGGGCAGGCTGGAGGCCAGGCGGCACGGGGAGGGGTGTCGAGGGGAGAGCGGGGCTCCGCGAGGCCACTCGGAGGGGACGGCGCTCGAGGCCGGGCCGGGCCAGCCACGGGAGAGTGCAGGAGGGCAGCACTGGACAGCCAGCGAGGCCAGGGGCCGGACACCGTGGGCCAGCGTGGGGAGGAGCCTGACCGGGGCCCAGGGTGGAGGCCCCAGCCTGTTCTGGCGTCCCGGAGGGATAGACCAGCGCCGGCCACCCTGCCTGCCACCGCCCCGGCCGCCTTCTGAAAGGGCTGCCCCGGCCTCGGGGCCCCCACTCCGCGCTCTCCGCCCAGCCTCACTGGACGTCTTCCTCACGTCCCCAGAGACCCTCCCACCTGTGGTCACGGCCCCAGCCTGATCCCCGTGTGCGTAGAGGCCTGCCTGTTGTCCTCTGTCCCCCAGGCACGGCCCCAGCTCCCCCCGGACGGCCCGGCCCGGCCCAGCCCCCAGGAGCTCTGCCGGGCGCCGGGAGCAGCCTTACCATGTCTGTGGCCGGCTGAGGGGACACTGCACGGTGGCGCTGGAGCTGCTGTGGGCAGAGGACGAGGGGCCGAGGGGGCGGCTGAGTTTTAGCGGGCCCAGCTGCCCGGGGTCCCTGGGGTCCAGATTCCGAGAGGCTCTTATGGCCAGGAGATCCTGTCAGCCCTATTTTGGGACAGGTTGGCCCTTCCCCACGTGGCCCTTCCTGGCCGGAGCAGCCCCTCACCCCAGAGCTCCCTCTCTGACCCTGGGTCCCAGCCAAGGCCCCCCTGGGCCACGGCAAGGGTGGATTGCGTGGGCCAGGGCAGGAGAGGGGCCGCTCCCTTCTCCCCAGTGGGCCCCTTCCCCCCACTCTGCAGCGGAGGCCCCACGAGCTGTCGTCACTTCTTGGTGAGGGTTCTTGTTGACGGCCCTCCCTGGCCAGGTGTCGTCCTCGCATCCCCAAGGACCCAGGGCCCAGCACGGTGCCCGCACTTTGCAGACACCCTCTAAAGACAGGTTCAACAAACAAATGCACTGGGGTCCCCCTCTGGCCGCCCTGCGCAGAAGGGGCCGGGGGTCCACGGAGAAGACAGCTGGCCACGAGCTAGGGGCGAGAGGAGGCAGAGCTGACGGGACCAGGGGGCCGGACTGGCCACGGGGAGGCCAAGCCAGGTGTCCTCTGGGCGGTCAGGGGCTATTCTCAGGGAAACCTGAGCCCCTTCCGCTCAGAAGAGCAAAGCTGGCTCCCGAGGGAGCCCCGTGGCCTGGCTGTTTAGTAACAAGATGCCACAGCAGCACACACACCCCTGCCTATGTGTGCTCAGCCCTCGGACACACACACCCACCGCCACCCCGACCTGGGGCAGCGGCTCCGGCCCCTGACACCGGGCCCAGGTTCCTGCGCTCCTGTCCGGGTAGCGACCTGCTGGCCTGGCCACGGCACTCGGAGGTCTGTGATGACAAGCTGGTGCTGAGGGGGCTCCTTCCAGCCCCGCTCCAGCCCCTGCGCCCAGCAATCGTCACAGACTGGCCCCCACGAGTTCCCTTCACCCCCGTGCGTGGCCCCCAGAGTCGCGCACGCGCGCACACACACCCGCCTCGGCCCCGTGACCACCTGATGAATCTGAACAGGCGAGGTATGCCCTGCCCTGTACCCCAGCGGCCTGGCCGGGCCTCCGCCTGCCAGAATATGGAAGCCGCAGGGACATTTCCTGCTGAGGCCCAGGACAGCTGCTGAGGCCGCAAGATTTGTGCTGACGGGGACAAGATGGCTCCAGCGGGCCCCGGGCCAGTGGCCCCGGGCCAGGATGGAAGAAGAAGCCGGCTCTGGGCGCCCTACCTCTGTCCTGGCTGCTCCGGGCCGTGGCTTCAGGCCTTGTGACGGTGAGAAAAGACTCTCCCACCCCTTCCCTCAAAAATCCCCAGACCATTTCAAGGAAACTAGTCGCATCTATACACCTGGACCACAGCTGGGGAAGAAGGCGGCTGGTGGGGGCTGCCGCACGACGGCAGTGGGGCAGGGCATGCGGGGAGGGCGAGGGCCTGCGGGGAAGGAGGGCGTGAGGGTCAGTTTTGCATCCCGCTGGCCAGGCTACAAGCCCAGGTGTTTGCCCAAACATTAGTCTAGGTGTTGCTGTGAAGGTGTGTTTTTTCACATATGTATTGATTACAGTGGTGAAATTAGCGTAAAAGATCCCTCAGAAAAGGGAACTAACGTATACTGAACATCCGTTATGAACCACAATCTTTTTGTTTGTTCTTTTTTGTATTGTTTGTGGTACAAAGCACATAACATAAAATTAACCGTCTTAACCATTTTTAAGCGTGCAGTTCAGTAGCGTAAACTCTACGGGCCTTGTTAGGCAGTAGATCTCCAGAACTTTCCGTCTTCTCAAACTGAAACTCTGTCCCCATTAAACACTCACTCCCCAGCCCGACACCCACCCTTCTGCTCTTCTGTCTACGGATGTGACTCCCCTAGGGACCTTGTATGAGTGGCATCAGACGGTATTTGTCCCTTTGTGTCCCGCTTATTTCACTCAGCATCACGTCCTCTAGGTGCATCCATGTTTTAGCAGGTGTTAGAATTTCTTTCTTAAGGCTGAATAATATTTCATTGGATGGATAGACCACATTTTGTTTATCCGTCAATCTATGGACGTTTAGGTTGCTTCCACCTCTTGGCTGCTGTGAATAATGCGGCAGTGAACGTGGGGGTCATGAAGGGTTTTCTCCATGTGATTAACGGGGAAGTCTGTAGATTTGAGTAAAGCAGGTGACCCTGATAACGTCGGTGGGTCTCATCCGGAGAGTGGAAGGCCTTAAGAGAAAAGCCTGAGGTCGCCAGGAAGAAGGAAGCCTGCTGTATACCGCCTCTGGCCCTGAGCTGCAGCCTCAGCTCCTCCCTGGGTCTCTAGCTGCTGGACGAGCCACAACCACCTGAGCCAGTTCCTTAAAATAAGTCAGTCTCCCTCCCTCCCGCTCTCTCCCATTGGTCTATTTCTCTGCAGAGCCCTAATCAGGTCAGAGGGTGACCAAGGGTGGGGACCCAGGAAGGCCAGAGCCGTGTGCTGCCAGCACCTGGGCATCTGTGCCCAGGCCCCCAGGGCCGCCCTACCCCACGGCGGGGCACACGGTGTGTTCTCCGGGCGGATCTGGATGGAACCACGGGCTCCCCTAAGAGAACGGCTGAACTCGCAGACTGAAACCCCAGGCCAGGGGGAGGGGAAAGTGGATGTGCGCAGCAGGGAGACCCGAGCCCCTCCCTCAGTGCCCCCTCCCCTCACACGGTGCAGACCAGTCATCCCCTCCCGGAGAAGAGAAGAGACCCACAGACACTGCCACTGGGGGTCCCCAGTAAGAAGACACTGCAAGCCCCACACCCCGGGGTGGCCTCAGGCGCAGGCCCAGCTCACCGACCACTGCGGCCCCACGTGGGACACTCTGAAGGGTGCTCATTCCAGAGCCTGTTGGCTGGCCCGAGGCTTCCTGCAGGACAGCTGGACTCTACCCCTAGCCCGTGGCCTGTACCCCACACCCCACCTCGGGGGCTGCTTCCAGACAGCCCAGGGTGCAACCAGATGGGCTTTGGAGCTGGGTCCCTTGCTGCCCAGATGCCACACGGCGCCAGGCATGGGGATCGTCCCTGCGGTGGGTCACACTGGAAGGGGATGAGAGGCCCAGAGGCTGCTGGCTTGATGCTCCACACAAAGTCACCAAGGTGGAGGGTGGGTCAGGAGTGGGGACTCGAAAGCCGAAAGCGAAAGCCGGGGTGGGCGTGGGCGTGGGCGTGAGCTTGCATGTGGGTGTGAACATGGGTTGGGTGTGACCGTGGGAGCGGGTGTGAGTGCGGGTGTGAACGCCACGTGTTAGTGTGCTGAGCGCTGGGTCTCTGGTTGCCGACAGGTCTCTGCGCCCCCGAGGCAGTGGAGGGCAGAGAACCGCAGTCCCAAGCCCAGGACTTGAGTGTCCGAGTGGCTGACTTTCAGTGACACCTGTTGCCCATCAAAGTCAAGCCCTGGTGGGACAGCAGGGGCCTTGACATGTGGGCGGGGCATCCGGGAGGGTGACACCAACTCCTCTGGAATTGTGGCCTTCAGGTCGTGCTCGGCTCTCCCTATGACGGGCTGGGCCCGAACCGCCACCCCAGGGGAGCACAGTGCACAGGCCACGCCCCGACTAGAGCCAACATTTGTCCCCCTCGGGCCCCCCCTCCTGCCGTGGCCGCTGGGCCGACAACGCAGGTAAGCTGCAGCCGACCCAGCTGAGAACAAGCTGGGCCTGACGTGGGTGACAGAGGGACCTGGTGGCAGGGCTGGCAGGGGTCAGGCGAGCACGGCTTCGCCGGGGGCTCCCTCGAGGGGCTGGAGCATAGCGGGCGGTGGGGCGGGTAGGCACGGAGCTTCTCAGACGCCTCCCTTCCTCCCACAGCCTCCGCCTGAGGCTCACTCGGCCAGCTGGGGCAGCCACGTGGGGGCTCGGCTGCAGCCCCCCAGCCTCCTTGCTCGCGGGTGACACAGTCTTCCCAGGTCCCGGTGGACTGAGCCCCTGCCCAAAGCCCCCTGCCCAGCTCTGGAACTGCCCCCTTCTGTCCCGTCTTACTTCCTGTGCCCACGGAAACGCTACGTGCCCCCATCTTGAGCCGTTCTCACGGGGCCTGCTTAGGGGCAGCTCAGCCTGGACAAGGGGTGTCAAAGAAACCCAAACCCTGGACCACCAACCGTGGAAGAGGGCAGGGTTGCAAGTGTAAGAGCCGGTAGTGTTTAGGAAATGGCCAGGGCTAGTGATTGAGGTTAAAATGTAATGCGGGGGCTTCCCTGCTGGTGCAGTGGTTAAGAATCCACCTGCCAATGCAGGGGACACGGGTTCGAGCCCTGGTCTGGGGAAGCTCCCACATGCCGCAGAGCAACTTAGCCCCCGCGCGCCACAGCTACTGAGCCTGCGCTCTAGAGCCCGTGAACCACAACTACTGAGCCCCCGTGCTGCAACTACTGAAGCCTGAGCGCCTAGAGCCCAAGCTCCTCAACAAGAGAAGCCACCACAATGAGAAGCCTGCGCAACGAAGCCCACTGCAACGAAGAGCAGCCCCCGCTCGCCGCAACTAGAGAAAAGCCCATGCGTAGCAACAAAGACCCAATGTAGCCAAAAATAAATAACTAAATAAATTTATTTTTTAAAAAAAGTAATGTGAAACTCTTAAGATAACCACTAAAAGACTAGAACTAGGTTGTATAACTAACTTCCACATCTATGGAAGGAAAAAACACTAAAGAAAATGTAATGAAACTAATAGAATACAGGAAGGGAGAAGGAAGCATGAGAAAGGCAGCATAGGGGAGCATTCCCTGGCGGTCCAGTAGTTAGGACTCTGCGCTCTCACTGCCAAGGGCATGGGTTCAATCCCTGGTCAGAGAACTAAGGTACAGCAAGCTGCACATTGCAGCCAAAAATTAGAAATAAAAATAAAAAATAAGAAAGGCAGCATAACTAGGAAGCAGAAAGTAACATAACAAAGGTAAACCCGGGACTTCCCTGGTGGTGCAGTGACTAAGACTACACGCTCCCAATGCAGGGGGCCCGGGTTGGATCCCTGGTCGGGGAACTAGATCCCACATGCGTGCTGCAACAAAGAAGTCCGCATGCCACAACTAAGGAGCCCACATGCCGCAACTAAGGAGCAAGCAAGCTGCAACTAAGGAGCTTACCTGCTACAACTAAGACCCAGCACAACCAAATAAATAAATAAATAAATAAATATATATATATATATATATATATATATATATATATATATATATATATATATTTTCGGTACGCAGGCCTTCTCACTGTTGTGGCCTCTCCTGTTGCAGAGCACAGGCTCCAGACGCGCAGGCTCAGCGGCCACGGCTCACGGGCCCAGCCGCTCCGCGGCATGCGGGATCTTCCCGGACCGGGGCACAAACCCGTGTCCCCTGCATCGGCAGGCGGACTCTCAACCACTGCGCCACCAGGGAAGCCCATACATTTTTTTTTAATTAAAAAAAAAATAAAGGTAAACCCAGGTAGGGGGAGGAGGAATTGGAGGAAGGCAGTCAAAGGGTAGAAGCTTCCAGTTATAAGAAAAATAAGTACTATGGATGTAACGCACAACATGATAAATGTAATTAACACTGTATGTTATATATGAAAGTCGTTAAGAGGGTAAATCCTGAGTTCCCATCACGAGGAAAAAATTTTTTTCTATTTCTTTAATTTTGTACCTATATGAGATGATGGATGTTCACCAAACTTATTGTGGTTCATGGTCATGATGTATGTACGTCAAGTCATTATGCTGTACACCTTCAGCTTGTACAGTGCTGTATGTGAGTTATACCTCCATAAAATTAGAAGAATAAAGAAAGTAAAGCCAGCCACCTGACAGAGTTTCCAGGAGCCAAAGCTGGAACAATGTGAGAAAGAAAATAAATCAAGTCGTATTGAGTTATAACCAAAGTATAAGGTAAATATCATCATGCATTAAAGCACACCATCAACAGAGAGAAAAGGCAACCCACAGGATGGGAGAAGATATTTGTAAATCTTATATCTGATAAGGGATTAATACCCAGAAAATGTAAAGAACTCCTACAACTCAACACCAAAAATAAACAACCTAATTCAAAAAGTGGGCAAAGAACTTGATAGACCTTTCTCCAAAGAAGACACTCACATGGCCAACAGGCTCATGACAAGATGCTCAGCATCACTGATCATCAGGGAACGCGAATCAACAGCACAGCGAGACACCGTCTCACACCCATCAGGATGGCCGCCATCAAAAACCAGAAAACAAGAAGTGTTGGTGAGCGCCCGCTTCAGCAGCACAGATGCTAAAATTGGAACAATACAGAGAAAATAAGCATGGCCGCTGCGCAAGGATGACACACAAATTTGTGGACCATTCCATATTTTTAAAAAAGAAGTGTTGGTGAGGCTGTGGAGAAATTGGACCCCTTGTGCACTGTTGGGGGGAATGTAGACTGGTGGGAGACAGGACAGAGGTGCCTAGAAAAAGTAGGCATAGAATTACCATGTGACCCAGCAATTGCAGTTCTGGGCCTATTCCCCAAAGAATCGAAAGCAGGGCCTCGAACACGTATTTGCATACCCGTGTTCATAGCAGTGTTATTCGCAGGAGTTAAAAAGAAAAAAAAAACAAATGTCCGTCAATGGATAGTTGGATAAACAAAACATGGTGTGTGTGTGTGGTGTGTGTGTGTGTGTGTGTGTGTGTGTGTATGAGGGTTAATATTATGTGTCCACTTGGCTAGGCTAAGGGCACCCAGATAGCTGGGTGTGACTGGGACGGTGTGTCTGGAGGAGACCGGTGTTGAATCTGAACACAAGAAAGATTGCCCTCCCCAGTGCAGGTGGGCATCATCTGATCTGTTGAGGGCCCAGGTAGGACAAAAAGGCAGAGAACAAGCTAACTGTCTCTTTGCCTGATCTGGGACATACATCCTTTCCTACCCTCGGACATCAGCGCTCCTGGTTCTCAGCCTTCAGACTCAGACTGAATCACAACACTGGCTTCCTGGGCCTGCAGCTTGCAGATGGCAGATCTTCTCCACCTTCATAATCACATGTTGATTTCTGTAATAAATCTCCCCATCTTATACCTCAATTAATAAATAAATAAATTAATTAAATCTCATCGCTCTATATTTTACATATATATATTTTTAAAATTTATTAATTTATTTATTTTTGGCTGAATTGGGTCTTTGTTGTTGAGTGCGGGCTTTCTCTAGTCGCGGCGAGCAGGGGCTACTCTTCATTGCGGTGCACGGGCTTCTCATTGCGGTGGCTTCTCCTGCTGCAGAGCACAGGCTCTAGGCGCGCGGACTTCAGTAGTTGTGGCTTCCGGGCTCTAGAGCGCAGGCTCAGTAGTTGTGGCGCACGGGCTTAGTTGCTCCGCGGCATGTGGGATCTTCCCGGACCAGGGATCAAACCCGTGTCCCCTGCATTGGCAGGTGGATTCTTAACCACTGTGCCACCAGGGAAGCCCTACATATATTTGTTATATTATATATATAATTGATTTCTCTGGAGAACCCTAATACAATATACAATGGAATTATTATCCGACAGCTTTAAAAAGGAAGGAAATTCTAACACCTAAGACACATGGATAAACTTGACATCGTGCTCAGTGAAATAAGCCAGTTATAAAAAGACAAATAGCGAATGATTCCATTTATATACCATCCCTAAAGCAGTCAAATTAATAGAGACAGAAAGTAGAATGGCTGTTGCCAGGGGCTGGGGTAGGGGGTGGGGAGTCAGTGTTTAATGGGGACAGAGTTTCAGTTTTACAAGGTGAGAAAGTTCTGGAGACGGATAGTAGTGACGGTTGCACAGCGATGTGAATGTGCTTAATGTCACTGAGCTGTGCACTTAAAACGATTAAAATGGTAAATTTTATGTTATGTGTATAACCACAAGAAAAATAAATATGTATCCATGAGTCCATATTGATACAAGTGACAGAATAAATAAATAAATGGAAGAGTCAAATATTCCATACAGAAGAATTCCAAATAATTTATGTAGATGTTCTACCCTCAACGAAGGGAGCACAGCCCCCCACTTCCGAATCGTGGGTGGCCACTACTGACTTCCTTCCGATGAGCAGAGAAGGGAAAGGCTCCCCGCCCAGTGATCAGGGCCAGGTAGGTCACAGTGGTGAGCCATGTTGAGGGTGTTCACCCTTGACACTTGCAGCGAGAAGGGCACTGTACCTCTCTGAAACCCACAACCCCACCAGACAACTCCCAACAGAGGAACAGACTACAGGATGTCCTGACCAGCCCTGAAAACCATCAAGGTCACCGAAGACAAGGAAAGTCTGAGAAACTGCCACAGCCAGGAGGCGCCCAGGGAGAACAACTAAATTAGGTAAAAACTAAGTAGATCTGAATAAAGTGTGGGCCGTAGTTAATAATGTGTCAATATTGGGTTATTAATTGTAGCAAGTGTACTGTACTAATGTAGTTCCTCATAATAGAGGAAATTGACCGTGAAGTGAAGTGCGTGGGAACTCTCCGGAAGTCTCGGCAATTTCTCTGAAAATCTACAGCGTTTCTAAAAATAAAGTTTATTTTAAAAAAATCCAGGGACTTCCCTGGCGGTCCATTGGTTGAGACTCCGCGCCTCCAGTGCAAGGAGACTGGGTTCCCTGGTCAGGGAACTAGATCCCACATGCCGCAACTAAGACCCAGCGCAGCCTAAATAAATAAATAAATATTTTTTAAAAAAGAAGGAGAAATCCAAATACACCAGTAATCGAAATAATGCCATTGAAAACAATCGCCACTTTAAAAGCGATTGAATTGCCTAAATGGATAAAAACAAAGTCCAGCTGCTCCCTGTCCACAGACACAGCCTACAGAAAGGCTGGCCCTCCCGGCCCGCAGAGCCCCTCCGCCGTGCGTGTCCCGGGAGCCCCGCCCCCCTGCGCCCAGCGCCCCACTCGCTCGCTGGGTCTGGGGTAGCAGCCTCAGAACACCCTTTTCTAGCAACCCTGAATTGCTCTAAAAATAGATCATTTATTGATCCACAAAGAAATCTTAACACTAAAGATCAGCCTCAAACTGACCACCTTCTCCAACTACCGAGATTTCGATTAATTTCTAAATCAAGACCAGAGGAAACAACTAAGAACTGAAAAGGGTTGTTTCCGCGAAGAGTGGGCGGAGGGTACTGCGAGTTACCAGCCCTGAAAACCATGGACTGTTTTAGCAAAATCACAAGCATGTCTGGGAACAGGTCGCCGTGGCCCTCCGGGGTCTTCGTGGGGAGTGCCAGCCCGCCAGCCCACCCGGGAGGGAGGAGTCCGGAGCTGAGCCTCTCAAGCCCCGGCCCAGTTCCCGACGCTCGGCCCCGACCCCGCCCTGTCCCCCGGCTCTGCCCTCGGTCCCGCCCCCGGCCAGCCACTAGGCCCCGCCCCCGACACTTGCCCCCGCCCCTTCACCGTCGCTTAGCTCTGCCCCATCCCCGGCCCGGAAGCACCGATTCGGGCGGCCACTCCGCGCATGTGCACCAGGCGGCGCTCGCGGGCCGCGCGGAGCTCAGACGGGGAGCGCTGCTGGGCGGGCACCAGCGTTTGAGGGAGGCCCTCCTGGACTTGCAGCTGGGCAGGCTCGTCTTCCCAAGTCTCCTGCCCGGCCACTCTCCATCTCTCCTTTCAAAACCCTGCCCTCGAAGCCTCACTCTTGGGTTCCCTCAACTGTTAGTACAAAAATAGGCGTAAGTATTCATTTCATTCACCTGTAAGGCGGCGAAGGGCCAGCCTGCCTCGGGGGAGGGGGGAGGGGAGCGGGGGGGGGGCAGGGTGCCGACCGGGAAAAGTGGAGCCACCGCTCGCCTTGGGCCGACCCCTGACGGAGGGTTCAGACACCCGGAGAAGCACCCCCGTCCCTAGGCAGCCCTTTGCACCAGGCAGACCCCCACCCCGACTTTACACAAGGGCAGGTGGTGGGCCCTGAGCCTCGTTGTCCTGAGACCCTGGCCAGCCGTGCTCAGGAGCTCGGGCCCACTGCTCTGCTCTGCTGCCGCGTGACCCAGTGTGACCCCTGCTCTGCCAGGCCCCAGGCTAACCCTGGCATCCCTGAACCCCCTGCTCCCCTGTAGGGCTCAGGGGCTCCTCCTTCTTCGTCCTCTTCAGTCTTGTTTGAATGTGACACCAGCAAGGTCATTTTGTCCAAAAGCTAAAAGAGGTTTTGAAAATGCAGCAAGAGCCTCAGACCTCTCTGGTTCCAGTGGGCCCAGCGGCCAGAGGGCAGCAGGAGCCTGGAGGTCTGTCCTGCACCAAGGGGACAGGCTGGAGAAGGTGAGCCCGCCCCTGGCTGGCCTCTCTGCAGAGCCTGGCCTTGGGGGCAGCACCCATGGGCCTCACACAGGGCCGTTTGGGGGTGGGGCAGGGGCGGAGCACGTATGGCCCTGGCCTCAGCAGTGCCCCCAGTGATACCCAGTGAGGTTGACCCATGGCACCTCATACTAGCAGACTCTTTGGGGGCTTCCTCCCCATGATCTGTCTTAAAGGTCTGGACACCTCAGTGCCCAGGGGCTGCTGGAGGGACAATAGGACAGGACAGACAGGCCCTCAGAAGTCTGATTCACAGGCTGAGCCACCCCCAGGGGAACCACAGAGCAGGCCTGGGCATGAGCGCGGGGCATCTGCCCAGGGGAATGTATTGGGGCCCAGCGGGGCCCAGATGGACGTCACAGCGAGAGCTCCAGGGCCCCAGCTCCAGGCAGCACCCCTCCACATATCCAACCAGGCTTGCTGGTTTCCAAAACAGCCAGCGCCTGCCGGCCTGGCTGCCCCAGGAGGAACAGCTGGGGGCCAGCACATGCTCCGTGCTTGGCCTGCACCTCTGCTGCTTGGGGTCCCAGCACACCACTTCCTCTTCCCCCTACTTGAGCCCCAAGCCTGTGGGCCTCCAAGACCACCCCCTGGGACTCCACTGGTTCCAGGCCTGCTGGCCTCATACCTGCCTCTCATTGCCCCTTCCAGGCACCACTTGCATCACCTCCCAGCTGACTGGTGGGCTGGGCCTCAGGGACAGGATTCTTCACAAACAGCCCTCAGGCAGGGCCCCTCCCAAGGGGAGGAGAGCTGCATCCTCAGGATCAACGTCCCATGGCTGAGGACTGCAGGACTGAGACGCTGGGGGCCTGGAGGTGGGCTGCTGCAGGGGGCGCGGGGGCCTGGGTGGCCCTGCAGAGGGTGCATGCTGTCCCCCCACCCCATGCCTGCCCCTGGGCACGGGCAGTGGTGCCCAGCCTGAGTGTAAGAACAGGACCCAGTGACCCCCCCCCCTTGCCGTCCCTGCTGGCCCAACCCACGCCGAACTGCCCCACAGACAGACACCCGGGGGCCCACCTCGGCTTCAGAAGTCAGCTTGGGGGCTCTGGGTGCCAGGGATGCCCCTGGGTCCTAGCAAGCTGTTCCCTGGCAGTTCCGTCGTCGACCTGACGGGCTGGACTCATGCCGGGGGCGAGGGGCAGCTGGCCCCGGGCGAAGCTAGACTCGGTGGGAAGGAGGATGAGAAGGGGAGGAAGGGGAGACCAGGTGAGGGCTGGGCCCCCCTCCAGGCTGAACAGTGTCCCCAGGTGCCCAATGGGAGTAAGGGGGCCTCCAGGGAACCAGAGCCCCGCCCGTTCTGCTGACTGCTGGCTGTGCTGCCTTTCCTCCCGCCAGCTCCAGGCTCTGCCCTGGCTGAGGAGGGCTCTCTGCGGGTCAGGCAAAACCAGTAAGTAAGAATGTGCTGTCAAGAAGTAGAAGAGAGGGTGGGGGGGGGGGGGTGGCGGTTGGGCAGCGCCAGGAAGGGCCCCCATCCTTCTGAGGCGGCCCCAGGCCCAGCAGTCAAGGCCTCCCCCTTCACTGTAGCCTTCTCCTGCCTCCTGGCTGTGTTCACATGTACCATCCCCCAGGTCACCTCTGGGACCCTGTAGGTGCCTGGGTCCCTGCCTGGGACCCCACCCCATGCTGGTCCCTGCCACCCTGGCCACACAAACCCATTGTCTGCAAAGTTCCCGCCTCTTTTGGGGTTCTCCTGATGCTCTCTCCTCACCCCCTTCCCCACTGGGGGGACATTGGCAGCCCTGGACATCCTCAGCTATCCATGTTCCCCCATGGCCCCTCACTGGCCCATGGCTCTCCATGCCCATTGCAGGCCTGCTTCTCAGCCAACATCTACAAGCATCTTGGGTTAGAAAGGTCCAAGACACAGCACATTCCCCCCCCTACCCCACCGGAACTGCCCTCCCAGATGCCCCTCCCATCCTCCCGGCTCACTCACAGTTCAGCTGTGTGGACAGACACCCTGATGTCACCCCTGACTCCTCAGTGCCTTCTCCCCTGAACAACCACAAGCCCCATCACTCCAGATACCTGGCCCTGTCCAGCCTGCCAGCACTGCACTGCCCTCCACAGGCTCACCCACCCTCAGGCAACCAGAGGGGGTCTCACCCCTGCTCAGACCCCCAGTGGTCCCCATCACCTCCTAACAGGACCTGCCCTCCTCACTGCCACAGGACCTGAGCAAGCTGACCACTGCCCAGGGCAGAAGGACTGAGCCACCACCACGGTCTCCTCCCAGAACTTACATTTTTAAGAAGTAGTTGATAAATGCCAATGGCCTTTTTTTTGGCCATTGAGGAAAATTCATTCCTCAAATGCATACGGAATTGCAAAGGACTCTGAATAGCCAAAACGATCTTAAAAAATAAGACCAGAGTCAGAGGACTCAAAGTTCCCAATTTAAAACTTATTACAAAGTTACAGTGATCAAAACAGTGTGGTACTGGTATAAAAACAGACATGCACCAATGGAATAGAATAGAGAGCTCAGAAATAAACCCTCACACTTATGGTCAGATGATTTTCAACAAGGGTGTCAAGACCATTCCGTGGGGAAAGGACAGCTTTTTCAACAAATGGTGCTGGGAAAACTGGATATTCACATGAAAAAGAATGAATTTGAACCCCCTACCTCACACCATATACAAATATCAACTCAAAATGGATAAGACCTAAATTTAAAGGTAAAAACTATAAAACTCTTAGAAGAAATCATAGGAATAAATCTTCAATAACTTAGATTTGGCAGTAGCTTTTTATTTTTTATTTTTTGTTTTGGTTTTTGGTTTGGGGGGCTTTTTTTTGCATTTTTTAAAACTTATTTAAAAAACTTATTTATTTATTTTTGGCTGTACTGGGTCCTCGCCACTGCACATGGGCCCTCTCCAGCCCCGGTGAGCGGGGGCCGCTCCTTGCAGCAGCGCGCGGGGTTCTCAGGGCAGTGGCGACTCCCGCCGTGGAGCACGGGCTCCAGAACACAGGCCCAGCAGCCATGGCGCACAGGTCCAGCTGCTCCGCAGCATGTGGGATCCTCCCAGACCAGGGCCCAGACCCGCACTGCCACACCAGCAGGTGGACTCCCAAACACTGCGCCACCAGGGAAGCCCTAGCTTTTTAGATATAATGTCAAAAACACAAACAACAAAGAAGCAAAAAAGGAAAAAGAAATAAATTGGACTTCACCAAAATTAAAAACTTTTATGCATCAAAGGACACTAACAACAGAGTGAAAAAACAACTGACAGAATGGGAGAAAATATTTGCAAAATTACGTATCTGATAAGTGTCTCATGTCCAGATTATATAGAGAACTCTTACAACTCAACAACCACCACCACAACAACAAAAAAAAAGTTCAAAAAAGGGCAAAGGGGCCTCCCTGGGGGCGCAGTGGTTGAGAGTCCGCCTGCTGATGCAGGGGACATGGGTTCGTGCCCCAGTCCGGGAAGATCCCACATGCTGCGGAGCAGCTGGACCCGTGAGCCACGGCCGCTGAGCCTGCGCGTCCGGAGCCTGTGCTCCGCAAAGGGAGAGGCCACAGCAGTGAGAGGCCCGCGTACTGCAAAAAACAAATAAATAAATAAAAGGGCAAAGCACTTGAATAGACATTTCTCCAAAGAAGACATACACACGGCCAGTTAGCACAAGAAGAGATGCTCGGGAGGGGATACGGGGATATATGTATACGTATAGTTGATTCACTTTGTTATACACCAGCAACTAACACAAAAGTGTAAAGCAATTATACTCCAATAAAGATGTTAAAAATAATAATAAAATTGAAAAAAAGAGATGCTCAATGTCCCTAGTCACCAGGGAAATGCAAATCAAACCACAATGAGATACCACTTCACATCCACTAGAATGGCTAGAATCAAAAAGGCAGATAGTAAGACGAGTCTTGGTGTGGGTATGGAGCTATTGGGGCCCTTGAGCCCTGCCGGTGGGAATGTAAAATAGCCTCAGCTGCTGTGGAAAGCAGTTTGGTGGTTCTTCAGGTTAAATATAGAGTTACTGTATGACCCTGCAATCCCACTCCCAGGTAAATACCCAGAAGAATTGAAAACAGGTGTTCAAACAAAAACGTGTACACGAACGTTCACAGCAGCGCTATTCACAATAGCCAAAAGGAGAAACAGCCCGAATGTCCATCAATGGATGAGTGGATAAACAAAGGGTGGTGTATACACACAATGGACTATTCCGCCATAAAAAGGAACGAAGCGCTGACACTTGCTACGACACGGATGAGCCTTGAGAACACGATGCTCAGTGAGAGAAACTGGACACAGAAGGACACATGCTGTATGATTCTGCTTGGACGAAGTACATGCAACAAGTAAATCCATGGAGATAGAAAGCAGATTCGTGGTTGCCGGGGGCTGAGGGGAGGGAATGGGGAGTGACTGCTTAATGGGGGTGGGGTTTCCTTTGGAGGTGATGAAAATGCTCGGGAGCTGGATGCAGGGGGTGGCTGCACAGTGAGGTGAACGTACTAAATGCCACCGAACTGTATACTTAAAAGGGTTTAGTGGTAAATTTCGCATTAGGCGTGTTCTACCAGGATTCAAAACCAGAAGTAGTTCATGAGGCAGAACCCTATCTGGAGGGACATTTGAGTCACTGGGAGTTCCTGAGGCGTCTCCCTTCTGACAGGGGAACGTGGGCTGCCCTGCACGGAGGGACTACCCGGTGGAGACCCCACGGGCCAAGCCGAGCGGGGGCCCGGGTGGGAACCCTGGCCCTCTGGTCGTGGGACTGAGTCCCTGCCCCCTCGCAGGGAGGGGGCAGCATGGTGGGATCTTTTTCGGAAAGGACAGTCCTCCAGGGTGGGACTTGAGAAGAGACCACAGAGCCGTCGGGACGGGGTGCGGGCCCAGAGGAAAAGGCCCTTCCTGCCAGGCACGCCGGGACAAGGCTCTGTCACCGTGTCAACCCCTGGGCGGCCTGGCTGGCAGATGTGATGTGGCACTTTGTGACATGATATGGCTGGTAACGTGGCATGGCAGATGTGTGGCACGATGTGGCATGGTACCCAGTCCGTGGTCACAGGGTGACGGCCAGGCTGGCTCTGGGCCCCTGTGGCCTTGAGGATGTACATTCCTTCCCCTCTGCTCAGTGGCTGCCTGCCTGCTGGAAGTGGCCCTGCGTAGCGTCTTTGTACAACATGACCTCAGGCCAGCGTCCTGGGGTGAGAGGGCTGTGCCCGAGGACGGGGCCCAGGCTCTGGGGCTGTCTCTGGGCTGCACGTCATGTGGCTGGACGGGGCAGTGAGCCCAGGAAGGCTTTGAGGGCTGCAGGCACCCCCGGGGCTGGACCGGCCACCCTCCTGCCTGCTGGTGTCACAGGTGCAAGCCGGTCACCTGGCAGGTGCTGGTGGAGCTGAGTCCCAGGGTAACTGCTGTGGGGAGAGGAGTCCCCAGAACAGCTGGGCGCTCTCCCCAGGCAGGGCTGGGCAGAGGGGGGCGTGGGGAGCTGGAGACCAGGGGGGCCCTGGCAGCAGCCCCCCCTCTTTTCCCCGGAGGGTCCCTCAGGCCACCACCCCATCAGCCCCTGCTCCTGTCTGCGGCGGGAGCTAGGGGCCAGGCAGTGTGCACGCTGCCCCCGCTCTGGGGACTGTCAAGGTTGGGCTCCGGCCGGGACGGGGGCACCAGCCTCGGTCACTGCGCACGGGCCTGTGGCCCACCAAGCCAGTGTGCTTACCTGGGTGTGTGCTGCTAAGCAGCTAGGAGCCTGTCCCATCTTCCAGGCCCCAGGGGTGCTTCCCTGAGCCTGCCCAGGCCTCTAGATGGCACCTGAGGACAGGAGGCTTGGCCAGGCTGGGGAGGAGGAGGGGGGGCCCCAGAAGGCGTCTGGGGTCTCAGAGCCCCTAGGCCTCTCTGGGGCAGTGGCTACCTCTGGCCCGGGCCTCCTCACCACCCCCAGGTCCCTCCGTGCGCAGCGGGCTCCCGGTTGCAGACCCCTCCCACTCTGGGCACTGAGGCCTCCCTGGCCCCTCATCTCTCTGGTGCCTGCCTGGGCTGCCCTCTCTGGTCTGTGTGCAGGTGTCAGGGCCTTGGGTGTGCCCCGCTCCGACCCTCGGGCTCTCCCGGGGTCTTGGCATCTCTGCATCACGCCCCCTTTCCTTCGGGTCTCAGCACTCCCAGCCCCGGCCCAGGATGCGCCTAGGGCGTTTCTGGCAGCTGCGGCTGGGCTGGCGACTACCCGGCCTTCTGCAGGCTGCTGGGGGAAGCGCCAGGCCAGCGTAGAACAATCGCAGCCTCTCTGCCAAGGGCGCCGCCCAGGCCCAGAGAGGAAATGGGGCTGGGGGCTGGGCCGGGCGGGAGCTCTGGCCGCCCCACGGGGTACCCTTGACGCCTGCCTGGGAGTCCCTGGAGGCTGCAGTGGAGGTGGGGGTGGGGCGGAGCGGGGAGGCGAGGGCTGCCCAGCCTGTCCCTCCAGGCTCTGCCCAGCATCTGGTTTCAGGATGGCGCAGGCCAGAGGCTGGGGCTGCCTGGCCTCAGCCGGGAGGAGCCGGAACCTGGGCCTTGCGGGCCTTGAACCCGACGGCCAGCAGTGGCTAGGCTTATGAGTGTCTCAGTTGTTGCCCCAATCCTGCTGCTTTTCACTGTGTTTCCCCTGCCCAGCAGCCCTCCTCCTCCTGGTGACAGCATTCACCTTTGCTCTGGGCGCGCTGCATGTTGTCCCGACAGAGCCAGTGGCCCTTCCATCCCCTGCCTCCAGGGCCATGTGAAATCTGAGTGAGGCCTTTCAGAGCCTTCCTGGGGTCCACATGCCGCATCCCAGAGTATCTGGAGCGCTGTAGCTGCTTAGCTGGGGTGGTGGGAAGGCAGCCCCAGCAGGTGCTTCCCCACCAGGCAGGAGGCACCACTGGGCAGCCAGAGCCCATTGGGAGCCTTGCTGGATCCAGCTGAGCCTGAAGCCCAGTGTCTGAGCCAGTCAAGTGCCTCTTTTCAGATAAGCTATTTAAGCTTCTGCCTCTTGCTACCCTGAGGCCGGGCTGCTCTAACTCGGGAATGTCTGTTACGTGTTGTGTGTATATCTGTGGTGCACGCGTTTCTGGGGGGATGTGGGGGGATGACCCCTCCTCACTCATGGTTGCATCTTGCTTCCTTAGAGAGGTCTCACTCCACGAATGACACTGAAAAGCCCCTCATTAGTTTCGCTGTGGCCCCAGAGCCACCCGTGGTGCCAGGCTTTCCCTGCCCCAGGTTGTGCAGCGAGACCGACCTGATGCAGCTGCCCGAGGAACGTCCCCCAGGAGGGCAGCGAGGGCGTCTGCTGGAGCCGATGGTCTGAGCTGCCGTCAGCCCCTCAGGACGGCCCCCTCTGGGAGTGGCAAGGCCACCTGGGTCTTCCCTCCAGTGTCTGCCCCTGAGGTGCGGCTGCCCAGCCAAGAGCAAACCTCCCACCCCCGTGCACCCCCGTGCGGGCACCCCCCTCCACCCCAGGTGGCACTTCCTGATTCCCCACTGACCCCCACGAGGGATGTCTGGTTTACGAGCAAAGGTGGGTGACAAGGAGGGTCACAGGCTTGGAGGTCAGGTCACGAGAGGCATGGTGGGGGCCCGGGGCCAAGGGACGAGTCATAGGAGAGGGAGGGGGAGGGGCTGCTTCCACTGCCCAGGAGCAGGGGCCCAGAGGTCCCTCGGGGGCTGCTGGCGGCGAGGGGGGCAACAGCCGGCACCTCCCCAGGGCCGGGGAGGTGCACTCTGCCCGCCATACCGGCTTCCCGGGCTGCGACGCCAGAGACCTGGTCGGCCACTCCCACCTTGGGCCTGGACCCTCCCCTGGGCCCCCGGCACCCACGCCGCCGCAGCTCGCTCCCTCTCTGCCCGCCATGGGGGGGGGGGGGTCTGCCCACCCTGCTCTCCCCACGGCCCCCAGCAGACCTGCCCCACTTCAGGGCGGAGGTGGGCTCGGGGACCTGGGCCATCCTGGTACCCAGTGGGCACGGCCCTCAGTAAGTTCGGCGGAGAGAAGCAGGAGCCGCCTCCCCGTCTGACCCCGTTCGGTCAGCAGCCCCGTCTCTGCACGCCTGCCCGCCGGCCCGCAGGAACTAATTAGGCTTCTTCTGGATTTCCTACCTTCCGCCCCTCCCCCCTCGTCCTCTGTCCTCTGGGGCGCGGAGGCCGGGCCAGGCCCGCAGGTCACTTATGGGAGGAGAAGCAGACAGCGCTCTGCAGGACAAGGCAGACCCTGCGGGAGCCGCCCCCTGCAGCCCGGGCCCTCAAAGCCAGGCTTGGAGCGGGGTCCCCAGGAGCGGTCTGGTCTTGTGCACGGACTGTTTGAATAATTCAGATTTTAAAAGACCTACTTTCCTGACAGACCATTTCCTGCTAGAGAGCAGATGGGGCCGGGGCATCTGAATTATGCATTTGCGCTCCCCAGGTTTTTAGCAAAACTGGGCTCTGAGCCAGGCACTGGGGCCCAGATGGCCTGGCCCTTGCCGGATGTGCTGAATGGGTGTGGCCGTGGACTCAGGACCACAGGCTGGTCTCTAAGCCACTTATCGAGAGAGGGAGGGAGTGTTGCCGGGAAGTCAGGGGAAGCCTGGGTTCCTGGCCGGGCATGAGCTCTCCATGAAGGGGCCCTGGTTAATGCCCCACCGAGGAAGGGCTGAGTGGCGGGCAGGTGGGGGCCAAAAACCGCAGGAGGCCTGGGCAGAAGGGATGGAGGGTGGGACGGGGAGGGCAGGGTCCCCGGAGCGTCCTTCAGACCCCTAAGGTCTCAAAGGCCCTGGCTAGAAGCTAGAGGCTCCTGTGGGCTCCTGGGAGCTGACCAAGGCCCAGGGTATGTGTGTTCAAGGCCAAAGGGCCGTGCTGCCTGGGGACCCTGAGGCCTGTGTGCATCACATGGGGCCGTGCAGGGAACCTGGGAATGAGGGCCCAGCAGCCCCTGTTCCCTCCCCTCTGCCTTCCCCTCAGCTTTGCCCCTCACGCCCTGTCCATAAACACATAAACAGTATTCAGACCCCAGCCACAGGGCAAGTTCCAGGGAAGGACCTGCTGTACCCTGCAGACCTACAGATTAGCCAGGGGCAACAGGGCTGCACCCCAAAACCTCAGACAGCTAGGGCAGGCACTGGCTTGGTGTCGTCATGTGTGGCCTTGCCCTGTGGCCCTGATGTAACGGAGGATGGGCCCAACAAGGCCGAAGGCGGCCTTCCGGAGTGGTACAGGGAAGCCCTGGGCCAGCCCTGCCAGCCCTCCTGCTGCTCTTAGGTGGGCACGCAGGGACCCAGGATGACAGGATGGGGGTTCTGAGGGTCCCCCAGGTCTCCTGCCATCCCCACAGCAGCACAGAGTGGGCTGCATAGAGACCACTCACCCCACTACTTGCCTCCTTCTCCTTTCATGCTTTCCCCCTCCTCCTCCGACCACCCCTTTCTCCTCCCCCTTTTCCTTTCCTCCTTTTCCTCCTCCCCCTCCTCATCTCTACTTTCCAAGTCCTGGACTTAGGTGGGCATAGAGTTAGGATGGCATCAGACATGCTGGATTCTGAGGGATGCCTCTCTCTGACCCCAAGTCTGGGGCCTCGGGACCCACCTGCCAAGGCTGTGCCATGGCTTGCGGGATCTCAGTTCCCGGACCGGGGATTGAACCTGAGCCCTCGGCAGTGAAAGCGCCGAGTCCCGACCACTGGACCACCAGGGAATTCTTTTTTCCCCACCTCCTCTTGAGCACTGGGCAGTGCTGCCGTCTTGTCCCCCATCCTTGTCCTGGACACAGCGACCACTCTGTTCTGACTCTCCCCACTCCCCCGCCCCGACCCCCCCACTCTGAGTTGTGTCCCCCTCACTTGGAACACAGAGTGTTGCCTGCTCATAAACATTCCTTGAGTACCCACTGTGCACCTCACACCCTTCTTGGCGGGTGGAGCAGTGGGCAGGGGAGTCCAACCCGGTCTCCGGCAGGGGCGCAGAGCAAGGAGCAAGCAGCCTGGCATGGACCTTGTGCGGTCACAGGAGCCAGGGCAGCACTGGGCGCCGAGGCGGGCTGGGGGAGGCCCTCCCAGGCAGATGGAGCCACAAGGGACAAAGGCCGGAGGGTGGAACGTGGTGACTGGGCGTTTAAGGAGCAGAGAGGAGCCAGACGCTGGGCAGTGAGGAGGACAGAGCAGAGGTACCAGGGCAATGGGCACTCTCAACGGTTTTAAGCAGAGCAGTGACACAGCGGGCGTCCCGTCCTCACTTGGCTGAGCAGCGTGGACGTCTCTGCTGCGGTCAGCGCCCAGGCCAGGCGGTGGTGAGCATGGGAGATTGGTGGTTACAGGTGTGGGGGGTGGTCTGTGTGTGTACACAAACACGTATGCTTGTACTGTATACGTTCCTTAGCTCTGTCCACTGACCGGACTAGAAGCAATGACACTGCAGTAGCAGCAAGCACAGCTTGAGCCTGGATCCTGTCTTCTGAATACGGTGCCCCACCAAAAGGAAACAGGACTCTTTGGAGAAATGGTTGAGTTCAGGGCAGCGCAGGGATTTTCTTGTGCCGGGGATTGAGGAAGGGCTCCAAGGATGGTGGGGACACGTTTGTGCAGGAAGGACCTGGGGGAGGGGGAGGGACAGGGAGCACAGCCCTAGCGTGGGTGGGAAGGCATGGGCTCCATGCTGGGGTCCAGGGCCACCCTAGACAGACAGCACACAGGCATACAGACAAATTGGCTGCAGCTGTGAATCAGGCTGGCGGGGGTGGGGGGGCTGGGGTGGGTGTGTGTGTGTGTGTGTGACAGGGACCCTTGAGGTTTAAGGGGACAGCTGCATTGCTGGGTGTGTCCTCCTGCTTCCTTCAGCCAAGCTGTGCAGGCCTGGAGGAGGGGTCCTGGATTTGGTCTGGAAAGGGCAGCATAGGGAGGGCTGGGGGCAGTAGGCTGAGCTGGCTGCAAAGGGGTGATGAGGGCTGGAGACCGCAGGCTCTTACAGTGAAGAAGTCTATGGAGTGGGGAGTCGTCGGACTGGGGAGGCACAAGTCAGATGGAGAGGTGGGAGTTGGTGGGCCTAGGGCTCCATCCATGGACATCCAGGAGGTTTCTGAGGACGCTGGAAGCTACAGGCTGCTCAAAGCTGACGCATCTCTTCCCCTCCCCCACTAGGGGGTCTTCGATTCTCAGCTGCCTGGCTGACTCAGCTGCATTTGCAAGGGTGGTCCATCTGTCCCTCCTGACACTCTTTCCCGTGGTCTCAGCTCCCTGCTCAGGTGGCCATTCCTGACAGGAGGGCCTTGACCATCGAGGCCACACTGCCCACACCTGCCCAGCTCACACGAGCCCCACGGGCACCTCGGAGGACAGGCCCTGACCCCGGACTGCAGGGCGAAGCCGTGAGTTGAGTCCCTGAGGCCGACCTGGTCCAGCGTGGGTGTGGATCAGCCTGTGCTGGCATATGCATGTGTGTGTGCGGGGTGCAGAATGCAGATGTGGGGCGCAGAGTGTGTTACGGGGCACGTGTGCTGGGCGCATGTGCGGGGTGCAGAGTGCCTTTGCCGGGCACCGGGTCCGGTGGCAAGCTCCCACCCTGCGGCCTCTACCCACGCCCACCTGGATGGGAACCAAGCGGGCCGGCAGCAGGCAAACCCACGGCAGCGCAGGGCCCTGCGGGTCTGCCCCTGAGGCGCGGAGCCCGGCGCGGGCAAGAGGCAGGGCAGCCTTGTAGGCTCCCGGAGCGGGTCCCCGAAGGCGCGGTGCTGCCCCTTTAAGCGGCTCGCGTACGCGCGCGGGGCTGGCGCAGGGCCGAAGCGCGCGCGCGCGCGCCAGGGACTCGGTCGAGCGGTGCGTGCGCGCGCGGCGTGCGCGGTGACGCGACCGTGGGGTTTCCCGAGGCTGCGGGCAGGGGCCGCCGCGCCCATCCCGATGGCTGGAGGCGTCTGAGGGGCGGACGGAGGCGGCGGCGGCGGCGGCGGCGGGAGCGGGCGCGGGCGCGGGAGTGGAGCAGCCGCCGCGGGACCGACAGACCGAGCCTCGCCGGCGTACCTGCCCGCAGCGCCCGCTGAGCGGCCCGAGCGCGACCATCTCCCGGAGCGGCGGCCGAGGCGGCTGAGGCGACGGGGAGCGGGCGCGGCAGGCGGGACGCGGTATCGAGGTAAGCGCGGCGGCCGCGGCCCCGGCCCCAGCCCAGACCCCCGGCCCCGACCCCCACCCCCGCCCCTCCCCATCGGCCCCCAGTCGCCCGCCCGCCCGCCCGGGCCGCCCCGCCCCCACCCTCCCCGCCCCCACCCGGCCTCCGGGTCGCGTCTTCCTGCCCCGCCCGGGTGGGGTCGGCGGGGGCGGGGGCGCCGGGGACCCCGCGGCCGTTTGCCGGGACCGAGACCGAAGTCCCGGGCTCGGGCCTGGATTGGGGCTCCGGGGTCTGGAGTCCAGGTCCGGGGCTCTGGTCTGGGGTACCGGGTGCAGGCTTGCTGTCCGGGTCTTGGGGTCCGCGGTGGGGGCGGGGCCGGAGGCTCCGGGGTTTGGGGTCCGGGTCTGGCGCCTCGCGTCTGGGAGGTGGCCCGGTGAAGGAGCGCAGGGCAGGCCGGGGAACAAAGGCGGCCGCGGCCCTGCCCCGCGGCGGGCGGTGGGCGCCGTTCTTGGCCACGGGAGGACGAGCTGCGGGAAAAGGGCCTTTCGGCTGCTCGCGGGGAGGCTGGCGTCGCCGTGGCGGAGAAATGAGGAAGCGGCGCCGAAGGCGCGCGGGGCGGACAAAGCGCCCGGCGAGCGCGAGCCCCGGCCCCGCGGTCGCCGCCGGGCCCGAGTGGGGCCACCCAAAGCCCCGGTGCGGGTTCGCAGCCTGCGGGCGGTGGCCGGGCCCCCGCGCCCCGTGCCGAATGAATGGCCCCCGGAGGGCCCGGCAAGATGGCGCGTCCGCCGCGCGGCCTTTGTCAGCCGCCGCCCGCGCCGCGGGGCTCCGGGGGCGGGGGCGCGGCGGGGGGCGGCAGGCGAGGGTCGGGGTCGCCCTCGGCCCCGGCCGGGTGGAGGGTGCTGGAAATTCCACCCAGGGATCGCTGAGCCATCGGACTTTGGAAAATCCTCCTGCATTTTTCCTTGCGAGTTGATGCTTGACTCAAGTGGTGTTTAAACGTCTCTGAAGTCCTTTAAATTACCTCGTTGGCACACCCAAGTAGGTTTATCTACTTAATTTCTCTTTATGGAACCTTTTTAGTTAGGATTGTGACACTCACTCACTGAAGGAGAACAGCGATGTAGGGGTGTTTATTTGGGGAAAGGAAGTTGGTGGACATTTACAGTTAAAGAGTACGTTACTGAGTTTGTGCATAAATGATGTAAAAGTCGTTAACTGTAGTTCTGGTTTGGGGAGTATTAGAGCCCTTTTTTTTTTTTGTATTTTCATTTTGTTATCTGTTTGGTAACACAGTGATCTCCAATAACGTTTAATGATAAAGCAGTTGCTTATGAGATTATTAAGAAAATGTGTAGATATTTTTCATAGTTAGCAAATAAGTGGAAGTATTAGCTTTGTGAGAAGTTCCCTTCCCTTCAGCCCCAGATACTGGATAAGGTCTAAAATCCATTGTTATCGATAAGATTCCTACCTGAGTTCTTTGTTTTCTAATTTGAAGCTGTAGTCTTTTAGGGGTGGAGGGGGTTCATATTTCAAAGAAAGATTTCAGTTTGCGTTGTATTAAGATAGATACGGCCTGTTTTGGATTCTTCCGGAAGGTACATGTTGCAAAAAGAAAACGAACAGGCAGTTCCTTTTTTGCTTCCTTACTAATATGGGTGTGTGGCTGGTGCCACCAACATGGAAACAGGTCTTAGAACCTCCAGACGGCAGAACTGGGTGGTAGCTTTTGGCACGATTTAACTTTCTGACAGAGCTGTCAGAAATGGAGTGCAACTGGAAGGGTCGGGCCGACCTGGCAGGATCCCGTCGGGGAAGATTTCCGGCTGCTGTAAGCCTGGACTGCAGGGCCTCTCTCCTCCCGAGACTCCCTCTGTTACACGCGTATGTTTTCACAGGCATTGTAAGTGCCGCAGTGTTTTCTTAGAAGGTGAGATTTGAGGAAAGCGAAGTTAAGTTTTATGTTTGTGCCTGTGGCTCGCTCCCAGTTCTTCCTGCTTGGGGAGCCAGTGTTAGGGCTGCCTCTCATCTTCTGTGGAAATGGTCAAGAGTGTGCTTATAGAGAATATTGTTCAACTATACAGTTTTGATTCAGAGTTGACACTTTCTTAAATGAACATGCCTATCAGACAAGAATATTCCTTTTGTATGATATCTGAGTTTATGACAGAGCTGTATTTATGTCATCAGGCATGTACTAAGCAGAATGTTCTTTAATGATACCTTAATAAAGATTTCTCTTTGTTTGATGTCTCGAGTTACTTCTGTTTCAGGGGGAGTTGAAGTGAATTTCCTCAGATTTCATTTTAATCTCAGAAGAGATTTGAAAGGCTGCCAAAAGGCTGTCAAATCTTTTCCATGCTTAGTGGCTTTGATTTCAGAGCTTGGAACACCTAGGTCTTATATTGACCACATGAGAAGTGCACAGATTTTATGAGGTGTTAATTTATTTCTCAAAATTTTGGTTCTGTTACCTTTTATTTTGCTAAAATTTTCTGTGTCTGGTATCCTTTAGTTTGATTGGAAAAGTTGTATTTCTACAATTAGCTTTGAGAAGGGTCTTCAGGACAGCTGTAGACTTACCTACCATCAGTTGCCTTTTTAGCCAGTACTTTAATAAATAACATTTTATTGCAGACGTGCAGTATTGGCATCAATTATAGTTTCTTCATTGGATTGCTGTTTTCTCTACCCAAAAGATTTGGCTCATGTTGGCTTTTAAATGGGATTAAGTTCTTATTGTCTATAGAGACTTTGGCTTTGGCATTAGTGGATTGGTAATAGATATTCTCAATTTTGTTATCTGGGCTTGACCATATGGCGTGTCATATTATTTTAAAACCCTTATTTAGGATGAGTCTAATAAGGCATTGAACAGAAAGTTTTAGAATTTTTTAACCCTGGTATAAATTCTGATCTCTCAGGTTTGCATTTCTAGATAAGAGTGGTTGGAGAATTTATGAAGCAGGCAGTTCAGTTGAGCGTTTGGTTTAATGAACATAGAATGAGGGGATAAAAACAAATTTAAACTGAGATCAGAGAAATAATTTATAAAACTGAATGTGTAACATTACTGGAAGGAAGAAACAGTCCAAATTTTTGTGGAGAGTGTGGCTGTGTATTGAGTAATGCAACATATACACTGACTCTTCTGGAAAATGGAGAGTCCCACTTCTTTTTAGAGCTGTGAGTTTTGTTCCACAACTCTCATTTAAGAAAAATCTATAGACACTTGAATTGATCGGTGGATTAGAGGAATGCTAAAAGCTTTTGAAACCTTTTTAACCCTGTTGTTCTTTTGCAGTGCCTACCATTAGGTGCCACAGTAATTGATGGAAATTCCTGCTGACTTCGAATGATAGAAAAGCTTCCCATTTTATAGCACAATATTGCTTTCTTTGAGAGACTTGAGTATTCCCTTATTTGATTTACTAAGTTAAAGTTCTGGGGAAAAAGCCATTTTTAAGAAGTTAATGATTAAAAGACCAAGTCAAGATTATCGAAAGTAATAATTCTGAAGAGATTATTCAGTTGCATCCATGTTGCCATTGATAAAAGGTTATGATTGAGTAATAATTAGTTGCCCCAGGCACGCTTTTTTTCTTTTGGTGGGGGGTGGTGCTTGCGAGATCTTAGTTCCCTGATCAGGGATTGAATTTGGGTCCACGGCAGTGAAAGCAGAGTCCTAACCACTGGACTGCCAGGGAATTCCTGGTCCAGGCTTAATAATGTACTTTATCAAGGAGGGAAAGGCTATTTACTCTTTTAACTTGTGAGGACTAGAATACTAAGGGGATTGAATGTATTCTTGTTTACTTGTGGGTAATTGTGTCTTCTGACTCAGTCCTGAGGCAATTGTAAAATATATTCCCCATGGGGATTACAAGTTCTCTTGACTACCTCCAAGTGTTGTAGTTGGTAAAGCTTTAAAAAATTCTGGACACTTTCTAATTAGACATGAGAGTGTTAAAGCTTCTACAGCAGGTTTCCAAAAAAAAATTGTCCTAGGAACTTTAAGATAATTACTGAATTGCTGGGAGGGAAAGAAATTCACTCTTTTCTTGAAGGACCGAGACTGCCTGAGTTAGAACCCAGTTGTGTAACTGAACTTGCTGGTGTGGATGTGGGTTTGACTTCTCTGTGTCTGTTTCTGCATGTGTAAAACAGGCACACTAGAACCTCCTTCCTAGGGTGGTTGTGAGGATTGAGTGAGTTAGCATACGTGTGAAGCACTTGGAACAGTGCCTGGCCGCAGTGCTCTGTTAGAGGATCACCGTTTATATTGGTTATGGCCTTGCTTTGTAACAGTTGGTTTTTTTTGGCACGCGCGGCATGAAGGATCTTAATTCCCTGACCAGGGATTGAAAACGCTCTCCAAGGAGTCTTAACCACTGGACCACCAGGGAAGTCCCTGTGACAGTCTTTTAAACTATGATAATGGTAGATTATAGAGAATTTAGGAAGATTCTTGACCACTGTGCACCACCAGGGAAGCCCTCATCACTTTAACTTACTACCTTACTTTCTCCCATGTCATCTCTGACATTCTTTCTTTTCTCAAAAAGCTTTTTTTTTTTTTTTTAAATTAAAATATAGTTGAGGGCTTCCCTGGTGCACAGTGGTTAAGAATCTTCCTGCTAATGCAGGGAACATGGGTTTGAGCCCTGGTCTGGGAAGATCCCACATGCTGTGGAGCAACTAAACCCCTGTGCCACAACTACTGAGCCTGTGCTCTGGAGCCCGCGAGCCACAACTATTGAGCCCATGAGGCACAACTACTGAAGCTCGCACGCCTAGAGCCTGTGCTCCACAACAAGAGAAGCCACCACAATGAGAAGCCCGCGCACTGCAACGAAGAGTAGCCCCCGCTCGCTGCAACTAGAGAAAGCCCACATGCAGCAATGAAGACCCAACGCAGCCAAAAACAAATAAAAATAAAATAAATTTATAAAAAATATACAGTTAATGTGCAGTATTATGTTAATCAGGTGTACTGCATAGGTCTTTGACATTTGCATACGTTATGAAATGATCACCATGATAAGTCTCGTAATTCTTTGTCCCCATTCAAAGTTATTATAATATTATTGACCATATTTCTTTTTTTCTTTTTTTTTTTCCCCCCCTGGCCACGCCACGAGGCTTGCCGGATCTTAGTTCCCTGACCACAGATCGAAACTGGTCCCACTGCAGTGGAAGCATGGAGTCTTAACCGCTGGACCATCAGGGAATTCCCCCTGTTGACCATATTTCTTATGCTGTGTGTTATATCCCTGCGACTTATTTATTTCTTTATCTTTTAAAAATAAATTTATTTATTTTATTTATTTATTTTTGGCTGCATTGGGTCTTTGCTGCGCGGGCTTTCTCACTAGTTGGGGCAAGTGGGGGCTGCTCTTCGTTGGGGTGTGCTGGCTTCTCATTGCGGTGGCTTCTCTTGTGGCAGAGCACGGGCTCTAGGTGCGTAGGCCTCAGTAGTTATGGCACGCGGCTTCAGTAGTTGTGGTGCACGGGTTTAGTTGCTCTACGGCATGTGGGACCTTCCTGCACCAGGGATCAAACTGGCTACCCCTGCATTGGCAGGCGGATTCTTAACCACTGCGCCACCAGGGAAGTCCCCTTATTTATTATGTAACGAGGTTTGTACCTCTTAATCCTCTTCACCTGTTTTGTCCTCCTGCCCCTTCTGGCTACCACCAGATCTCTTTGAATCTCATGAATAGCTATGAGTCTGTTTTCATTTTGTTCAAAAGGCTTTACCTTTATAGGACAGTTCTGATCCTATAATTCATTTTGAAACTGGTAAGATGATTGTTTATTTTTTAAAGCTCTCACTTCCACCTCTATTTATGATGCTGAATTATTTTGGAATTCACAAAACATTCTTTGGCATCCCTTAATTTGCCAGCTAGTGACAGTGAAGTATTTTTCATGTATTCTCAAAAGTATAACCGGGGGGCTTCCCTGGTGGTGCAGTGGTTGAGAGTCCGCCTGCCGATGCAGGGGACGCGGGTTCGTGCCCCGTCCGGGAAGATCCCACGTGCCGCAGAGCAGCTGGGCCCGTGAGCCGTGGCCGCTGAGCCTGCGCGTCCGGAGCCTGTGCTCCGCAAAGGGAGAGGCCACAACAGTGAGAGGCCCTTGTACCACAAAAAAAAAAAAAGTATAACCGGAAGTTTGTTTAACAAGTGCTCATTCAGCATCTTCTCTGCTAGGTGCGGAGTCTGTGAATTATAGAATGGGTGTGGCCCAGGACCTTATGTTATAGTTTAACAGGGAGGCTGACAAGCAGTTTATGTACAAAGGTGAAAAACAAGGGTGGTGGATCACAGGGGCAGCTAACCTAGAGTTTAGTGATGGCTTCCTAGGGAAAATGTTTTTTGTTTGTTTGGTTTTTTTGGGGGGGCGGGTGTCTTACATTCCTTCATTATTATATATGCAGATCTGTTTTATGTACAATACTTGGTTCTGTCAAGTAATCTTACCAAGGTATTCTACTGGTAATCTTCCCCAAAATGGATTCAGGATAATTAGATAATTGTGTACTTCATGACTACCCAAACAACGAGGGACTTCACTATAGATTTCAGTTTTGGGGCCACACACAGTTCGAAATAGACTTGGACTGGGACTGGGGTAAGGCAATAAACGTGAGCTGAAAGAAAACACAGGATTCAGAACAATTAATTAGACTGTGTATTTTGCTTGCATTAGAGTTACAATGTGAATAGCATACGTTGTGCAGATCTCATAAGCTCTTTTGTTTCAGTGCAAGGGCTTCTGAACACCTCTGTGTGCGTGACTGCTGGTGGCGGGGGAGGGAGGGAAGCAGCCTGTGTGACCTGTGGGAGCCTTCTCCGAGGGCTCATTTCTTCTCAGCCTCTCCTTTCTTGGGTTCTTGTTTCAGTTTATAATCAGTCAGGGTGACCTTGATGACATCTTTGGCTATCATGGAGCAGTACAGTTTCACAGGGGGAAGGCAGAGCTCCTTGGTGATACCGGTGTTTTTTGTTTGTTTAAATGATTAAAATTTTTTTAAATATTATTTACTTATTTGGCTGTGCTGGGTCTTAGTTGCGGCATGTGGGATCTAGTTCCCTGACCAGGGATCATACCCAGGCTCCCTGCATTGGGAGTGTGGAGTCCTAGCTGCTGGACCCCCAGGGAAGCCCCCGTTTGTTTTTTTTTTTAATATAAATTTATTTATTTTTAATTTATTTAATTTTGGCTGTGTTGGTTCTTCGTTGCTGCACGCGGGCTTTCTCTAGTTGCGGCGAGCCCCCGGGGGCTACTCTTTGTTGCGGTGCGCGGGCTTCTCGTTGCGGTGCCTTCTCTCCTTGTGGAGCTCAGGCTCTAGGCGCATGGGCTTCAGTAGTTGTGGCACGCGGGCTCAGTAGTTGTGGCTCACGGGCTGTAGAGCGCAGGCTCAGTAGTTGTGGTGCACGGGGTTAGTTGCTCCGCGGCATGTGTGATGTTCCCGGACAAGGGCTCGAACCTGTGTCCCCTGCATTGGCAGGCGGATTCTCAACCGCTGCACCACCAGGGAAGCCCCGCCGCCTGTTTATTTGATGGTTGTGGCTTCCTCCACTGTCTTCCCCTTTACCCACTTGCTGGCTGACGAGCTTGAGGCAATGGCAGAACCACAGCCAAATGTTTTAAACCTGCCCTTGACCATCTTCCTCTTTTCATCCGCTTGAATCTGTAATTTCATTACATCACTGCATGCTGGAGCCCCACCAGTCTGGTTCCAACATTTTTAGGTGTTTTGTCAAGGAACCCCACTTTTGGGGGGTTTTCATAATGATCAGCAACCTTCTTGTGGTAGAGCCAAGCCGGAGCTGGCGGGCGGGTGGGCAGGCGCGGGGCTGGAGCAGCAGGGCCGCCACTGTCTTGCAGGCTTGCTGGAAAATATTTAAGTTGAGACTGAAAGGGTTCTCAAGTTGGAGGCTGCCTGGTTTGTGGAGGGGAAGGAAAGAGTGTTCCATGCTGAGGAGATGATTGTATATGTTTTTCATGCAACCAGTTGGCTTCCTTCACCCACTGTCTCCAGCCCATATAACAGTGTAGTGCAAGATAGGTGCTCAGTAATTATTTATCGAATGAAAGAGAGCATGAGTTGTCTAGGGACAGAAGTTCCAAAAGGCTGGAGAATGGTGAGAAATAGACACTGAGAGGGTCAGAGCCTTGGTAAAGCATTTGAATGTTGACATCGAAGGCTCTAGGAAGCCCTCAAAGAGTAAGGAGATGTACCTGATCAGGAGCATCACTTGGTCTTGAACTTGGAGCGTGCTCAGAGGAAGGAGGAAGACGGGTCAGATTCCAGATGGGATGCTGTAGAGAGGAAGGGGGTCTGGGCCAGGGTAGAAAAGCTGGTAACTGGTGACTGAGATGCTTAGGTGACTGCATGGAAGGTCAGAAGGGAGTGAGCGAGTACAGGTTTCTCTCCTGGAAGTCCGGGTGGCTGTTTTGCATTTACTGAAATGAGCAGTGGTTTGATGGGAAGACAGTGAGTGAGTCTTTGCGCCTTGGGTTTGAGGACCCCAGGAGGCGTTCCCACATTCTGCCTTAGAACACACCACCAGCCTTTACACTTTCTACTCCTTGCCAAGCTCTTCTCCTGGAGGTCTGTTTGGACCATCCACTCCTTTCATTCAGGTCTTTGTGTTTGTTTTTTTTTCCCAGGTCTTTGTTCTGATATCCCCTCCTTAGAGGGTGTTCTCCGCTGTCATTAATCTGTGTCTTCCCTTGCTTGCTCTGTCTCCCTAGCCTCTATGTTGATCTACCCACTAGTTCTAAGCTCCATGAAGACAGGCACCTTGGTTCACTACAGTATTACCAGTCTCTGAAACACTCTGAAGTGTTTGTCCAATTGTAGACTTTTGTACATGTGAATGTGGAGCTCTGGAGGAGTGGTCTGGATGAGTTATTAGTATTTAGATGGTGGTTGAAGTCTTGGGTTTCACCATCACTTAGAGTGAGGGGTCTCGAGTACAGTCTGTAGACTCGGGCTCATTGGGTCCAGGCTGCTGTCGTGATCATATGAAGGTGTCGTTTGACTTTCACTGTGTTGACATTCCCACTGATGGTACGAAGCAGTGCTGGGTGACACTGCTGGTTCCGTAGCGGAAATCAAAACCGTGGTACCAAGCCAGTTACAGTGGTTCTTATAGTCATAGTATTCTTCACTACTGTGAATTTGTGGTTTTAAAAAAAAATCCAGTTTAATCTAATGCCCTTGTTGAAGCAATCAAAATTAATTTTGTTAAACTTCAACCCAAGTATCCATCTTTTTACTGGCCTGTGTGACAAAATGGGAAGTTGGCATAAAGCACTGATGCACCTTAACATGTGAGAGCGGTCTCCTGGACAAGCAGCTCTGTGATCGCTTGAGTTGAAAGAACAGCTGACAAAAAATGATGGCTGTTTAGACAAGGGAATTTGGCAGATATTTTCATAAAAACGAACGAAGTGAACCAGATACTTCAAGGAAAATAACTGACAGTACTGTTGGCAGTGATAAAATTTGAGCTTTCAAATGGAAATTTGAATTTTGGAAAACTTGATTCTGCTACCATGAGCTTGACAGCTTCCCAGTACTTAAAGACTTTTTTTTTTTTGCAAGATAGGAGGTGATGCTAACGAAATGTTTCTTTTCTTAATGTTATATAATAAAACGTGTCAACATTTGGAAGATCTGCTTAACTCAGTGAGCTGATATTTTCCAAATGGCCTGTGCTTGATGCTACTAACTCACAGATGGGTAAAAGATCCATTCAAAGCACAAGAATGAAGCCCCTGGTGTTTGATGTAACAGTATGAAAAGTTAATTGACATAGTTTCAGATTCCACGTCAGAACTACCCTTTTTAAATATATAAGTTTATTTATCTTTGGCTGTGTTGGATCTTCATTGCTTTGCACGGGCTTTTCTCTAGTTGTGGCGAGCGGGGGCTACTCGTTGCAGTGCGCAGGCTTCTCATTGCGGTGGCTTCTCTTGCTGTGGAGCATGGGCTCTAGGCACGCGGGCTTCAGTAGTTGTGGCTCATGGGCTTAGTTGCTCTGTGGCATGTGGGATCTTCCCGGACCAGGGCCTGAACCCGTATCCCCTGCATTGGCAGGAGGATAACCTCTGCACCACCAGGGAAGCCCAGAACTACCCTTTGAGAAACTTACCACTTGTCAAGTTTTGATGTAGTATCAAAAAAGACTGTCTATATTTATTTGCAAAGGCTGTTACAGTACTCCTCTCTTTTCTTTTTTATAAATTTATTTATTTGCTGCGTTGTGTCTTCGTTTCTGTGCACAGCCTTTCTCTAGTTGCTGAGCGGGGGCTACTCTTTGTTGTGGTCCGCGGGCTTCTCATTGCAGTGGCTTCTCTTGGTTTTGGAGCATGGGCTCTAGGTGCCCGGGCTCAGTAGTTGTGGCTCACGGGCTTAATTTCTCCGCGGCATGTTGGATCCTCTGGAACCAGGGCTTGAACCCGTGTCCCCTGCACTGGTAGGTGGATTCTTAACCACTGCGCCACCAGGGAAGCCCTACTCCTCCCTTTTCCAACTACATATCTGTGAGGCTGAATTTTCCTCATCTCCTTCAACCAAAACAAGATATTGTACCAGATTGAGTGCAGAAGCAGATGTGAGAATCCAGCTCTCTCTACTTGAGGCAGGCATTAAAGAGGTGCTAAAATGTATAATATTGCTGCTCTTCTCACTAAGTTATTTTTCTAGTTATTTTTTTAAATTAAAAAATATATTTATTTATTTGGCTGTGCCGGGTTTTAGTTGTGGTACGTGGGATCTTTGTTGCAGCTTGCAGGCTCTTAGTTGTGGCACTCTTAGTTGTGGAATGTGGGATCTAGTTCTCTGACCAGGGATCGAACCCAGGCCCCCTGCATTGGGAGCGCAGAGTCTTAGGCACTGGACCACCAGGGAAGTCCCTCTAGTTATTTTTTGTAAAAATATTATTTATGGTAATATGTAATAGGCTTATTAAACATTTTTTTAAAGTCTCTGCTTTAGTTTCTAGTGTAGTGAATATCCACTGATATAACCCACATAAACAAAAGCCCCTGGGATCCTCAGTAATTAAGAGTGTAAGGGAAGCCTGAGACCAAGCCTCCGGGCAGCAGTGATTTGGAGAGCAGTGTGGTGGTTAAACTGGCCAGGACACATCCGTCAAGGGCCTTAGCCCCAGGTGCCTGCAGCGACCAGAGAGGTCCTCTGCTGGAGACAGGTACCCTGTCCTGATGTGTCGTTATAGGTGTAGAACTGTGCCTTTTCCTGGGGAGAAGAACCACCCAGAGATTCTCTAAAGGTTGAAGACCCTTTGGTGTAGCTTGGGTGTTGAGGGCTGGCAGAGGAAAAGCAGCTTATAGGAGTGGTCAGAAGTTGGAAGAACATCAGAGCAGTGTCAGTGCTTAAGAGAGTCTCTGAGAGGGAAGGGAATGGTCAAAGAGGCAGATTTGGTTGGGACTCAGCGGTCAGGACTCCCCAGGGCCAATGAGTGGCAGTGGCTTGTGGGGAGGCTCTGAAGGAAAGGGGTGGAGAGGCACGTGGGGTTGAGGGGGGGCTCTGTTCCGCCTTGATTTGTGGGTGTGGGGGTGTGGCCGTCCTGCACGGCATGTGGTTTCTTAGTTCCTCAGCCAGGTTCGAACCTGTGCCCCCTGCAGTGGAAGCGCAGAGTCAACCGTTGGACCTCTAGGGAAGTCCCTGTTCTGCCTTTATTGTTAAAATAAATTTTATTTATTTATTTATTTTTGGCTGCGTTGGGTCTTCATTGCTGCGCGCGGGCTTTCTCTAGTTGCAGCGAGCGTGGGCTACTCTTCATTGCAGTGTTGCGGGCTTCTCATTGCGGTGGCTTCTCTTGTTGCAGAGCACAGGCTTCAGTAGCTGTGGTTCGCAGGCTCTAGAGCGCAGGCTTGGTAGTTGTGGTGCACGGGCTTAGTTGCTCCACGGCATGTGGGATCTTCCTGGACCAGAGCTCGAACCCATGTCCCCTGCATTGGCAGGCGGATTCTTAACTACTGCGTCACCAGGGAAGTCCCCTGCCTTGATTTTTAGATGGGAGTAGCTTGAGCACCGTCAGGTGCTGAGAGGAAGGAGCACCTGTAAACAAGGGGAGGGAGAGTTTCAGTGAAATGCACATTCAAGGCTGAGCAGTACCAGCGGGCACCTGGTGATGATGGGGCAGTGATGAGAGACGCCCAGCCCCCTCTGGTGAGAGGAACGTCGTCGGTCTGATGGCGGGTGGAAAAGGTTGTGCTGAAAGAGAAATCAGGGCAGGGCCATAGAGATGGCTGATTTCATTTTAAAACGGTGGTGGAAACATCTGAACTCGAGAGCAAGGGGAGGTGAGGGGATGAAGCAGGCAGATACCTGGGCAAAGAGAGAAGCCCCGAGACAGTACTGGGCAAGGAACTGAAATAAGAGGGCTTGGGAAATTGAGGATGGCACAGAAGGACCGTGGCCCTTCCGTCCTCCACCTGCAGTTCTCTTGGCAGTAGATGAACTTGCATTTTGCAGATGACCCCAAGTGCTGTTAGCTCGGCCTTGTTCGGTGCCTACTATGCTAGCTAGGCACCATGCTAAGAACTTGATGGTATTGATCGTCTAATCAGCTCTGAGCCAGGTCCTGTGAATAGCCCCATTTCATAGGTGGCTAAACCTATGGGGAGATTAGGTAATTGGCCAGAGTCACAGCCAGGAATCTGTGGAACCCATGTTTGAACGTCAGTTGTTTGCCTCTAGAGCCTGTGCTCTTAATTATTACACCATGGACCATCTAGCTTGAGCTCGTCTCCCCTACTCTTTCATCTCAGAGGACTTCGGTGTCTGCATCTGCCTCCTTCATATATATATATATATATATATATATATATATTTTTTTTTTTTTTTGTGCGTGGTACGCGGGCCTCTCACTGTTGTGGCCTCTCCCGCTGCGGAGCACAGGCTCCAGACGCGCAGGCTCAGCGGCCATGGCTCACGGGCCCAGCTGCTCTGCGGCACATGGGATCCTCCCGGACCGGGGCACGAACCCTTGTCCCCTGCATCGGCAGGCAGACTCCCAACCACTGTGCCACCAGGGAAGCCCTCCTTCATATATTATTAAAGGGAAGATTCTTCCACTTGAGAACATACTCACCAACAGTTTTATCTTTAGTTTCTTCTTCAGGGGCTCCTTCTATTCTGTCTTCAAACGTGACTAATAAGTCTTATATAACTTCATCTCCCAGTTAATCTTGGTATCTTTTTCAGCCACTACTCTTATTTTTTCTCTGTTTAAAATTAAACTCCCTGGACAGGAGATCTGTCTTCACTGCCTCAGTTCCTCCATCTGTCCTGCCCTCATTTTTAAAACAATATTTATTTATTTATTTTTGGCTGCATCGGTCTTAGTTGCGGCACGTGGGCTCTTCGTTTTGGTGCGGGCTTAGTTGTCCCACGACGTGTGGGATCTCAGTTCCCCGACTAGGGATTGAACCTGCGTCCCCTGCATTGGAAGGTGGATTCTTAACTGCTGGACCACAGGGAAATCCCCCTGTCCTCATTCTTTGAGGGCCTTGTTCCTGTTCCCCCTAAGTTATCACTGTTATTGTTTTCATAAAGATGTCCTTTTCAGTAAGTCCATTTTACTGTTCCCAGTTTTTAACTTTTGTACTTTAATAATAAAAGTGTTTGTTTATTGTACAAAATTAGGATCATAAAAATGAAGGGGAGGGCTTCCCTGGTGGTGCAGTGGTTGAGAGTCCTCCTGCCAATGCAGGGGACACAGGTTCGTGCCCCGGTCTGGGAAGATCCCACATGCTGCGGAGCGGCTGGGCCCGTGAGCCATGGCCGCTGAGCCTGTGCGTCCGGAGCCTGTGCTCCGCAGCGGGAGAGAGGCCACAGCAGTGAGAGGCCCGTGTACTACAAAAAAAAAAAAAAAGAAGGGGAGAGGACTTCTCTGGTGGTCCAGTGGTTAAGAATCCCCCTTCCAGTGCAGGGGACGTGGGTTTGATCCCTGGTTGGAGAGCAAGGATCCCACATGCTGCAGGGCAGCTAAGCCTACGAGCTACAACTACTGAAGCCCATGCACTCTAGGGCCTGCGTGCTGCAACTGCTGAGCCCGTGAGCCACACTTGCTGAGCCCATGTGCCACAACTACTGAAGCCCGCATGCCTAGAACCCGTGGTCTGCAATAAGAGAAGCCACCACTCGCCACAACTAGAGAAAGCCCGTGTGCAGCAACGAAGACCCAATGCAGCCAAAAATAAAAAACAAAAACAAACAAAAATGAGGGGGAAAGTCTATAATTTACCTATCTGGAAATAACCTACATTATGTTGTTGTATTTTCATTTAGTTTTGTTGCTTATGCACATGTATTCAGAGATTCCTCCACCCCCCAGTTTGGAGATCACATTATATGTGTAGATTTTTATATTCTACTTTTTCTACTTTGTTACACATTATGTTTACATCTTTGAAAACATGACTGGTAACTACATAACAGTTGATGGTGTTCCTTCCTCCATGGCTTCTCCATGCCCATGTGCTGGACATCCTGGCTCTGCTGTCTGAGCGTTGAGGCTGTGAGCAAGTTGTGTAACTCCTCTCCCAGTTTTCCCGTCTCCTGGGCTGCTGGAGGATGAAACGAGATGGTGCAAATGGAACACTTACCCCCGTGTTTAGCGTGGCGCAAGCACTGACGTATTTGCTTCTGTTACCACCCCTGCCTGTGACCTTTGCCTCCTTTGCCTTCCTCCTTTCCTCACACACTTCTCCAAGCCGACCCCTGCTCTTTATTTCTGTCTTTGTGGTTGCTGTCTCACTTAAGGTTTTCAGGGGTTCTTCTGTGTGGCTCTGAAATGTTAACTCTTAGTTTTCTGGGGCTGCAGTAACAAATTACCACAAAAGGAGTGGCTAAAACAGCAGAAATTTATCCTCTCATAATTCTGGAGGCTGGAAGTCTGAAATCAAGGTTTTGACAGGGCAGCTCCCTCTGATGCCTCTTTCTGGCTTAGGGTAGTTGCTGGCAATCCGGTTTTTGCCTGTTTTATGTGGCCTTCTCTCTGTGTCTGTCTCTGCTCTTATAAGAACACCAGTCATTGGATGAGGGCCTAATCCATTGTGACCTCATTTTGAGTTAAAACTAATTATACCTGCAAAGACCTCTTTTCCAAATAAAGTCACATTTACAGGTTCCAGGTGGACAAGAATATTCGAGGGCCACTTTTCAACCCACTACAGTTACCTAGAGCTTCCTCCTGGGCCCTGTTTTCCTTGCGTTCCTAGCTCCCTATCTCCCATGTCTTTACCTGACTTTCATGGCCGAGCTTGTAAAAAGTCTCAGTTGCAGGTTGAAGAAAACAATAGAACTTAGGTAGAAAAAAGGTACTGTCTTATCAGGATTCTGGATGTCTCACAGAACCAAAGTTCAGGAATAGAGCTGGGCTTTTTGGGTCAGCGTGGGGTCAGAGGATGGAGAAAAGCATTCTGGAGTCTCTGCCCATCTCATTTCCATTATCCTTGTCTGTAAGTGCCTCGATGTTTCTGCTTGCAAAGTAAAAAAGCTCCCTGAAATGGTCATTTTTCTCTGTTTTCATCATATTTTGCCTCTTGGCATTGAACTCACTTGACCACCACCGCTTTGAAACACACTCGTCTCTTAGTTCCTGGTTCTCCTTCTGCTGCTTTGTCCTTCTTGGTTTCCTTCCAGGGTTCCTCTTTTGCCTGCCTTCAGTTGTCTGGTGTTTCTCCATCTTGAGTCCAGGATTCTCTCTGTTTTGGGCTCTCCTTAGATGATCGTGGCTGTTCCCATCTGTTCTTGTCTGTTTTAAATGCTGTTTACTGATAGTGTTGAAGACTCTCAAATTTATAACTCTACTGCAGCCTTTCTGATCTCCAGACTCATCTATCTTCATGTCCACCTGACATCTCCTTCCTTTTGCTGTTTTCACTGCTGAGTCCTTGATCCTTTAGGTCTCAGCTTGAGTGTCACCTCAGAGAGGCTTTTTCTGGCCACCACTGTTGCTCTTGATCACGTTGATTGACCACAGTTACTGCTTCATGGTGTTCCCCTCAAATTGTGTTTGCAGAGTTGTGAGGCTCTGTCTCTCACTCTCCCAGCTAGCACAGGCTGGAAGTAGAGGGTGTGCCAGTTGGGCTCTTTATGTGGGCAGCATTAGTTCTTGAACCTGAGTCAGACCCCCTGAAAGTGTCTGTCAGTCCATCTGTAAGCCTGAGACTCAGGTGGTTTAGAGGAATGTCCCAAGTGAACGTGATGCACAGTTAGGTTTGGGGACAGTGGCCTGTGAAACCACTTAACGAGGGCTTAACATCTAGGTAGTTTTCCGGAGAATGGATAGGAGGGTTATTGGAAAGGCTTGAGATTGCTTAACCACTGTTAGGGTGTGGGTTTGGGGATGGCTGCTGTAGACCCAGAGAGATGAGAAGGGAGGAGGGCAGGGAGCTTTTCCTGGGAATCGATGCCCTCAGAGCAGGGAGAATCTCAGTGCCTAACACTGATTGGCAAGGCATTTAAAATGTGCTTTTTGAATCAGTAACAGACCATCATGTCCTCTTTACATTTTCTTAAAATATGGGAACTGACCGCACACATTTCCCATAATTTAAAACTTGACATATTCAGGAAAATGCTAAGCTTGCTGAGTAGTGTGCTACACTTTAGCTATGAAAGAAGAGCTTTAAAACAGCAGCTCTTCTAGTTTAAACATTTGTTCACAGATTTAGATAATGCTAGCTTAAAAAAAGAAAAGCTTCTGAAATTGTTGGGCTGTCTTCCTGGGTCTGTGGAGCCCACTCAGCAGCTAGGGTTTGAGTGTCTCGGGGCCCAGGACAGGCCCAGTGCTGGAAGCACCCTCTAGGCAATTTTTGGTTTTTGCAGCTGTCTTTTTTTCTTTTGTGGAAACAGAAGAACGACATCCTTGAGGGTAATTTTTGCAGGAATAGGTTATAATAGCAATAGAGGCTATTGCTAATGTCCATTCCACTAACTGACCTTTGGGTACCAGTGAGGAGGGAAAGGACATATGGATCAACCCAGATCAGATGTGAAGGAGGAGACAGCACAAAGAACGCCCCCCAAAGCAGTGGCTTTTTCCTTCCCTCGTGGAAGTGCCAAGCCCCTGGGAGGTGCAGGCAGCATTCGCCCCTTGCTTCTGGTCTCCATTGTTGCTTGTCTGCAGACATCTGTAGTTAGTGGTCATAATGTGTGGTGTGCTACAGAGATGCTGCTTAACAGCCAAGGGTGAGCCAGCCCAAGACATCACGGGTCCAAGGCTGAGAACTGTGACTTAAACTAACATGCATCCTGCAGTTAAAAAAACTTGCTCATGGCCTTGCATCAGTTACCTGTTGGTACATAACAAACTGCCCCCCAAACTTAACTAGTTCAAGCAATAACTGTGTATTCACCATTGGCAGTTAGGGCTCTGTGTGGTGGGGGGCTCTACCCACTCATGTGTGTGCAGTCCGTTGGCACTTCTGGGAAGGCCTTACCTGCATGGACTTTTCTCCAGGCTGCACCTCTGTTCTCCATGTGACCTCTCCAGCAGGCCAGCTCAGGCCTCTGAGGGTAGCCGAGTGGTAAGAGGGTGGGAGCAGAAGTTGCTAGGCTTCTTGAGGCCATACGTAGAGGTCGTACAGTGTCACCTTTGTTACATTCTGTAGATCAGAGCAAGTTATGAGGCCTAGTCCAGACTGGAAGTGTGGGGAAATAGTGAACCTGGTTCTTACAGGAGGAGCTGTAAAGAATCTGTGGCCATTTAAAAAATCTCTCAAGACCTCTCTATAACATGACATTTAGAATTGCCTGCTTTAGGATGTCCAGTTAATACTAAGATTTCTGTGGAATGGATTCCAGAAGTGAACTGCTTAAAGGCATCAATTTATTTAACAGACATTTGCCATATACTTACTTTCAGCAAGACATTGTGACTGGTGATGTGCAAGTACTGAGAAGTAGCTTCTAATCTTTTATTCTTTGGGGGAAGACTGTGAACTAGTGAATAAGCAAGTTTCAGACCTGTGGTGAGTGCTGCAGGATCCAGAGTGCAGAGAGGGCACTTGGTTTTAGGTTAATTGGGGAAGGCCCCGTTCTGAGCAGTTGGCACCTGAGGGAGGAGAAGCCAGGTAGGAGAAGAGCCTGGTTACTTCAAGTGCATAGAACAGCAATTGCGAAGGCCCTGAGGTGGGGAGAGGCCAGCGTGGCTGAAGCTTTGTGCCCCGGGAGCAAGGCGGTAGAAGTCAGTGTTGGAGAGGAAGGTGGCCTTGGCCACCTGGCCCAGTTTGCCAGGACAGTGTCAGCTTCACCCGGTGAGCCGGGATTCTGTGTGGGGAGTGCCCTCTTCGGCTACTAGACGTGCCCTGGTGGACAGTGCATTTTATGGTCACTCTGATATGGAAGAAAGTTTGGATCTTTCCTTCGGTGAGGTGGATGCCACTGCACAGTTCTAAGCAGGAAGTGACCAGATGTGAATTTTAAAAGGTTGTTCAGTTGCCGAAGGAAGACTGGATTGTTGGGGTGAAAATGTAAACAAAGATCATTTAAAGGATACTGTTTATGAGAAACAGTGTAGCTTGGCTAAGGATGGGGGCTGAGGAAATGGGAGTAAGTGGACAGACTCATATCTACTCTGGAGGTCAAGCCAGCCATGGTGCTGATGACCTAGGACGATTCTCTTTTTTATTTTGGCCGTGCCTGGCAGCATGTGGGATCTTAGTTCCCCGGCCAGGGATTGAACCTGTGCCCCATGCAATGGCAGCACAGAGCCCTTAACCGCTGGACCACCAGGGAATTCCCCTAGGACAGTTCTTAAGTGCTTGCTTTGCAAACTTAGGGGCCGGTGATGGTCGGGCACTGAGATGAGGCCAGATGGGTGGTTCAGGTTTGTTGACTGTCCAGTGGGGACAAGAGAGCTATGCTTGGAACATTTGAAGTTCAAAATGGGCATAGAAAACCAAGTGCAAGTGTTGGCTCGTAAGTCTGTTGGCCTGGAGTTCAGTCTGGAAGTCATAGGTAATATTTCAGTTCTTGTGAATGATGCTCTCACTTGTGCCTGGGAGGTAGGAAGAGGAGGCGACAGGATGCGCAGCCAGTGAAGGAAGGAGAGGGCAGCTCTTCCTCAGTAAGGAGGGTGGGGATCCCCGCATAGAGTGCTGTTGAGGGGTCAGGTGAAAGGGGTCCCTCAGATTTAGGGACTGAAGGTGCTAGGTCGTGGGCAGTGAAAGACAGATTGCGGGGAGTTAAAACATGGGAGTTGAGGGAGGGGAGGCCACCTGTGTAGATGTGGCTTCAGGAAGTTTTGCTGTGGGAGGAGGGGGGCAAGGAAACGGCTCTGTAGTTGGCGGGTGATGTGGGGAACTGTGGAGTGGTCTGTTTTTAAATAGGGGGCTCCTAAACCCGGGTGTTTATTTGGGTGCATCCAGAACTCGACTTTGTGAATGAATCCCCTGGGATCTTAATAGATGCAGATCCTAATTCAGTCTGCGGCCAAGCGAGTGAGCTTTCCCAACAAGCTCCCAGGTACCTCTGGCTTTGGTGGTCCCTGGACCACACACGGAGACACACGGAGAAGCAAGCACAATTGATGTTGTTAGAAACTAGCTGGTAGAGGGAATTGATGCAGTAACAGAAGGCTAAACGCCTTAAGAAAAGCTGGGGGGCTTCTTATCTATCTCATCACTGGTGCCAGCTGTTTGTATTGGCCTTTCATTTCAGCTGGTCTCATGGCTTTAAAGTTTGTCCTAATGGGTATGCTACTCCCTCCAGCCCAGCAAGTTAGCTGTGACATGGGATGTGTGATAGACCTGTTTTCATTAACTCTTTTTCTTTAACATCTTTATTGGCATGTAATTGCTTTATAATGGTGTGTTAGTTTCTGCTTTATAACAAAGTGAATCGGCTATACATATACATATATCCCCATATCTCCTCCCTCTCGGTAACTCTTGTGAGGTTAAACAGCAGTTTGAATTAGCATAGAAGTTAATTTTTTTTATGTCAGTAAAATGGGTTGAACTAATTAGCTTTCAGCAAACAATACCTTACTGTCATTTCAGCAACTCTCCTATACATAACAGGCTGCATAAAGTGCCTGCTAAATAAGCTCAGAATTTTAAGGTTTGGAAGAGACAAGATGAGATCAAGAAAGATAGCTTTGATTGGGAGGGGGAAGGATTAAATTTCAAACAAAACAAAAGATTGTTTTTTCATCTAAGACATGTAACGAAACAGCATTACAAGTGGGTGCAGGCTAAGGTAGGTGTTCCCTGATAAATTCAATATAAGTAGCTCTGAAGCTTTTTACATACTGGCCTGTTAGAAACTTTGGAGTGTTCTTGGGGAGACAGTTTGAGGGTAACTGGGTCATCTGGCAGGAGAGGCAGAGAGGAGGAGCCAGGCACTTGGTGAATAATGGTGATTGGACGGCAGGTTCCTCTCACTGCCACCCCCTTGTCTTTCCTGCGACGGAGCTGGCTGAGATTCCTGGGCAGGAAGCAGGGACCTACAGAAGGCTCCAGCTCCAGGTACACCTGTGCTGCTGCTCGTGTCCCTCCTGTGCCCTCATCCTACCTCAGAGACACCAGGGGAGAAAGACCCTGGCCACAGTCCATGCCTGCAGTTAAGCTCTTTGTCCTGAATGCTTGGTTGAAATAAACTTTACGGTTGCTTTAGAGGGAGAGTCTGTTTTTAGTGTTATTGCGGAGGTCAGTAATTTGAGCCATGCTAAGATAATGAATGGTTAGAAAAGTCAAAGAGCAGAGGTTCATGACAAGAGCCATGGGTCTTACAGAAGCTTTTTTTTTTTTTTTTTTTGTAAATAACTTACTTCTTTATGGAAACTAACTTTAGAAATAATTTTTTTGAGTTCTTAGGCAAATTGACCAAGGTCATTTTTTTAATGATTGTTAGGCCTAAAACTTCTTTTTTCATAAAGAGAAAAACATGTTTAAGTCAGCTATAAGAGCTAACTTAGGTGAACTATTGAAGAGGTAAAAGAATTTGAATAGACCTGAACACAGAATTTGAATGCAGTTCTTCTGTATGCACATGCTGGGATATTTTTAAATTGTCACCTAATTTGGACAAATATTTGAGAAGAGTCAGTTCTGTAAAAGAAAGATGAGGGGAAAGTGCTCTATTAGATATAAACAGGAAAGTTCTGTAAAGCATAGGTAGGTAGAACAAAGTCTAGATAATCTATAAATTTATGGGAATTTACTTCTTGATCAGTGTAGCATTTTATTTTTTATTATTTTTTAAAATTTATTTATTTTATTTATTTTTGGCTGTGTTGGGTATTCGTTGCTGTGCATGGGCTTTCTCTAGTTGCAGAGAGCGGGGGCTACTCTTTGTTGAGGTGTGCAGGCTTCTCATTGTGGTGGCTTCTCTTGCTGCAGAGAACGGGCTCTAGGTGCTTGGGCTTAAGTAGTTGGCAGCACGCGGGCTCAGTAGCTGTGACGCATGGGCTTAGTTGCTCTGTGGCATCTGGGAGCTTCCCGGACCAGGGCCCGAACCCATGTCCCCTGCATTGGTAGGCAGATTCGCAACCACTGCACCACCAGGGAAGCCCCTAGTGTAGCATTTTAAATCAGTTGGGAATGGATGGTTTGTAATGTAACAGATGTTGGATCAACTGGCAGTCTGTTGGAAAAAATAAAGTGGAAAACTCTACATTCCACAACACATAGAGATTCTGGCTGGATTACAGATTTAAATGTAAAAATTAAAACATGGAAGTATTAGAAAAATATTGTGAGAAATATTTTTTAACCTTTGAGGTGGGGTGTTTGGGGAAAGTGTTTCTTAGCATGACACTAAGGTCATAAGCCATAAAAAGATTATCTGCTTGAATACTCAGAACATACCTATAGCAAAAGATATCTGATAGAGGAATTTTGGTTTTTTGACCTCGCCAGTATGGCATTAAGGATCTTAGTTCCCTGACCAGGGATCGAACCTGCAACCCCTGCAGTGGAATCAGAGAGTCTTAACCACTGGACCACCAAGGAAGTCCTGATGATAGGGAACTTTGAGCTATAGTTCAAAGACGAGCAAGTTGGGGAAAATATTAGATATGCGTGTATATATGTGTATATATATATATATAAAAGATAAGAGGTTAATATCTTTAGTATAAACGGACAGTTACAAACTAAATTGTTTAGCAAGTTTATTTTTACAAATTTATTCACGGGGGGAAAAAGTAAGAGAATCCTTGTTACAACATTCGTTATAAAAATAAAATAGTAAAAACAGTTTCTGTTAGAAACCTTCACCTAGAATTTTTGGTAAGAAAGGAAAAAATTGTCAGTAGTTACTAGAATATAAGTTTCATGAGGGCAGAGATCTTTATTTTAAATAAACATAGGTAGTTTTTATTTAAATATAAATGGCATTATAATTTATGTACTTTTATGTATCTTAATCTATTTTGAATATATTTCCAGAGGGCAAAGATCTTTATCTTTTTTATTCCCTAATATCTCTTCAACAGTGCCTGGAATGTAGTACATCTCAAAAAATATTTGTGGAATGAACCAGTGGATGAATCTAAATGCCCATCAGTGGGAATTGATTAAATGAAGGTACATGCAGAATACTGCGAAGCTGTTAAAAAAAATTCAAGGTAGCCCTATTTCATTGTCCTGAGGAGATGACCACAGTGCAGAAAATAAAGTCTGGAAGAAATATACGCCCCTGGGCACCCCTGTGAAACAGATGTTATTTCTTGGGGGTAGATGGGGACAAGGAACATGCTGTACAGTAAGATAATGTTTTATCTGTATTTTTTGTGGAAAAATACCAAGGTCATTATAATTAGGAAAAAGATATTTTCATTTTGGAAGAAATGTTAAAGCAAATTATTTATATTTGAAAGTTTTAGAAGCTCTCAAAGTTAGCATGACTGAAATGAGAATATTACAGAAATTTCATAGTTTTAGTTTGTTTGCCTTTATTTTTTTCATTGAGGTATAATTGACTAAGTTTGCCTTTGAGGTAAAAGATTTTTATTGGTGCTGTAGTCTGCTCTTTTGTAGCATTTTGGGGGGCGGGGGGCACGCTGCGCAACTTGCAGGATCTTAGTTCCCCACCAGGGATTGAATCCCGAGCCATGGCAGTGAGAGTGTGAAGTCCTAACCACTGGACCACCAGAGAAGTCCCTCATAGCATCTTATATTCCTGTTTTGTTCTGCATCCTTTCACTGGTTTTTGTATAAGAATGGATGCTGTGGATCCTGTTACTATTGACATAACAACTACAATCTATTGGTTTTTAATAACAGTATTCTTTAGTAATGTTAGATAGTAACACTCTTCAGGAAATCTGCATGGGCCAGTCTGGCAGAACCAAAGACCAAGTGAAATATAGTTGGTCAGGTTCCTTGTAGCTGTATCGACTTTAAGTCACTGTGAAAGAAGAGAGAGACGAGACAGGCACCTGTAATGAGCCTCCAGGACTCAGTGGGGACTGTCAGCTGAAGTGGAGCCTCCTGGCTAATAGTGTAAATTGTAAGAGGTAGAATTCTACTTTAAGTGTACCTTTGTGGGGGGAAAATCTTTTGTATAATGGGTTTTTCACAGTTAATTGGCAAGATTACCTAGTTTGATTTAAAGACTCAAAAGCTCATTTCCTGGAGTGCAGCAGTGCCAGGTATATTGGAAGTGTACGTGCACTCTTCAGACCAGCAGAAGCTGCTGCAGAGCAGTTAGGAGCATACTTGGTAGGCAAGGGAAGACGGCTCGTAATAATATTGGCGATCAGGTGTTGGTCTGGGACTGAGATTTACAGGGTGTTTTCCCAGATAGTAGTTGCCAGGCACCGTCCTGTGAGCCAGAGGTTGGCAAACTGTGGCCTGCCATCTCTTTGTGTGTGTCCCACGAGCTAAGAATGGTTTTCACATTTTTAAATAGTTGAAAAATCAAAAGGAGACAATTTTGTGGCATGGAAAAGTGATACGAAATTCAAGTTGTGTCCGTAGACATTTTTATTGGAGGGCCCACGTCTGTTCTTCTGCCTGTGTCATCTGTGGCTGATTTTGTGATGGCAAAATCCACACTGGAATCGAGAGTGTGTGCTGTCTGGGCCTCTGCAGAAAACCATTGCCACCCCTGCTCCGAGCTCTTGGCCAGCGTGGCATCCTCCACCCCCTCACCAGCAGAGCAGCAGGCCTGAGGGTTCAGCAGTTTACCTGAGGTCACAGAGCTGGACCCAAACACACCTTTCTGATCCCAGATCCTTTGGTTTTAACTGCTGTGCAACACGGCCTCCACAGAAAAAATGCTCTGTGTTTGGTTTCCTTTACAATTTTCTGTTAACAATTATGTGCTAACATATACTAAGCTAATGGGACGTTCTATACACAAGAAGAATAGATAGGTTTCCTAAGCTTTTCCAAATTAAATTTCCTTTGGAATCTTACTGTGATGCTTGAAATTTGAATGTCCATGTACTATAAGTACCTTGGAAGGAGAATTCCTCTGTGGAAGTTGTGCTGAGGAGGGTCTAAAAATAAGTTCTTTGAGGGCAAGGAGTAGGTTTGGGTTTATTTTTAAATTCTCTTGTAGTTAACAGGATAGCGATGTGTGAAAGATATCGAGACTTAAGCACTATGGATCTAGTCATAAAAAAAGCATTTAGGTCTCATCAGTAGGCATTTCAGTAAAGATTTTAGTTAAATCTGTAAAGTGTCCATAGTGTGTGTGCTCCGGTAGCCAGCAGCCCCCCCCCCCACCTGGAGGCCTGGTTCTGGGGGTGCTGCCCGAAGGGGGGACGAGGGGTCCCAGCCGTCACCTGGCAGAGGACGCGCTCCTCGCTGCCAGCTGGGCCGTGTGAGCACCAGGCTGTTCTCCCAGTGCATACGCTAGTGTATTGAAAAACAAATGTGAATTTCTCGTGAAGTAGAATGCAAAGTTTACATCAGTTTTCCTACATTACCACTAAATACTTCATTGCGTGTATTTTGAGAACACAGACATATTTTTATATGACCACAGTTCAGCTATTAAAATCAGTAAGTTTAACACTTGATACTGATCTATTTTCTATTCCACGTTTTGTAGATTGTCCCTATATTGATTTCACAGCTGTTCCGGTCCCGATCCAGTCAGTCGGGGAACACACGTTGCGTTGTATTTAGAGGTTGTGGCTGTTCTTTAATCTGGAACAGACTGCCTGTCTTTGTTGTTCTTGCCCTTAACATTTTAAAGAGTGCAGGCCTGTTGTCTTGGAGAATGAACCCTCACTTTGGGTCTGTCTGGGCTTCCTCATGGTTAGATTCAGGTTCTTTGGGGCAAAATACCACAGACGTGTTGTGTCCTGGGCCTTCTCTGTTGAGTGTTTCCGACGCTCTCCGTGCCACTGGGAGGGTCTGCCCCGAACGCCGTCTCCTGGACTCTGGGCTCCCGGCCTAAGCCTCCCTCTCCCGGCAGGGATGGAAGGTCTACATGAGCACCTGTCCTCAAGGCTGCATTGCACATCCTACTTGCCCTGGGAAAGTGCCTTTCAGTAATCAGTTACTGAGTTCCTCTCGGGTTTTGTTTGGGGAACACAAAGATTAGGAAGTCAGATCTTGATGAATTCCTATTCTTGATGAATTTATAGTTACTGTCCAATTTTACAGCCCGTACCTAAAGCAGGGGAGCAGAGAGGTAGGTGAGGCTCTTTAGGTGGAGGTGGAGCCCAGTGTGGTGGTGGGTTTGTGAGGCACCCCCTCCCTGCTTCTCTGCCTCCCTCTCCTTTCCCTCTGAGGCCCAGACTTGAACCTTCATGCAAAGATTCCCAAATTCATGGCACTATTAGTGTCCCTAGAATTTTCACAGTGCCCCAGGCCAAAATAAATACCTAAAAATTCCCTTTATTGAGGGTTCCCCCCCCCCCCGGCACTCGGGCCTCTCACCGCTGTGGCCTCTCCTGTTGCGGAGCACAGGCTCCGGACGCGCAGGCTCGGAGACTGTGGCCCACGGGTCCACCCGCTCTGTGGCACGCGGGATCTTCCCAGACTGGGGTACAAATCTGCATCCCCTGCATTGGCAGGCGGACTCTCAACCACTGGTGCCACCAGGGAAGTCCCTTTTTTGAGTTTTTAGGTCCAATCAGTTTAAGTATGTATGTCCTAAGAACTTAGTATCCATTTGAAAAAGTAATACCCCAAAATTGAGGGAAACCTTTATTTTATTTTTTTGAAATTTATTTATTTTTTTGGCTGCGTTGGGTCTTCGTTGCTGTGCTCAGGCTTTCTCTAGTTGCGGCGAGCGGGGCTACTCTTCATTGTGGTGCACAGGCTCTAGAGTGCGGCCTTCAGTAGTTGTGCACGGCCTTAGCTGCTACACAGCATGTGGCATCTTCCCGGACCAGGGCTTGAACCCGTGTCCCCTGCAATGGCAGACGGATTCTTAAACCACTGCACCACCAGGGAAGTGCCTATTTTATTCTTAACTAAACCACTGTCGTTAACTAATGGGCAGTATAGCTTCTCAAACTTCAAAATCTGACTGGACACAGCTGTCTTCATTTGATTCTTGTGCAGTGCTTCTGGCTATTTTATCGAAGCAACCACTGAAAACCCAGCTTTGTGAGGATGTGACGTCATCGGAAAGGATGCAGCGCCATCTGCTGCTGGAACTGTGAACCGTCTGGAGCTAGCCACTTCCACGGTGTCTGTCACCTCTGAAGTTTCTCTCTGCTTGTCACAACTTAAAATTATCTTAAAACCTGGGAGTTTGCTGCATCTTTCTGTGCAGTTTTGGAGCTGGGGTTTTAATGGATGCCTGAACTAGGCCCTGCAGCCTCTGGGGGTTGGGAGTTTCCAGGAGAAGGGGCTTGCCGCCCGGAGATACCAGGGTGAGGGTGGAAGGTGGGATCCTTCCCTATCCAAGAATCCAAGTTAAGTCACTCTGGGGCTCTCTGTCCCCAGAGGGGAAGTTGGAGGACCCACAAGAAAACCAGTATTGTCGACTAAAGGGGCTTTGCCGGCATTTATAATGTGCCTTTTTTGGAAAAAGGAAATTTATCATCTAAGGAACTTAAAAATGGACATCTGGAAGGTAGCTTGTAATTTTTCTTGACAGGTGTGAGAAATGAACTGAAAACATAAATGATTTATCAAAATAACTAGTGACTGTCTTCATTAGATGTCCTCTGATTTTGGCCATAGCCCTTTCTCCTATTTTTGACACAGTAAGTTGATAAGACAGTGGGGAGAGTCATGAGTACTTTAAAAAAAAAAAAAAAAAAACTAAAGAGGTTTTGCTGATTTTTTTTTTTTTTTTTTTTTTTTAGGGCCATGTGTCTGTTGACTGTAAGTTTTTGGGAACTGAATTATTACTTGCTATATATATATCTCGGTTCATGTATGATACTTTATGACTTCTCTTTGCCAGGTAGTTACGTAGTGCCAGACTGAAGAGATAAGTGCTTATGTAACTTAAAGGGAGTTTGTTACTGTATTAAAGACACCAGTCAGTTTTTGGCCTATCCGTGTTCTTTTCTAGGGACCCCATCGGTAGTCCCTGTGGCAGGGGCAGCCATCCCCTCCTGTGCCACATAGACACAGCTGACACTGGGCAGTGGAATTACAGTCAGTTTTGGACCGTGCATAAGTTAAGAGAGAGGGTGAAGGACAGAAAGTACACCCTGCAAAACAGAAAGGTCACCAAGAGCTGGCCAGACGGGGCTCTGGTTCCTGTTTTTCCTTTCTTGTTTCCAGTCCCACACCCCCTGGAGCCTGCTGTGCTTCCTGGCCTTGGGACCTGTCAGATCTCTCTCCAATTCCCAGTGGGAATTTTTTCTTCTTGGCAGACAGAAGAGCCTTGACTAGACCAGTTAAACTTTTTTGGGGGTGTTGAGGGTAGCGGGAGATCGAATGGTTTAATTTTTCATATCTAGAATTAACCATTTCCCAAAAGATATAGTTCTTAATAATAAGTCAAATTTCTTTCTTTTTTTAAGGTTTTTCATTGGCAAATGGGACAGTTAATTGGACAATGTATTTATTTATCCAGTGAAAATATATAAATGATTAAAAGTCAGAATATGCTGTCCATGTAACCTGGTTTTCTTTTTTTTTTTTTTTTTTTTTTTTGTGGTACGCGGGTCTCTCACTGCTGTAGCCTCTCCTGCTGTGGAGCACAGGCTCCAGACGCGCAGGCCCAGTGGCCATGGCCCACGGGCCTAGCTGCACCGTGGCACGTGGGACCCTCCTGGACCCGTGTCCCCTGCATCGGCAGGAGGACTCCCAACCACTGCGCCACCAGGGAATCCCCTGGAGAGTTTTTATCATAAATTGGTGTTGAATTTTGTCAAAAGCTTTTTCTGCATCTATTGAGATGATCATATGGTTTTTATTCTTCAGTTTGTTAATGTGGTGTATCACATTGATTGATTTGTGTATATTGAAGAATCCTTGCATCCCTGGGATAAATCCCACTTGATCATGGTGTGTGATCCTTTTAATGTGTTGTTGGATTCTGTTTGCTAGTATTTTGTTGAGGATTTTTGCATCTATATTCATCAGTGATATTGGTCTGTAATTTTCTTTTTTTTGTAGTATCTTTGTCTGGTTTTGGTATCAGGGTGATGGTGGCCTCATAGAATGAGTTTGGGAGTGTTCCTTCCTCTGCAATTTTTTGGAAGAGTTTGAGAAGGATAGGTGTTAGCTCTTCTCTAAATGTTTGATAGAATTCACCTGTGAAGCCATCTGGTCCTGGACTTTTGTTTGTTGGAAGATTTTTTTTTTTTTTTTTTTTTTGCGGTACGCGGGCCTCTCACTGTTGTGGCCTCTCCCGCTGCGGAGCACAGGCTCCGGACGCGCAGGCTCAGCGGCCATGGCTCACGGGCCCAGCCGCTCCGCGGCATGTGGGATCTTCCCGGACCAGGACACGAACCCGTGTCCGCTGCATCGGCAGGCGGACTCTCAACCACTGCGCCATCAGGGAAGCCCTGTTGGAAGATTTTTAATCACGGTTTCAATTTCATTACTTGTGATTGGTCTGTTCATATTTTCTATTTCTTCCTGGTTCAGTCTTGGAAGGTTATACCTTTGTAAGAATTTGTCCATTTCTTCCAGGTTGTCCATTTTATTGGCATGGAGTAGCTTGTAGTAGTCCCTTAGGATGCTTTGTATTTCTGCGGTGTCTGTTGTAACTTCTCCTTTTTCGTTTCTAATTTTATTGATTTGAGTCCTCTCCCTCTTTTTCCTGATGAGTCTGGCTAATGGTTTATCAATTTTGTTTATCTTCTCAAGGAACCAGCTTTTAGTTTTACTGACCTTTGCTATTGTTTTCTTTGTTTCTATTTCATTTATTTCTGCTCTGATCTTTATGATTTCTTTCCTTCTGCTAACTTTGGGTTTTGTTTGTTCTTCTTTCTCTAGCTCCTTTAGGTGTAACGTTAGATTGTTTATTTGAGATTTTTCTTGTTTCTTGAGGTAGGCTTGTATAGCTATAAACTTCCCTCTTAGAACTGCTTTTGCTGCATCCCACAGGTTTTGGATCGTCACGTTTTCATTGTCATTTGTCTCTAGATTTTTTTTTGGGGGGGTGTGGTACGTGGGCCTCTCACTGTTGTGGCCTCTCCTGTTGCAAAGCACAGGCTCAGCGGCCATGGCTCATGGGCCCAGCTGCTCCACAGCATGTGTGATGTTCCCGGACCAGGGCATGAACCCGTGTCCCCTGCATCAGCAGGTGGACTCTCAACCACTGCGCCACCAGGGAAGCCCTCTAGGTATTTTTTGATTTCCTCCTTGATTTCTTCAGTGATCACTTGGTTATTTAGTAACGTATTGTTTAGCCTCCATGTGTTTGTGTTTTTTACGTTTTTTTCTCCTGTAATTCATTTCTAATCTCATAGCGTTGTCAGAAAAGATGCTTGATATGATTTCAATTTTCTTAAATTTACTGAGGCTTGATTTGAGACCCAAGATGTGATCTATCTTGGAGAAGAATGTTCTGTGCATACTTGAGAAGAAAGTGTAATCTGTTTTTGGATGGAATGTCCTATAAATATCAATTAAATCTGTTTAGTCTGTTGTGTCATTTAAAGCTTCTGTTTCCTTATTTATTTTCATTTTGGATGATCTTTCCATTGGTGTAAGTGAGGTGTTAAAAGTCCCCCACCATTATTGTGTTACTGTTGATTTCCTCTTTCGTAGCTGTTAGCAGTTGTCTTATGTATTGAGGTGCTCCTGTGTTGGGTCAATATATATTTATAATTGTTATATCTTCTTGGATTGATCCCTTGATCATTATGTAGTGTTCTTCCTTGTCTCTTGTAACATTCTTTATTTTAAAGTCTATTTTATCTGATATGAGTACTCCGTTTGCATGGAACATCTTTTTCCATCCCCTCACTTTCAGTCTGTATATGCCCCTAGTTCTGAAGTGGTTCTTTTGTAGACAGCATATATATGGGTCTTGTTTTTGTAGCCATTCAGCAAGCCTGTGTCTTTTGGTTGGAGCATTTAATCCATTCACGTTTAAGGTAATTATTGACATGTATGTTCCTATTACTATTTTCTTAATTTGGGGGGTTTTGTTTTTGTAGGTCCTTTTCTTCTCTTGTGTTTCCCACTTACAGAAGTTCCTTTAGCATTTGTTGTAGAGCTGGTTTGGTGGTGCTGAATTATCTTAGCTTTTGCTTGTCTGTAAAGCTTTTGATTTCTCCATTGAATCTGAATGAGATCCTTGCTGGGTAGAATAATCTTGATTGTAGGTTGTTCCCTTTCATCACTTTAAGTATATCATGCCACTCCCTTCTGGTTTGTAGAGTTTCTGCTGAGAAATCAGCTGTTAACCTTATGGGAGTTCCCTTGTATGTTATTTGTCGTTTTTCCCTCGCTGCTTTTAGTAATTTTTGTTTATTTTTAATTTTTGCCAATTTGATTACTGTGTGTCTCAGCATGTTTCTCCTTGGGTTTGTCCTGTATGGGACTCTCTGCGCTTCCTGGACTTGGGTGGCTATTTCCTTTCCCATGTTAGGGAAGTTTTCGACTATAATCTCTTCAAATATTTTCTCTGGTCCTTTCTCTGTCTCTTCTCCTTCTGGGACCTCTATAATGCGAATGTTGTTGCATTTCATGTTGTCCCAGAGGTCTCTTAGGCTGTATTCATTTCTTTTCATTCTTTTTTCTTTATTCTGTTCCACAGCAGTGAATTTCCACCATTCTGTCTTCCAGGTCACTTATCCATTCTTCTGCCTCAGTTATTCTGGTATTGATTCCTTCTACTGTAGTTTTCGTTTCAGTTATTGTGTCGTTCTTCTCTGTTTGTTCTTTAATTCTTCTAGGTCTTTGTTAAACATTTCTTGCATCTTCTCGATCTTTGCCTCCATTCTTTTTCTGAGGTCCTGGATCATCTTCACTGTCATTATTCTGAATTCTTTTTCTGGAAGGTTGCCTATCTCCACTTCATTTAGTTGTTTTTCTGGGGTTTTATCTTGTTCCTTCATCTGGTACGTAGCCCTCTGCCTTTTCATCTTGTCTGTTTTTCTGTGAATGTGGTTTTCATTCTGCAGGCTGCAGGGTTCTAGTTCTTCTTGCTTCTGCTGTCTGCCCTCTGGTGGATGAGGCTATCTAAGAGGCTTGTGTAAGTTCCTGATGGGAGGGACTGGTGGTGGGTAGAGCTGACTGTTGCTCTGGTGGGCAGAGCTCAGTAAAACTTTAATCTGCTTGACTGTTGATGGGTGGGGCTGGGTTCCTTCCCTGTTGGTTGTTTGACCTGAGGCAACCCAACACTGGAGCCTACCTGGGCTCTTTGGTGGGGCTAATAACAGACTCTGGGAGGGCTCACACCAAGGAGTACTTCACAGAACTTCTGCTGCCAGTGTCCTTGTCCCCACGGTGAGCCACAGCCACCCCCGCCTCTGCAGGAGATCCTCCAACACTAGCAGGTCGGTCTGGTTCAGTCTCCTGTGGGGTCACTGCTCCTTCCCCTGGGTCCCTATGTGCACACTACTTGGTGTGTGCCCTCCAAGAGTGGAGTCTCTGTTTCCCCCAGTCCTGTCAAAGTCCTGCAGTCAGCTTCCACTAGGCTTCAAAGTCTGATTCTCTAAGAGTTCCTCCTCCTGTTGCCGGACCCCCAGGTTGGGAAGCGTGACGTGGGGCTCAGAACCTTCACTCCAGCGGGTGGACTTCTGTGGTATAAGTGTTGTCCAGTCTGTGAGTCACCCACCCACCGGTTATGGGATTTGATTTTACTGTGATTGTGCCCCTCCTACTGTCTCACTGTGGCTTCTCCTTTGTCTTTGGATGTGGGGTATCTTTTTTGGCGAGTTCCAGTGTCTTCCTGTCGATGATTGTCCAGCAGCTAGTTGTGATTCAGGTGTTCTTGCAAGAGGGAGTGAGAGCACGTCCTTCTACTCTGCCATCTTGGTTCCTCTCTCCCATTTACTCCCCACCCGCCCCCACCCCCTGGCGCGCGCGCACCACGCGGCCTCTCACTGCTGTGGCCTCTATGTGGGATCTTCCCAGACTGGGGCACGAACCTGTGTCCCCTGCATCGGCAGGCGGACTCTCAACCACTGCGCCACCAGGGAAACCCGCCCATTTACTTTTTAATCATTGCTAATTAATGAATAACTTGGATGGAACTTAGGTTATTATAATAACCAAAGCTTGGTTATAAGCTTATAAGCTTGGTTTTCTTGTATTCAGTAAGCTTCTTGGTGAATTCCTATGACTAATGATTCTTTGATCAAGGAATTTTAACTTGAGCATTCACTTGCTTAAAGCTTAATTAGGAAGGAAAGTCTGGGACCAAAATGATACATATAGCTCCTCCTTCAAACAGATTTTTGTTTATTTTTCTTTTTGGCTGTGTTGGGTCTTCGTTGCTGCCTGCGGGCTTTTTCTAGTTGTGTTGAGTGGGGGCCATTCCTTGCTGTGGTGCGGTGGCTTCTCGTTGTGGAGCACGGGCTCTAGGTGCACAGGCTTCAGTAGTTGTGGCACGTGGGCTCAGTAGTTGTGGCTTGCGGGCTCAGTAGTTGTGCCGCATGGGCTTAGTTGCTTCGCGGCATGTGGGATCTTCCCGGACCAGGGATCGAAACCGTGTCCCCTGCATTGGCCGGCGGATTCCTAGCCACTGCACCACCAGGGAAATCCTCCAAACAGCTTTTTGATGCCCGTTTCTTTGTTGTGTTTCCGCTTCTTTACTGTGGTCCCCCTTCTCACCCCTTTTTTGATAACTGGGCTCTTTTGTACCAACAAGGTTTCCTTTAAGAGAGGGATAGCAATTGGAGTAAAAAATCCAGAAATGGAGAAAACAGAGTTAATTTGGCAACTCCTGTCACATCCAGAGAGAGATAAGAAGTGGCTGTGTTTATCAGTGTTTAGTTCAAGCAGGTGAGAAGCTTGAGTGGCAAGGACAAGTCAGTGTGTGGAGCCTCTGCTTCAGTGCCTGGCACGGAACAGGCGTGATGAGTGCATGAATCAAGGCTCACAAACGTGAGCCCAGGTGTCAAGACCATTTATTGTTAAATGCTTGGTAAACAATTTAAAATGTTCATCCTGTTTTTAGTGCTGTTGTATAGCATGGCTATATGTTTTCAAACTGGAAGTACAGGCATACTTTGGGGATACTGCCGGTTCGGTTCTGCTACCACAGTTAAGCAGGTATTGCAATAAAACAAATCACATGACTTTTTGGTTGTTTCCCAGTGCATATAAAAGTTTTATTTACACTATATTGTAGTCTGCTAAGTGTGTAATAGCATTATGTCTAAAAAAACAAACAGACCTTAAATTGAAAACATTTTATTGCTAAAGAGTGCTAATCATTGTTTGATCCTTCAGTGAGTTCTAATAGTAACGTTAGGTAGTAACACCATAACAGATATAATAATAATTAAGAAGTTTGAAATAGTTCAGGAATTACCAAAATGGGACATAGAGACACAAAGTGAGTAAATGCTGTTGGAAAAACGGCACTGATGGACTTGCTCAACGTGGGGCTGTCACAACTCTTCAGTTTGTAAAAAAGACAGTATCTCTGAAGTGTAGTAAAACAAAGTATACCTGTAAATGTTCCTGCTTGGCTGTAGTCTGGCCTAAACTGGTGTATGGCACAAGAACAGGTTCACGAAATGCTTTTCTAACAGAGACCACATAATAAACACAGACATAAGCTGAGCTTCACAGTAAAGAGCACGGCCAGGTTCTGAATGGTCTGAAGGCACAGAGTGTCTATGATTCTTGCTTCTTTCCAGTTCCCATCATAAATCACAGACACTTTAGAATACGAGTGACAGAAACACTTCAATTCAGAGTGCCTTCTGTTTTGCAGTTTTTACAGGAAATACGATGCTCATGTCTTCAGCTGGTAAGTTTTGGAAGCATGTGCTTTTTCTTGACTGTGGGGAAATATATTACTTTTTAAAAAGTTGTCTCTAACTCTTCAAGGCAAGAATACATTAATGTTTCTCGGATTTCTCTGTAAGGGACTGGTGGTCAGGATCTTGGTCCAAATCTGGCGGAGAGCCCCAAGTTCACCCGCAGCGTTTGTGTACGTGTATTTGGCCACCGTCAGACTCGATGAATCAGAATCCTGGGGGAGGGTGCCTGGAAGTATGGTGGATAAGGTACAAGGACTTTCTACTAGGCCAGGCTAAAAAGTTTGATTTTCTTCTGTAGGAGGAGCCCTTGAAGACTGGAGTTAGATGTCAAGAGCTGCCCTTCAGAAAGATAAATCAGGCAGTGGTGTATAGGATGGCTGGAGAGGGAAAGAGGTGGCGGGGGAAGCAAGTTAATAGCAGGCTAGGCAAAGGCCCGGAAAGTGGGCGTGGAGTCCAGGGGGTGAGACAGGGGGATGGGTAGGATTGAGTGGCAGCTTGTGGGAAGGGGGTTTTTTGTGCCGGAAGTGGGCGGTGAATCCACTGTCAGTGGGTTTGGAAGGGAAAGCCTGTTACTGTGATAGGGGATTGAGCCCTTAGAGCACTGCACTGTCAAGATTCTAGGGATCGGGCTGCAGTCAGGAAAGGGCATAGCAAGGAGATTGGGGACAGCAAAAGAATGGTGTCCTCTCACCCAGCGTTCGAGGAGGAGGAGGTGATTGGCACGTCAGGTGTTTCTCATATGGTCAGCTAAGGGGGCTAAGGGTCTGTTGCTGCCATCCCCGAGGTGGGAGGCAAAGGGTGTCTAACTGGAGGCTAAGGGTTCAGGCTTGGAAGATAAAGACAGGTGGGAATTTGGGGGTCCTCTTGCAGAGGCTGTTGGTGAAGCCCTAAACTGAGGAGGTCATGGACGTATTTGCAAGCAGTTAGGAAATGGATGCTTGGTGCTGGCGTAGGTATGATATACAGGTAGTTTTAGTAGAGTTATTTGGTTGCAAGAAACAAACCAACTGAAGCTCCAGATTAAGAAAAAACAAGAAGATGTAGAGACGTGGATGGACCTAGAGACTGTCATGCAGAGTGAAGTAAGTCAGAAAGAGAAAAACAAATATCGTATATTAATGCATATATGTGGAATCTAGAAAAATGGTACAGACGAACGGGTTTGCAAGGCAGAAATAGAGACACAGATGTAGAGAACAAACGTATGGACACCACGGGGGGAAAGCGGGGTGGTGGGGTGGTGGGATGAATTGGGAGATGGGGATTGACATGTACACACTGATGTGTATAAAATTGATGACCTGCTGTATAAAAAGATAAAGTTCAAATATTAAAACAAACAAAACTAGAATTATAAGACTGGAATGCAGAGGCCCTGGGAAGGGACAGGAACGGTGGGGAGTGTGCCTCCCTCTTGTGCATCTGTGCTGCTCTTCTTCCTGCTGCTCAGCCTATGCTGTGGAGGGGGGCCTGCCCCAGCTCTCCAGTTCAGGTCCCACTTCCAGCCCCAGAGAGCCCGCTGCACTCTCAGTCTCAGTTTCCACATTATTGGGGGATACAGTGTGTTTGGTCTGACTTAAGCTGGGTACCTGTCCTGGGTGTGCTCAGCTCTGACTGGGGTGAGTGGGAGCCAGGGGACCATCCCAAGACCGGGCTTTGGAGGAGGAACAACGGGGGCAGCTCTTAGAACAGGTGCTCTGTAAGGTGACAGACCCTCCGCTCCAAAGCAAGTGTCCAAAGCAGCGATGAAGGCAAGGCACAGTCCTTGCTTACAGCCTCATAGGATGGGAGCATGGCAGTGGGTCAGAGATCAGGAGGGAGGCTGGGTAGTTGGGTAGAGGGGCAGTCAGGAAGGTTTAATAAAGAGCTCTGTCTCTAAGGTTGAGTGCTGTTTCCTGGCAGAGGGGAAGAGAGGCCAAAGGACATTCTGAGCAAAGGGACACATTTAGTTTTTGTATCTGATTTTCTTTCTTTTTAAAAAATGTATACAGACTTATTATTTTAAAATGACAGTGTTTAGTGCCAACGTAAGCCCCTGGGCTTGAGTCCCTTCACTGGGCGTAATGCTAACTGTGCCTCTTGCTCTTTGTTCAACTTTGAGTTAGTTACTGACCTTTCTTTGCCTGAGCTATCTTTTCTGTAATTTTACAGAATTTAAATGACAAGGAATGATGATAACAGTATGTACTGGTTGGGTTATTGAGGAATTAATCAGATGATGTGTATAAAGTACTTAGCAGCATAGCGTTTGGCATATTAGTAAGTACCTGATAAATATTAGGGCTGGTTAACAGTAATGTGACCTATGTCTTTTTTCCAGATACATGTTTAAAGTCTAGTTTGGGGTCTTAGGCTCTATCAGTTTACCATATCCATAACATAGTGGGTACACTCCTAAGGCTTGCTCATTAAATTTCTGTGGGCCTTAGAGGAACAGTAGGCACAGCGCTCAGAGCAGTGCGTGATAACACACGTGAGTGCCTTGTGGGTCAGACATTCTGGGATGGTCACTGTATCAGAATATCATTACTGTATCAAAGAGTGCATTAACCACCGAATCTAAGGTCCAGAAAAGAAAGGGAAGGAAATCATGTCTCCTCTGGATCTCTTGAGTTCCAGATGTGATGTCTTCGGGGAAAATATCCTTTAGTAGCTTCCTAGACTTTGTATGTCTTTATTCTGACTTTAGGATTGATAATTTTGAGTATACAGTTCTTGCTTGGAATTAGTTCAGGACATTACTCTGTTTTCTCCCAGTTTCCAGTGTTGCTGTTGGGAGTTCAGAGCTGTTGATTCTTGATCCTTTGTATAGCACTGATTTTTTCCATCTGGAAGCTTTTAGGATCTTACTTTTGTTTCTGGAGTTCTGAAACATGATGTAGCTTGATTTCAGTGTCTCTTCAGTCATTGTGCTGGGCGCTTGGTACATCATTTCAGTCTGGAAATACAGGCAGCCCTGGGAGGAGACTGTCAGTGTTATGGTTGTACCTCCTGTTTCTGTACTGGATTTAAAGTGCTGTGAGCATATTGCTGCTTCTATCCATTTTTCCATATTGATGTATCCCTGGCTGTATTTCCATACTTCTTCCTCAAAACATGCCAAATGTTCAGCAGTTACTACTATGCTTGATAGTAAAGTTAGTTTTTTATTGCAAAATTTGAGCTGTTCTAGGCAAACCAAAGTTGGGGGAAAAGTTGGAGCTCTTTTTTTAAAAAAATTTATTTTATATTTTTATACAGCAGGTTCTTATTATTTAATCCATTTTATACATATTAGTGTATACATGTCAATCCCAATCTCCCAATTCATCCTACCCCCCCCCACTTTCCCCCCATGGTGTCAATAGGTTTGTTATCTACATCTGTGTGTCTATTTCTGTCCTGCAAACCGGTTCACCTGTACCATTTTTCTAGGTTCCACATATATGCGTTAATATACGATATTTGTTTTTCCCTTTCTGACTTAACTTCACTCTGTATGACAGTCTCTAGATCCATCCATGTCTCTGCAAATGACCCAATTTTGTTCCTTTTTATGTCTGAGTAATATTCCATTGTATATATGTACCATATCTTCTTTATCCATTCCTCTGTTGATGGACATTTAGGTTGCTTCCATGACCTGGCTATTGTAAATAGTGCTGCAGTGAACGTTGGGGTGCATGTGTCTTTTTTAAAAAAAATAAATTTATTTATTTTATTTATTCATTTTTGGCTGTGTTGGGTCTTCGTTGCTGCACGCGGGCTTTCTCTAGTTGCCGCGAGCAGGGGTTACTCTTCGTTGCAGTGTGGTGGCTTCTCTCGTTGTGGAGCATGGGCTCTAGTCGCGTGGGCTTCAGTAGCCGTGGCACGTGGGCTCAGTAGTTGTGGTGCACGGGCTTAGTTGTTCTGCGGCATGTGGGATCTTCCTGGACCAGAGATCAAACCCGTGTCCCCTGCATTGGCAGGCGGATTCTCGACCACTGCGCCACCAGGGAAGCCCCGTGTGTATCTTTTTGAATTACAGTTTTCTCTGGGTATATGCCCAGTGTTGGGATTGCTGGGTCATGTAGTAATTCTGTTTTTACTTTTTTAAGGAACCTCCATACTGTTCTCCATAGTGGCTGTATCAATTTACATTCCCAGTTGGAATTATTTGCAATTCATATTGCATAGTTAACCACCCTTCTGCAAAAAATAAGTAGTTTCCCTCATAACTTTTCCCCCAAAGATTTACTGTCTCATATGGAAACCACTGTGAAGTGTGTGTGTTTCTTTAAGCTTTTAATGAACACAAGAAAGTACAGGATAATTTTAAAAACAATTGAGGGCTTCCCTGGTGGCGCAGTGGTTAAGAATCCACCTGGCGATGCAGGGGACACTGGTTAGAGCCCTGGTCTGGGAAAGACCCCACATGCCGCGGAGCAGCTAAGCCCGTGTGCCACAACTACTGAGCCTGCGCTCTAGTAGCTGTGCCTGCGAGGCACAGCTACTGAAGCCCACACGCCTGGAGCCTGTGCTCCGCAACAAGAGAAGCCACCACAATGGGAAGCCCATGCAGAGCAACGAAGAGTAGCCCCTGCTCGCTGCAAGTAGAGAAAGCCCACGCGCAGCAACGAAGACCCAGCACAGCCAAAAATAAATAAATTAACTTAAAAAACAAAACTGAGCATGATTAGAAACTTATTATTCAGCAGCTAGGGTTATAGCCAAAACTGTTTTAGGTAGGAGCATCACAAGTGTTCCTGTGCGCCTCTCCTGCCCCTGGTGCACCTTCATACATAGCTGGTTCCCAGACTGTGATAGTGGGAACTGCAGCCCTAGTGTGTTCTTTCATTTTCACAATGCATGAGAAGGAGGTGGTGCAGACATGAGATTCTTGATGTGTCACTGTATGAAATCACTGTGTGGTATGATGCCGGGAATGTGGCTGGCAGTGTTCTACAGGCAAGTCCATGCTTTGTACAGAACATCCAACGTAGCACCTGAAGATATTCATATTCATTAAGGAACCTCTGGACACACGAGTGGAAGCAAGGCAGAGCCCCAGCCTCCTGGGAAACGTGGTTAACAGAGCCTTTGTGGCTGTGGGGCAAGGTGTGTTCTCTGCCAAAGACTGTGTGTACCGTGTGGAGCAGAACGTTAACTTTGGGGGAGTCCTTATATATTCTATCGCAGTACGTTGGTTTTTTTGGTTTTTGTTGTTTTTCATTTTAGCAAATACCCACCTTTCTGCCAAAATAAAATTGAAGGCTAATCCTCAAACTGAGGCAGCCTGCACATTTGTTTTCATCTTCATGTGAATCTGAATTTTGAGAAGTTGGATGGCTTGCTTTTCTGCCTCACTTCCAGCTTGCAGCGGGTTTGAGAGGGGTACATTTCTTCTTTGGCCAATAATTTTTGAGAACAGTATTCTAGTGTTGTGAAGGTGAAGGCAGTTTACTGTTGAAAAAATTTGAAGGCTATGGTGTGCTGAGGATTACAAAACCTGCGTGCAACTCAGCTGAAGAGTAGATTGACTTAACTTTCCATACTGATGGCCCCACAGAAGAAGGGGTGTCCCATCCGTAGGCATAGATACTGTTTACTTTGGTTTCTGTTGCTTTTCTCTGGTGCACAGTGAAAAATTATATGTGATACACAGGATGTGATCTGTTGTTAAGAGATAAAGGAATCAGTGGAAGCCAGACTTGAGGAGGACCCAGCAGTTGGATCTGTCAGGGGCTAGACAGTAGCTGTGATTGCAGTGGAGTTAAATTAGAGAACAGTAGCAGAACGCTGTCTGGAAAGTCCCCAGGTAGTTGAAACTTAAAGATGACATCATAAGGGAAACTTGAAAATTTTAATTTGAATGAAAGTGAAAACAAAACATCAACATTCGTGGGGCATAGTGAAAGCAGTGCTTATAGGGAAATCTGTAGAATTAAATGCTTACTACAGAAAACAGAAAAGGTCTCACCAATCTAAGCTTCTACCTTAAGAAACTAAAAGAAGAGCACATTGATATCAAAACAAGCACAAGGAAGAAAATAATGACAATAAGAGCTGAATTTTGTGAAACTGAAAGCAGAAACACAGTAGGAAAAATCAGTGAAACTGAAAATTGGTCCTTTGAAAAAATCATATTGATAAACCTCTAGCCAGCCTGAGAAAAATAACACTTAAAACACTGTTAAAATGAATAAAAATTAATTAAATATGAAAAATTAAAAGTTAAATATTCATCTTTTTTTAAAAGTACACTCTTAAAAATCAAAATGCATTGATTGAGTCATTAAATCTTGAGGTTGTACCAAGTTTTCCAGCTACTAAAGCTTTTTCTTACTGTATTGGTCAGTGGAAAAGTTAGAAAAAATAGTTATAAAATAAGTTATTTTCTCTGACTTTATCTTCAAGTCATCCCAGCTTTCATTTGATCACTGCAAGTGCGTATTTTTAAAATCTGTATTTGCCTTTTGTTGGCCATAGTATTTCCCTTCCCCAGCTTTTAATTTTGAATAACTTTTGAAGCTACAGAAAGTTGAAAGAATAGGTCAGTGAACATTCTGTACCTTTCACCAGGTTTTGTAATTTGTAACATTTTATTTCTCTCTCTCTGCTTTTTTGGTGAACCATTCGATTGTTGTGTCATGATACTTTATTCTTTACAACTCCAGCCTGTCCCAAGAACAAGGATGTTCTTTACATACCCACAGTAGTTTCGTTATACACCAGATCTTAACATTGATTCACTAATGCATAATCCAAGTCCACAATTAGATTTCTTCAGTTTTCTTCAGAATGTCTTCATGCCCTTTATTCAAATTCAGGGTTTAATCAAGTTCATGTGTTGCACATTTTGTTATCTTGTCTCCTGAGAGTCACTACATCTTGAGCAGTCTTCCCACCTTTTTGTCTGTCGTTAATTTAACATTGACAGTTTTGAAGAGTTCAGGTCAATTACTTGTAATGTCTCACATTCTGGATTTTCATAAATTATTTCCTCATGATTGGATACAGGCAAAATACTTTTGGCAAAAATGCACCATAGGTGACCTGTACTTCTCATTTTATCATATCATGAGATCCCTAATCTTGGTTTGTTCCATTACTGAAAATACTACATATAATCACTTGATTAAGGTGATGACACCAGATTTCTTTTCTTTTTCTTTTTTCTTTTCTTTTCTTTTCTTTCTATCTTATCTATTTATTTATTTATTTTTGGCCGTGTTGGGTCTTCGTTGCTGTGCGGGCTTTCTCTAGTTGCAGCGAGCAGGGGCTACTCTTCATTGCGGTGCATGGACTTCTCATTGTGGTGGCTTCTCTTGTTGCAGAGCACGGGCTCTAGGTGGGCGGGCTTCAGTAGTTGTGGCTCGCAGGGTCTAGAGTGCAGGCTCAGTGGTTGTGGCACACGGGCTTGGTTGCTCAGTAGCATGTGAGATCTTTCCCGGACCAGGGATCGAACACGTGTCCCCTGCGTTGACAGGCGGATTCTTAACCACTGCACCACCAGGGAAGTCCCCAGATTTCTTAATTGTAATAACTTTTCCTTTTTACAGTGAAGAAATAATCTGTGAGTGATACTTTTAGTCCTTGTGACTTCCTTGTAACTTCACACACTTTCACCCTCTGATTTCAGCACCCCCAGGTGGGTGGTCTTTGCCTGCATCTGTGGCTACTCCAGAGCCCTAAACCTGTCATTCCTTCTATATTTGTTTGTAGAAAAGCTTTTAAAGAAAAGCTTCACCTTTCTTGTTTCTTTCTGTTTTATTTATTATTCGAGTGTTATTGTGTACTTGTGTGTTCTTTTTTTTTTTCAGTAATATATATTCTGTTTTAATTATTATTCCTTTTTACCCTCAGATTTATTCCTAAATTTGTCTAGGGGACCTCCTTCACATTATCATTTCATATTCTGCCTCTTCAGGACAGGTTTGTTACTAGAGAATTTTCAGAACTGAGAAGTTTACTTTGTCTCTTACAAGCCCCCAGTCCTTTATGCAAAACTCTTAGGACTGGATGTGTTCTAGAATTCAGCCTTTTTCAGGGTTTAGAAAGATGAAGTGGTGTGTAAAGCACACATGCACAGTGCCCCCAGCAGGACTTATAGTCAGACACCTTAAAGCTTGTGATAAAATGTATGACTGTTCACACTGAACAGGATAAAGGCTAATTAATGCCCTTATGTCTGTTCTGGCTGAGTTCAGGGATCTCAGAATTACAGATAAGTAACAGGGCATGTGTGTGGGATTATGTGGATATAGAAGGAATCATTCCCAACAGGTGTACCTTTGCTTGATTTGAAGTTTTAATGTCCCCAGTAAAGGAATTCTCTAGGTATATCTCAAGAGGACTCAGTTTTTAAATTATGAAAAATGTTGGAATAACAATACTCATACAAATGCTAGTATTTGATACTTAAAATCTCATACTAGATTATATGTGTACAAAGAAGTTCATCACAGAGAGATTTAATATTGCTAAATTAACAACTGTACTGAATCAAAACATAGGCTCAGTTGATCTTATCAGGAGGCTTAATCTTATCAGGAGGTTTAAAGTGCCTAATCTTTGATATATAATAATTCCATCTTTTAAAATCTGCTCTAAGGATATTAGCCTAATAAAATCCTGGGAATATGGCTTCCCTGGTGGCGCAGTGGTTGAGAATCTGCTTGCCAACGCGGGGGACACGTGTTCGATCCCTGGTCTGAGAAAGATCCCATGTGCAGTGGAGCAACTAAGCCCATGTGCCACAACTGCAGAGCCCGCGTGCCATAACTACTGAAGACCGTGCGCCTAGAGCCTGTGCTCCGCAACCAGAGAAGCCACCACAATGAGAAGCCCATGCACCGCAACGAAGAGTAGCCCCAGCTCGCTGCAACTAGAGAAAAGCCCACACGCAGCAACCAAGACCCAACGCAGCCAAAAAAAAGGAATCGTGGGAATAGAACTGCCTTGGCTCTTGAGTGGACTGTGGTGCCCCTGGCCACTGAGAATGGCTCGGAGTCCACCCCAGCTTTTGTGCAGTGGCCTCTCTGGGCTGGGGGCAGGGCCCGTTCCCTCTGACCTCAGAGCCAGTGTCGGGTCAGCTGCACACCTGCTTCAGCGCTCTGCTCTCTGAACTTCGGAGTCCTGGCCTGTGCGTGCATTTCCAGGACTGTGCCTGCACACAGCTCTGTGTGAAACCAGCCCTTTCCTTTTAAACGAAGGACGTTGCTGTACAATATTATGTTCGTTTCAGGTGCGGTACGTAGTGGTGTGACGCTTGCATACGTTATGAAATGATCCCCATGGTAAGCCTAGTAACCCTCTGTCCCTAAACAAACGCTGTCACGATATTACTGACCATATTCCTTATGCTGTATATTACATGCCATGTCTTATTGTGTAATTGGAGGTCTGTAGAAAGTAGCCCTTCTTGATTTTTATTAGTTTAGTTTGTATTGGTACAGTCCCTCTTTTTTTTCTCTGTACCTCATAGGATAATTTTTCATGCTTTCTCCACTAGACTGTAAGACCCATGTAGGTGGCTCACATACCTGGTTGTTGACATGTGTTTTCAGCTTTAGCACACTATTTCACATTATAGGCATGGAAATGGTTGTTGAGTGAATGGATGTTCAAGGGATTTGACCCATAAATCACTTAAAATTAAGCCAAGGTATTGGGTAGACTTCAAAGACTAGTGTTTGAGGTGCAGTCAGAGGCAGCCTGAAGCAGTACTGGGCAGGGAGGCTGTGGTGTGCGGCTGTCTGGTCCCTCTGTGAGGGAGTGGTCTGGAAGCTTTGCGCTGCACGGGTTTGCATAGGCAGACCGTGTACAGAGGATAAGAGGGAGGGATGCAGGGCTCATGCCCTCCTTCCAGGAGGCTGCCACTGGCCAAAGGAAGATGGTCTAAAAGCAGTGTCGGGGTAGGCAAGGTGTTATTTGGAATATTAAACGTGTTTGGTTTGCTCATAAAAATCATGATAGAGTTGTTACTCTGTTAAATCTATGATTTGAATTTTATTTCACATATTTAAAATTTGACTAAAAATTGGTCTATAAACAGTTGTACCTTTTTCTTGAATTTTATGTTTGTATTATCTTCCTCCAACTTCTCTTTCTAACTGGGTCTCTTTCTAAGAACGTTAAGTAGAGAAAAATTCAGCATGTACTCATGCCACCCCTTACTTCCACTCTGTAGCAGCACCCCTCATGGTTGGGCTTCAGAGTAACCATGGAGCGTCCTCCCTGCCAGCCTGCTGCGTGAGAACCATCTTTTCTCCTGACTGTCTGGCCATGCGCTGCCCCCTCCCCTGTGGGCCCTGGAAACCCATCAGCCAGGCTCATCAGTCTGGTGTGCTCAGCCCTTAGGGGTCTAAAGGTGGGACTCCCTTGCCACTGTACCTTTTGCCTCTAGTAGGTGTGGTAGCTTTGTAAAATGTAGCCTTTGTTGTTTTAAATCCCTGGTTTTCTGGTTTTCTGTAAGTATTACCCCTAGTTTAGGATCATATGAATGTGTGCTGCTGTCTAAGACAATGGTCTTGTTCTCCTTGCTGGGTTCTGTGGGCTGGGCAGTCAGAAAAAGACCCCCACTTGGGTCTTATTTTTAGCCAGAAATAAGTCCAGACAGCTGTCCATGTGAATCAGCGGGAGATGGTTTGGTGGTGCTCTCAGCATCTTCTGTGAGCTGGAGAGTCAGTGCTTTCTAGGAGTTAGCTCCCTGTCTTCTCTTCCAAAGAATAGAGAGCTTGAACTTTGTTTCATGCCTTAAGCCACAAAGCAATCTAGGCCTTTGAATTAGAGCAAACGATGATACATTTTTCTATTTTACTTTCTTCTGTCTGTCTCTTCATGTGGAAAATACATGGAAGGACTTACATTTGGAGATCGGGGTGATTGTGATAGTTACCTTAAAGGGGTGGCTCTCACCTGGGACTAGTATTGCTCTCCCCATGGGACATCTAGTGGTGTCTGGAAATTTGGGGTTGTCACAGCTGGGGAAGGGGATGCTGAGGCCGGCCAGCTGCTGAATATCCTACAGAAGACAGGACGGCCCCCACCACAGAGAACAAGCCAGTCTAAAATGTCAGTTGTGGGGCTTCCCTGGTGGCACAGTGGTTAAGAATCTGCCTGCCAATGCAGGGGACACAGGTTTGGTTCAAGCCCTGGTCCAGCGAGATCCCACATGCTGCAGAGCAACTAAGCCCGTGCGCCACAACTACTGAGCCTGCGCTCTAGAGCCCGAGAGCCACAACTACCGAAGCCCACGTGCCACAGCTACTGAAGCCCACGTGCCTAGAGCCTGTGCTCCACAACAAGAGAAGCCACTGTAGTGAGATGGCCGCGCACTGCAGCGAAGAGTAGCCCCCGCTCACTGCAACTAGAGAAAGCACGTGTGCAGCAACAAAGGCCCAATGCAGCCGAAAATAATAAATGAATGAATGAATGAATGTAAAAAAACCTGTCAGTTGTGCCAAGGTTGAGATTCCCTGGCTTTCATTCACTTTGATGGCTTCATGAAGCCTTTGGTGTGCACTCCTGGGAGCCTGGCTCAAGAGGGTTCATGGGGGCGAGAGCCGTAGTTTGCCCCTGTCTCCAACTTCTTCCACACCCCCTGGTTTGGTTGGTTTTTTCAAGTACCTTTAACAGCACTTATTCCTCCCCCCACCCCGAGGTGAAATTCATATAACAAAACCATTTTAAAGTGAACAGTTCAGCGGCCTTTTAGTAATTCGCAGTGTTGTGCAGCCACTACCTCTACCTAATTCCCGAACATTTCTGTCACCCCAGAAGGATCCCTGTATCCATCGAGCTGTTGTCCATTGCACACAGAGCCCCTGGCAGCTACTGCATTCTGTCTCCGTGGATTTGCGTGTTCTGGATATTTCACATAAACAGAATCATACAATATGTGACCTTTTGCGTCTGGCTTCTTCACGTAGTGTAATGTTTTCAAGGGTTATCCATGTTGTACGTGTATCAGTACTTCATTCCTTTTCATGGATGAATAAGATTCCATTGTGTGGCTGTACCACATTTTGTTACCCACTCAACTGTTGATGGACATTTGGGCTGTTGCCACCTTTCGGCTGTTGTGAGTAGTGCTTCTGTGAACATATGTGTACATGTATCGAATACCTGTTTTCAGTTCTTTTGGATGTATACCTACAAGTAGAATTGCTGGGTTGTATGGTGATTCTGTGTTTAACTTTTTGAGGAACCACCACACTGTTTTCTTCCATGCCCACTTTTACTGCCAGAAAAGTATGTGCTTGCTTATAACATAAGCAGCATTCGAGCATAATTCGAAAACAAAACCATTTTGTTATAAATAAATGCCTTAGAATTCATAGTTCAACTGGGGGACGTCAGCTTGTTGATGCCTCTACTGACCCCCAGGTTAGAGGCATGCACTGAGTTTGTAAACGTAATAGAGAATTGATCAGTAGGCAAGAGGTAAACCGTGAAATGTCCAAAAGTGGCCTTTTCACAGAGTGTTTTGGAGAGATTACCAGAACATCTTTTTTTTTTTTTTTTTTTTTTTTTGCGGTACGTGGGCCTCTCACTGTTGTGGCCTCTCCCGTTGCGGAGCACAGGCTCCGGACGCGCCGGTTCAGAGGCCGTGGCTCATGGGCCCAGCCGCTCCGCAGCATGTGGTATCTTCCCAGACTGGGGCACGAACCCATGTCCCCTGCATTGGCAGGCGGACTCCCAACCACTGTGCCACCAGGGAAGCCCCAGAACATCTTTCAGTGTATTGAAACTTAGTTTCTGGGAAAGAACAAGCAGGTATTTCAGAAGAAATCTGGAAGTAAATATTTTTTCGCACTGGCTGCAGTGTGATGAGAGGCAAGTCCAGAGGCTTGTTGCTGTGTCTGCTGCTGTGGCCTCCTGGACACCCAGGGCCACATCTTTGCATAGCAGCGCAGCAGCTGGACTGGGCCAGAGGGATGGGCTGGAGATGTGCCCAGGTTGACTTGCCTGCACTTAGGGAACAGTCAGCCCGTGACTTCTTTGACATTCACATGAGATCCTCTGCGGGCCAGACAGGAAAGTATAGGGAAAGTTACTCTTAGGAGCTTCTTGAATTGCAGTGTTTTTCTCTGTTGCTGTTACTATAATTTTTATAGTAAGAGGATTCTAAACACCCCTTCCCCCTGATGCTTTTCAGTTTAATTCAAGATATTTTCCCTGAGGCATTTCTAAGGATTTTTCTTTTTTTTTTTTAAGAAATTGAGATCAGATTTCTTCTTTTCCACACTGAAAAACTTACCACTAAGTTAATACAAAGTACTAATAAGTAAAGTGATTTGGGGGCAAGAAATGGTGATGGGGAAGGGGCGGAATTATGTGCTTCTTAAAATGTATGGAATATTGTGCCTCACAACCTGAATCAATGCAAATACAGCCTTTTCTCTGTTGCAGACAGTTTTACATGTTTTGGAGACCAGACCAGAAGCACTTCTGAATTAAGGTAATTTTGACGTAATTGATTCTTACCAGTTTTTAAAGTACAATATTTAAATTTCTTCAGGGTTTCTTTTTTTTAAGAACCTGGTTTTTGTTACAGTTTTGCCCATCTCTCATTTTTAAGCCCAAAGTTATTTTCAAACAAATTGACCCAGAGAAGGGTTTTCTCTTCAAAGTCTTCATCCAGTGTTCAGCATGAAGGGTTAAGGTCCCAGAGATGATGGTCCACATTCTGGACAAGAGCAGTATTTCTCCAGCTTCTTTCAGTAGAAAGCAGAGGAACCCCTTTTGCAAATCAAATCTTGGTTGGAATAGCAGCAGATCATACAGATAAAGGTGAGGCCACACAATTCAGAAAAAAATTCCAATGTTTGTATGAAATGGGGGCAATAAATGTGTCACAGTGTTGGCGGTGAATCTGGGCAAGGGTATCCAGTACTTTGTATTATTATTATTATTATTATTATTTTACTTTGTATTATTCTTGCAACTCTTTGTAAGTTGAAATTATTTATTTATTTATTTATTTATTTATTAAAAATTTATTTATTTTTTGGCTGCGTTGGGTCTTCGTTGCTGCACCTGGGCTTTCTCTAGTTGCAGCGAGCAGGGGCTACTTTTTGTTGTGGTGAGTGGACTTCTTATTGCGGTGGCTTCTCTTGTTGCAGAGCACAGCCTCTAGGCACGTGGGCTTCAGTAGTTGTGGCTCGCAGACTAGAGAGCACAGGCTCAGTAGTTGTGGCACATGGGCTTAGTTGCTCCGCGGCATGTGGGATCTTCCCGGACCAGAGCTTGAACCCATGTCCCCTGCATTGACAGGCGGCTTCCTAACCACTGCGCCACTGGGGAAGTCCCTGAAATAATTTTAAATTAAAAAACAAAACTAAAACGAATGAATTAGGTGCTTGAACAGTTGGGTATCCATATGTAAAAGGTGAACTTGACTCCATAGACAAAAATCAAGTCAAAATGAATCAGATGCAGCCTAACACTAGAAAACATCTAAAAGAAAACAGAAAATCGTTGAGACTTTGGGTTAGGCAAGGATTTCTTAATGACATCAAAGACACAGTTCATTAAAGAGAACATTTATAAATTGGACTTCATCAAATTTAAAAATATCTCCTCTGGGCTTCCCTGGTGGCGCAGTGGTTGGGAGTCCGCCTGCTGATGCAGGGAACATGGGTTTGTGCCCCGGTCCGGGAAGGTCCCACATGCTGCAGAGCGGCTAGGCCCGTGAAGGTCCCACATACTGTGGAGCGGCTAGGCCCATGAGCCATGGCCTCTGAACCGGCGCGTCCGGAGCCTGTGCTCCGCAACGGAAGTGGCCACAACAGTGAGAGGCTTGCGTACCGCAAAACAAACAAACAAAATCTCCTCCTTCAAAGACACTGTTAAGAGAATGAAAAGACAAGCCACAGACTGGCAGAAAATACTAGCAGATCACATGTCTTCTAGGTAACTTATGTCCAGAATAAGTAAAGAACTCTTAAAATTCAATATTAAGAAAACAACAACCTGAAAAAAAAGCAAGTGATTTGAACATTTGAACAGAGACTTCACCAGAGAATATAGAGAGATGGCAGATGAGCGCATGAAAAATCATTAGCCATCAGGGAAATGCAAATTAAAACCACAACGAGGGGACTTCCCTGGCTGTCCAGTGGTTAAGACTTCGCCTTTCAATGCAGGGAGTGTGGGTTTGATCCCTAGTTGGGGAGCTAAGCTCCCACATGCCTCGTGGCTAAAAAACCAAAACAGAAGCAATACTGTAACAAAATTCAATAACAACTTTAAAAATAGTCCATATCAAGGGGCTTCTCTGGTGGCTCAGTGGTTGGGAGTCTGCCTGCCAGTGCAGGGGACACAGGTTTGAGCCCTGGTTTGGGAGGATCGCACATGCTGCGGAGCATCTAAGCCCGTGCGCCACAACTACTGAAGCCCGCACGCCTAGAGCCCGTGCTCCCAACGGAAGAGGCCACCACAGTGAGAAGCCTGCGCACCACAGCGGGGAGTGGCCCCCACTCGCCGCAGCCAGAGAGGGGCCTGCGCGCAGCAACAAAGACCCAACGCAGCCAAAAATAAAATAAGTAAAATAAAATAAATAAATTTATTTTTTAAAAAAACACAGGACACCACTAACCACCTATTACAGTGGCTAAAATGGAAAAGACTGACCGTACCACGTGCTGCCGAGGGTGTGCAGGCGTTGGACTCTCATGCACTGATGGTGGGCATGCAAAATGGTGCAACTGTGTTGAAAACAGTTCAGCAGTTTCTTAATAGGTTAAACGTATGCTTGCTGTGTATGATCCAGCCTTTCCACTCCTAGGTGTTTACCCAAGAGAAATGAGGGCAGACGTCCATGTAAAGACATGCAACAGCATGGATGGATCTCAGAATAACCATGCTGAGGGAGTGAAGCCAGACCACAGAAAAGTACACACTGTATGATTCCACATATATAAAACTGTAGAAGATGCAAACTTACGTGTAGTGACAGAAAGCAGATTCGTGGTTGCCTGGGTGTCGGGGGTGGGGTTACAGAGGGACACAGGAGACTCTTGGGGGTGTAGATGTGTCCATTACCTTAACTGAGGTGGTGGTTTCATAGGTGTATAATATGTCAGAGTGTATCAAATTGTAATTATTTATTGTGTTATTTACCTTCAATAAAGATTTTTTTTTTTTTTTTTTTTTGCGGTACGTGGGCCTCTCACCGCTGTGGCCTCTCCCGTTGCGGAGCACAGGCTCCAGACGCGCAGACTCAGCGGCCATGGCTCACGGGCACAGCCGCTCCGCGGCGTGTGGGATCTTCCCGGACCGGGGCACGAACCCACGTCCCCTGCATCGGCAGGCAGGCTCTCAACCACTGCGCCACCAGGGAAGCCCAATAAAGATATTTTTTAAGCTAAATGAGCAGTTAGCATAGGAACAGGCTCTGCCTCTACCTGCTGAACCCCTGTGTCACCCTGGTGGCTGCTGCCGCCCATATTTTTCCTTTGTGCGGAGGGCCTATCCCACTGACAGGAGAGGGAGACGTTTTCTGTTACTTCAATCATTTCAAGTGGAAAACACTATTACTGCTTTTGTGACAAGTTCGATTTAGTGAGCATTTGCTCTGGTTCAGTCAGGTTTTAAGGACCTTATATGGATTCTCATTGAGTCCTCATAGCGTGTGAGGTAGGTAGTGTTACTGTTTCCACTTTCAGACCAAAATTCAGAGGCGGAGAGGTTGTCAACTCGGTGGAGGCCACCTGGTGCTGGGAGTGGGGTCTGGAAGTCAGAAGTGCGGCCCGCAGCCAGGTGCAGCCACGTTGCCTCTGCCAGCCAGTCCTGCACAGGCTGGCTGGACGTGCAGAGGCACGTGGGAGACCCAGTTGTGCTCATCGTAGTTTTCAGGAAGTGAGTGTAAAAGCAAAGATCACGTCTGCGTACTGGAGTGCAAGTGGCATGGCTGAGAGCAGAGTTTCCCCCAGACTTGAGGGCTACAACCTCTCAGAGGTGCCTCTGTTGTGGGCAGTTGATGTCCAGTCCCTCCCACCTTTCCTAGTTAGACCTTACTTCTGGGTGTGTGCCATTCACTTCTTGGTTAGCATCAATCACGTATGAAGTTTGGCTCTGAAATCCTTCAAGTGGGACTTCCTGTGTGGCCTCAACGGGTTTGAAGGGGTATGTACTCGGCTCTGTGTGCAACCTGGGAAGCAAGGTCAGCTGTAGAGGGAGAACAGGATGGAAGAACAGATGGGTTTTTGTAGAGCATCAGACAGAAGGATTCAGGAGAAAGGGTCACTGACCGTTTCCTGTGACTGCAGAGGGAAAGGCAGCCTGGGTGAGGGTAACTCACACCTGCTGCCCAGCACTGGCTCAGCCCTGTCTTCCCGTCCCACTCCCTGAGCTGCCACTTGCAAAGGACCTCACGCCTCCCACTGTGATTTCTGCTGTCACTCCTAATTGCCAGCATCTGGTAGGTGAGCGAGCTGATCTGTAGGGACACGTAGGGGAGGTGATTACTGGGGTCAGGAAAGACCACCTCATCTCGCTCAGTGTCTGAGCTGAGAAACAGGTTAGTTCCATGTGGGGAGAGCCTAGTTCCTGTTCTTTTAGGAGGATACTGAAGTGGGTTGGGCAGCCTCTAGTTGGGTGCCTGCTGTGTGAGTGAAGAGATGAGAAGGGCCCAGTGCTGTGCTGGCCACTACAATAGCTGGTGGCCACTAGCCACATGTGACTGGTGAGCACTGGAAATGAGGCTCGCCCAGATTGAACTGTAAATACACCCTGCACTTGAAAAATTTAGTGTGGACTTCCCTGGCGGTCCAGTGGTTAGGACTCCCAACTCAGGGAGCACAGGTTCGATCCCTGGTCAGGGAAGATTCTGCATGCCGCGTGGCTCCACCAAAAAAACAAAATAAGGAAAACTTAGTGTGACAAATGAGTGCAAAATAGCCTACTTACAATTGTTCTATATCGATTACATGTTGAAATGACGTTTTTGGTTGGATTAAATAAATATATTATTAAAATTAATGTAACCATGTTTCTTTTTACTTTTTTAATATGGCTGATGGAAAATTAAGAATTCCACATGTGGCTTCTGTTGTACTTGTATCGGACAGCGCCTGCATAGAGCGATGAGCTGATTGGAGGAGATGGGTAGGAGCTGAGTTAGGCATTGGGTGGGTCCTATGAGCCTGGGGGCTGGAGGTGACACCTGGCAACTCATAAACCTGAATCGCAGCTCACCTGAACTAATGGCGTGCAATTTTCGAACTAATGGTGAAAGCAGTTTTAATTTTTTTAAATTGAAATACAGTTGATTTACAATGTTATATTAGCTTCTGGTGTACAGCAAGTGATTCAGTTATCTATACATACTGGTTTTCATATTCTTTTCCATTATGGTTTATTACAGAATATTGAATATAGTTCCCTGTGCTATACAGTAGGTCTTTGTTATTCACCTGTTTTATATATAGTAGTTTGCATCTGCTAATCCCAAACTCCTAATATATCCCTCCTCATCTCCTTTCCCCTTTGGTAACCATAAGTTTCTTTTCTATGTCTGTGAGTCTGTTTTAGATTCCACATATAAGTAATATCATATGATACTTGTCTTCTCTGTCTGACTTCACTTAGTATGATAATCTCTAGGTCCATCCATGTTGCTGCAAATGGCATTATTTCATTCTTTTTTATGGCTGAGCAGTATTCCATTGTATATATGTACCACATCTTTATCCATTCCTAAGTGTTCCTAAGCAACACTTAACGTTACTTTCATGCCTTGGCTATTGTGAATAGTGCTGCTGTGAATGTTGAGGTGCATGTATCTTTTCGAATTAAGAGTTTTCTCCGGATACATGCCCAGGAGTGGGATTGCTGGATTGTACGGCAACTCTAGTTTTAGTTTTGTAAGGAACCTCCTCCATACTGTTTTCCATAGTGACTGCACCAATTTACATTAAAAAAAATTTTTTTTTGGTGGGGAGAGCAGTTTTAAGATGCTGCCTCTAGAAGCAGAGAACCTAAGATCTCTTGCCCCTGATGGGATACCTCCATTAGGAAGAAAACAGCGCTCCCCCTGGCTGGGGCAGAAGGCCATGTCCAGGTGTTAACTTCCATTGCATCGTTGTCAGAGAGCTTGTCCTCCTGGAATGAGTGTGGGAGCAGGTGATTAAGGGAGTGAAATTTCTTTCTGTGGTCCCTTGACCATTTCTAGCCAGTTAGGGATTGCTTAGGGGGCCTGCATGGTTAACTCTGGAGCTGGCCTGCATCAGAACTGTGGCCAATGCCGTTTGTGACTGTAAACCTCAGGTAGGTTGTGACTCCTTTTCCTCCTGTTTACTGTGGACAATCGGTTGAACCTCCTCCTAGCGGGTGGTGAGGACACATGTGACATTACACGGCAAGGGGTGCTAAGTCAGCTATGACCTCAGAGTAGATTGTGAATCACCTTTTATGTGATTTTGAAGCAGTCAGGAGTCCAAGTGGTGAGACCCTATAGACTTCTGAGCTGGCTTGTGAGGTTGGCCTCATCTGTAGTTCGTTTAGACTGTGGTCTCGGGGGATGGAGCCACAGCATCTTCTGTCCACAGCAGGTGCTCGGTAGACAGGGGTGAGGAAGACAAATAAGGGGTTTATAGAGCAAAACCAAGAGCACTGCTGATAAAGGGAGAATGGCCCCAGTTCCCGGACTCGGCCGGGGTGCCACGCCTGGTCGGAACGCAGACAGGTCGCCCCGTTTCCCGCAGCAGAACCGCTCAGTAGAGACGTTGGGTGTCGAAGAATCACAGAGCTGTTTTGCAAAAGTCGAGACATATTCAGAAGAAATTAATATACTTTGATGAGTATGAGTCATGCTTTTACTTTCTGTAACTTTTGTGGGGATATGCTAGCTGTAGGCTGTCTGAATTGACGGTTTTGAGAGGAGCAGTTTAGGGCAGCTCTGCTCACCTAGAACAAGACCTTGGCTCCCTGGGCTGTCGCTCAGGACATCTCTCCCACTGTCAGCAAGGGTGTAGTTATGCGTCCCGTCCGTAGGGGTTTCTCTCTCGTGGCCCACTTTTCATATCACGGACAAAACTTGGCTGCTGCCTTCAGGTGGGAAGACAGAATCCCACAGCCTCGAAGGAAGCAGGGGAGCCTGAACTGTGCCTGGCTCACGGTGGAGAAGACGCAGAGACACGGCAGGGGCTGCATGTTGGGGCGGGGCTGGGAGATGCTGGGAATTGGGCCGGGGGGATGGAAAGCACATTCCTGCCGCTCCTAGGCAGGTGCCAGCTGGCAGAGGTGGGCCCTGGGCAGCACTGCCCGCTCGGGCTCCCTTGGCTCCCACTGTCCGTGCTGCCAGGGCCCCTGGGTCTTCTAGGCCTGCTCCGGTACTTTGTTAGCTAGAAATGTGAGGTGGACTGAGATTCACGTTCCCTTCTAGAGGCACAAAATAGTATTCATATGATAGCTTAAATAAAATAAGTCTGGGTTTTAAATTATTCAGCACAATAACAGTATGTTTGCAACTTTGCTTTCAGTAACATACTTATCAGATGTTTTAATGTGTTCTGAAATGAAAGTTCTTTTTTTATATAAATTTATTTATTTATTTTTGGCTGCGTTGGGTCTTCGTTGCTGTGTGCGGGCTTTCTGTAGTTGCAGCGAGCAGGGGCTACTCTTCGTTGTGGTGCACGGTCTTCTCATTGCGGTGGCTTCTCTTGTTGCGGAGCATGGGCTCTAGGTGCGCAGGCCTCAGTAGTTGTGGTGCACACGCTCTAGAGTGCAGGCTCAGTAGTTGTGACACACGGGCTCAGTTGCTCCGCGGCATGTGGGATCTTCCTGAACCAGGGCTTGGAACCCAGTCCTCTGCATTGGCAGTTGGATTCTTAACCGCTGCACCACCAGGGAAGCCCTGAAATGCAAATTCTTTATCGTAATTTTCAAATGTGACATTGCATAGCAACCATAAATAGTTTGCATATGGTGGTAAAACTAAGTAGTGCCTTTTGAATGATGGGTTTAGGTGAATAGACTGTGGAATTTGCGGCTATTGATATTGCTACCTGCTTGATGAGGCACATCTCTGTGGAGGGAGGATGGAGCTGGCTTACAAAAAATACGTTTTTTATTTTTTGTGCTCTCTGCAGTCTGTCCATGGGGTTGGAGTACTTTCCTGTTGTTCTCAGGTACATGATTGATTTTAAAAATTTTATTTTTTAAAAAAAATTTATTTTGGGGGCTGCGCCTTGCATCTTGGAGGATTTTAGTTCCCCGACCAGGGATCAGACCGAGCCCAGCAGTGAAAGTGCCAAGTCCTAACCACTGGACCACTGGGGAAGTCACGGTACATATTTGATTTTTTGTTAGGCAGTAAATCCCTTTGGATGCATTTAACCCTGTTATGACCCCACTCACTCAAGGACTGGCTTTGGGTCTTGGGATATCAGGAAAGCACGTGCTGGAGTGGTGTTGGAACCATTAACAGGGCATCAGACCAGACATCAGCATGGTACCATCTTTGGGGGCTTTTCCACTGCCGTGATGTCTGGGTTTAGCGTGGATTTCCTAAAATGACACATGGGTTCCCAGAAATTCAGTTTGAGTGTATGTGGTGTTTGGATATCAGTGACTTTATGAAGTTATGTGTAGGTTGTGTTATGATTTGAAAAGTACAAGAACCTTTATTTTCAAAAGGTAGTAAACGGAAGTGCGACTCTTCTTCCCTCTTACATAGAGCATCAGCTGGGGGCCTCGTCGTGATCAGACCTTTGTAAGGCTAATAAACTCACTTTAAGTATAGATTATATCTTGTATCTTTTTTTCTATTTACAGAACTAATGTACGATCGTTGTATAAATTTAGTTCTGGTAAGAATGATTACATTTTTTACATTGTCCTAGTGCTTTAGGGGATATGCTTAAATTGGAGTTAAACAGTAATTTAGAAGAAGAGTATACTACATTGTCCATAAATGTAAAATGTGAAGTAAAAGTGTCTTATGTGTGCATTATCAGTAAACACTTAAGTGAGGGGCTGTGAGTTTTCTTTTAAAATTTGCATCAGAAAATTGAGAAACAGGAAAATCTCGTGAGGTATCTTAGATGTTGGGGACAGACTATTTAAATCATTGCATTCTAGTAAAGTGTAACACACACATGTCAGTTTTAAAATAACATGTAAAAATTTGCTGGATACTTTAATCCAGAGCCAGATGGGAATTTTGTGTGTAACTAGGTTTCCTCTCTTAGTCTCCATTACCAGCTGGTCACCCATATTAAAAACTAGTTATGGTTTACTTTGTATTGAATATTCTGATATCTGCTACTTCTTAGAGGCTGATGTAATGTTTGATCAAAACTTAATTTTTTGTCACTTTTGAAACATACCAGCCTCCATGGTCAACCATTCAGTTGTTCAGACAAATTTGGGAGTTTGGGGGATTGACTCTTTCTCACAGACAAGCAGCTAACGGGGCAGCACGATCCATGTCCAAATACAGCACGACCTGCTTGTAAGGTCCCTGAGCTCCAATATTTTTAAAACTAAGAGATATAACAGATGTCATACCTACTTGGAATGTAGTTGAACAGTACCCAGAAGCAATGACTTTTAAAACATTTATTAAGAGAATGTTCAAACATAGATTACAGGCAGAATATTATGAAATCATCCAGCTCTAACAGAATTCTGCTAGTTTTGTTTAATCTCCTTTCTTCCTATCAGAGTGTTTTAAAGGAAGTCCCCAAATCATACCATTTCACTCATAAATAAGAAGCATTTCTCACGGTTAAGGACTTCAGTTTCATTATGGCGCTGAATGAAAGAGCAGCAGCCCCTTGTCATCAGATACCCAGAGGATATTCAGATTTTCCTGGTTTTCTCTGTACATTTGAATTTTAAATCAAGATTCAAGGTCTCTAACATTTAAAAAGAAACTATTCTAATGGAAAATTAAAATACATAAGTTAACAGATAGTATAAGGAACTCATCGCCAAACTAAAGCAATTACCAACTCACGACCAAACTTGTTCTTCTGTGCTCTCCCCTCTTTCCCTCCTCGGTTGTTTTACAGCGAATTTCAGACACGTCATTTTATTTTTAAGTCTGTCAGGGTATGCCTTCCCACGCCAGTAAAGCCTGCGGGTGTCGTGTGGTGGAGTTGTCCTGCGCCCTGGGGATTTGCCCTCACTGCTTGGGTTTTGTTAAAGCAGCTGTGACCCAGGAAGGGCTTGACTTCTGTCCATCGCCCTTTGGACATGTGCTGTCTCGATTTCAGAGATTAACTTGGATTGGGGAATGGAAGAAAAACCAGAGAAGCTGGTGAAATTGATTCAGATCCCTCATGCAGACTCCCCTCTCTCAGAGTGCTCTTTTGTCTGGAAGTGAGGCGCTCGTGTGGCCGAGCAGGGTGGCAGACTCCTTCCCCTGTGGGGCGGGGTGCTCGGCGGGGCTGCTGTTGCCCCAGGACGTTGAGCGCAGCACGGGCACCCGTGGCTGGCATCCCAGGCCGCCTTCCTGTGGGTCGCACACCCGTGTGTGCGTGGCGGCTGCTCTGTGGGGGGTGCACTTCGTAGTCTGATCACTGATCACCCAGAAAGGCTTAGGGAGCGCTTTACAGTTGTCTTGATAGTTTTCTTCTCGGCCCTGCCGTGTCGGTGCTGTCATTCCTGTGGTACAGTCAGAAGACCAGAGTGGAAAGTGAGCGGGTGAAAGTCACGTTCCTTGTGTGTGGCAAAACCAGAACCTGGAATTATATTTTGATGCACACACTCCATTTCGTCCTTAATATCGGCCCATATCGTTGTGAGTGACTGGGTAATAACCGGGGCGCTGGGGGCCCTTGAAATCTCCTTCCTAGACTTTACAGGGGTCTTGGTTAGAGGGGCGTGGTGCTGCGTTCGTCGTGAAGTACATTATATCACAAATATGAAATATTTAAATAAAAAATTATGTTAACACATTAACTTAGAGAGGTACTGGGTATAACCTAACGTAGGGGCAGATCACTTCCCATACTTGCTTTTAAGATACTTAAATTTCTGTGGAAAGTATTTCCAAAACAAGCTCTAAATAAAAGCTGGTGGCAGATGTGGGTCATAAAGAACAGAAGTGAGACTCTCAGCAGGTCCTGTCTTAGTGGATTAGACCGGTCAGTGCGCTGAGTCAGCATGGCCCTTGCTTAGCTGTGACTTTGGCCCTGGAGGAGAGAAGGAGCCCAGGCCACGTAAACCTGATGGTGGGCTTCTCAGAGGCTCTGGGGGACTAAGGATAGTGAAGAGAACAGCAAAAGCAGTTACATGTAAGTAAGACCTTTAAAATGTACATTCATTTTTTCTGATCAAAGTAATATAAACTGCATGTCCAGTATTTGGAAAATGAAGAGAAAAATATGGCCAATAATTCTAACAAAAATGCTGTCTTATTACATGGGTTTTTTAATTAGGTATGTTTTTGGCCTTCTTAAATACCTAAAATTATTACACACAAATTTATTTTTCACTTAGCATATAATGAGCATTTTTCTAGGTTTTTATACTATCTCCATTATTGTTCCTAGTGATATGTAATAGTTCACCCAGTAAACAGTTAACATCTACTAGCTTTTTTTTTAACTGAAAAGTATGGGGGAAGAATTGTGAATGCTTCTTGGTTCAACGGCCCAGATAACCAGTTAACTTTTTTGAAAAAAAAAAATATATATATATATATATTTCCATACACATATAATTTTACATATATAATTTCTTTTTTCCTTATATATATGATAACGTGCAAAATCAAAGCTGCCCCTATTCCTGTGTATTTCCCCCCAAAATAGCCGTTCACATTTTCTTGTGTATATAGAAAAAAGATTGCTTACATTAGCATAGATGTTTATTCATTTTATATACACAAAAGGAGAAATATCATTTGTATATTTTTCTGTACCTTGTCTATTTCATTTGCTGTTACCTTCACAGAAGAGCATTTGGGACGAACTTTTAGTTTGTGGGAATTAGGAAGTTTTGCTTCCCGTCAGTCCTGCTCTGTATCTGAGTGTGCAGGCTCCTTGCTGTCTGTGGGCTGCCGCCTTCTCTTTGGGGGAGTGGTGACTGCTTGGTCTCGTGTGGTGGTGTGTTACCCGGTCCCTTCACACTCATCCTGTGAGGCCAGTTCAGTGTCCGTCAGCTCAGGGAGTGGGAGGCTGTCCATCGTGGATGTGTGTGTGTGCCCCACAGAGGAGGTCCTGGACGGTGCCACGTCAGAGCGAACCCCAGTGCCCAGAGGGCGACGGGGAGAGGTGAGCGTGCTGGAGTGTCCCTCCATCGGTGAGAGGCCAGCTGCAGATAACTTATTTTCCAGATTGGATTTTAAAAAATATACCTTCAACATGTAGAATAAAGAATGTAGTTGAAAAAAAATTTTTAATGTCTACCAGTAGGTTTCTCTTTCTGACCAGACTGTAGTGATCAAAAAGGGCCTTTCAGGGGCTTCCCTGGTGGTGCAGTGGTTGAGAATCTGCCTGCCGATGCAGGGGACACGGGTTCGAGCCCTGGTCCGGGAAGATCCCACATGCCGCGGAGCAGCTAGGCCCGTGAGCCACAACTACTGAGACTGCGCTCTAGAGCCCATGCTCCCCAACAAGAGAGGCCGCGACAGTGAGAGGCCCGCGCACCGCGATGAAGAGTGGCCCCCACTCGCCGCAGCTAGAGAAAGCCCACGCACAGAAACGAAGACCCAACACAGCCAAAAATAAATAAATAAATAAATAAAATTGAGAAAAGGGGGGGGCTTTCAGGACACTTATTTTTATTGGTAGTAGAGATATGAATACCCTTTTCTTTTTAAAAATTAACGGATACGAATTTTGAGTCTCCTAATTGAGACTTGAATGTGGACACTGGTCGTAGAGAGAGCCATAATCAAAAGGCAGTATTAATAATTTATGTTATTTTTGTTTTGTTTTGTTTTTGTTTTTGTTTTTTGCGGTATGCGGGCCTCTCACTGCTGTGGCCTCTCCCGTTGCGGAGCACAGGCTCCGGACGCCCAGGCCCAGCGGCCATGGCTCACGGGCTTAGTTGCTCCGCGGCACGTGGGATCCTCCCGGACCAGGGCACGAACCCGTGTCCCCTGCATCGGCAGGCGGACTCCCAACCACTGCGCCACCAGGGAAGCCCAATAATTTATGTTATTTAATGATGAAAGAGAAAGATCTGGTTTTGTTCTCTTTGCTTGTGACTAAAGATTAAAGTCAGCAAGTATATTGGTATTGCTTCTGAAATTTTGAGAAGTAACTGAATTGGAGCTTCTCGTTTTAACGATAGTTTTCAATAAATTAATTTCTCTAGTTTAAAGCAATACAGCTGGGTGATTATCATGTATTGATATACTTTTATAATATGTAAAAGAGCATCTAATTAAAAGAAATATTTAATTTTAATATATCAGTAGCTATTCCATCTAATACTAGGATTTGGGTCTTTACCTAAAAGACCACTTAGCATCTCTGAAAGTTCTTTCTGTTTATCTAGATCCTAGGAGTTTGTTGGTTTTGTCCTTACTTTAAAAACTAGCTTAGCTTTTTAGTGTTTAAATTAGGATCAGAATACATGGTTTGTTGACTAAAACCAACCGTTTAATTCAGTGTACCTAATGACAACATTAGCTGTTAAGTTTTCTTCACGCTGATTTTGGAAGGATTGAGTGAAGTAGCTTCTCCCACAGACTAAGAACAATTCTTTAACGTGGGAGTGGGGAGTGTTACTGGGATAAAACTGCCCCCAACTCTGCCGGATTGTCCTTATAGTATAATTTGATCACGTGTGAAATGCACGTGTGCTGCAGCAGGCCGCTGGGGTTGGCGGGGAGGATGCAGGGCCGTCCATAAGCTCAGGAAACGCATCGGCACAGCTTTCTGTTTTAAAAATATTTCGTGTTCTCTTGGCACTGTTATTATTTCATACATTAATATTCATCAGCTGCAGTCCTCAGAGTTTGATACATGAAAACGAGAGAGAGAATTAGCCCAGTTATCACATAGGGTAACTCCAGCCATGCTCCCTTTGTCCAGGGAGGCGCCAGGGAGTCTGCGTGGGCGAAGCTTGCCCGGGCTTACAACACCCACTTGAAGTAATGCCTCTAGGAACAGTCGTGTCACTGTGCTTGCCCTCCCGGACAGCTGGAGTGGCAGACCATGCCTTTGTCCTCCAAGATGCCTCAACTCCGCGTCACGGCCCCACCCCTTTAGGCCTTTCCTGGTAGTTCTGCAGACTTTCATTTTTCATTTAGGGTCAGCCCGAGGGACTTGACTCTAGAAGCCCAGCACTTCCCCTTCTTCCTGCCTGGCCCGCCCCAGCAGCTAATGGCGTTTTGTGGCTGTGAATAGACGTGGGCTGGTGAGTGCAGGTGAGAGCAGGAACCAGGAACTTAACACATACTTTTAAAAGATACTTTTTATTGGGAAAGGTATTTTTGTTTTCTCAGTAAATATTCTGTAATATAGACCATGTAACAATTATTTTGAATGCTTTTGTACAGAAAAGGAAAGTTTATCTAGACTGGGAACTAACAACTATGTTTCTTGGGTCATCCAGATAATTTCCCCCAGATGTGTTTCCATTTTAAGAAAATAAATAATTACTGTTAATTAAATATCTGGTGTATATTATAATAACCCTGTGACTTTCACACAAAATCTATGATGGAAGAATTCTCCCCTCTGTGTTTGCATAGGAAATGGAGGCCCTTGCATAAGCTGTGTTTGCATGTGGGAGCTAATTATATTCTTAAGTGATTAAAAGATGTTGGTAATTGTATCTTCAGCTTTGTGATAGGTTGGTCATAGTTAGGATTGACCTAACAGCTATGCATTCCCTTGGGAAAATAAGTCTCTTGTTTAATAGGATAATTGTGTGGTGGTTTTTTTTTTTTTTTTTTTTTTTTTTTTTTTTTTTTTTGCGGTACGTGGGCCTCTCACCGCCGTGGCCTCTCCCGTCGCGGAGCACAGGCTCCGAACGCGCAGGCCCAGCAGCCATGGCCCACGGGCCCAGCCGCTCCGCGTCCCGTGGGATCCTCCTTGACCGGGGCACAAACCCGCGTCCCCTGCGTCGGCAGGCAGACTCCCAACCACTGCGCCACCAGGGAAGCCTGATAATTGTGTTTCAACCCTGATTTCAGGAATGCTGTCTAATGAGCCTGGGGGTGGGGCAGGGTCAAGAGTGGGCAGCAGGGCTGCTTGTACTGAGCCTTCTTTGGCCTGTACCTATAAGGACTGCGGTGTTGTTTCTGAGTCTCCTGGGATCCCAGAGCCCATTTTGGTGGGAGAGTAAGTTGTCATGAATCAGAGGCCTATTGGACAACCAAACTGAGTCTTTTTAGAATCGCTGTGTGGGACATCCCTGGTGGCGCAGTGATTAAGAATCCACCTGCCAATGCAGGGGACATGGGTTTGAGCCCTGGTCTGGGAAGATCCCACATGCTGCGGAGCACCTAAGCCCTTGTGCCGCAACTCCTGAAGCCCGCGTGCCTAGAGCCCGTGCTCCGTAACTAGAGAAGCCACCGCAACAAGAAGCCTGCGCACCACAATGAAGAGTAGCCCGCGCTCACCGCGACTAGAGAAAGCCTGCGTGTAGCAATGAAGACCCAACGCAGCCAAAAAAAAAAACGAAAAAAGAATCACTGTGTGAACATTCTGATGTCTTCTGGGCAGTCATGGGTTCAAGATCATTGACATGGCTTTGAGGTGCTGGGTTGCAAGGTTGCCGCTGTACTCTATTTCCTGAACTAACTATCCCAGGGTTTTCATGTGAGAGCTATTCTGAACGTCAGTCTTAGGTTCTTGAGTTTATAGTGAGACCCAAATCCTTCGTGAAACCTGCTTCTGAACAGATTTTTCTTTCTTCAGCCCACCACCACCTTTTGAATAGTCTATTAGACGTTGTCATTGAACAAAGCTTGTGTATAATAGTAATTACACTTTGTTAACCCAGTCCTTGTAGGCATTTTATACCTTCTTATGAATGCTAAAGAAAGGTATTCTGATTCGTAATGAAACCTTAGCTCTCAAAATTTCAATTTCCTTTTCTCACCTGCTTCGTTAAATTACTCAGTCATTGTTTATTAATTTTTTGTGCTTTTCTCTTTCAGATCTAAGATTCTTTGAGGTGGCTTTGAAGAGCACTAAGATTAGAAGATGAGTGAACTTGACCAGTTACGGCAGGAGGCCGAACAGCTTAAAAACCAGATTAGAGTACGTAGCTATGTGTGCTCAGTTTTGTTAATCATTTGGATTTCAGATGCGATGTTACCGTTTTAAGGAAAGATGGGTTACAGAATATAGACTATTCATTGTTTTGGATTGAAATTGAATCTTAATTGACCCAGGATGTAGAAATTACAGATCCAGGTATTTGGCCTAGTACATTATTTTCAGGATTTTGTTTTCTTTCTTTCTTTTTTTAAACATCATTATTGGAGTATAATTGCCTTACAATGTTTCATTAGTTTCTGCTAGGATTTCGTTTTCTAGCATATTTTCACTTCACTATACAGCATATGTTTCCATAGAATTTATAGACATCTTTCTGTACCTTTTTTCTTGACTTTGGGAATTAGCTTTGTGACATTCTTTTGGTCACTGTGTAGAGTGTGGTATTCACTTCCCCCACTGTGACTGCTAAGTTGAGGGCAAGAAACTTGTTTTAAAATAAGAGTTTTAACAACAATAATAAAAAGTATTTTAAGCGCGCGTGATTTGTTCTTAATTTTGAAAAGTGTTTCTTACGGATGGTTATGGCTGTTAGAGCACTAACATCTATCTTCAAATAGATGCTCTATTCAAGTAGAGCATCTCTTTGAAGATAAAAACAGCCAGGTATCATTCAGCTGTCCTGTAGAAAGTAGGATAGTCGTAGAGTTCTCAAGCATTACCTCCCATTCTGTTACTGATGTTTATAATGGTGCACTGCAGAACCCATGAACTTTTTTTTTTTTTTTTTTTTTTTTTTGCGGTACGTGGGCCTCTCACTGTTGTGGCCTCTCCTGTTGCGGAGCACAGGCTCCGGACGCGCAGGCTCAGCGGCCAGGGCTCACGGGCCCAGCCGCTCCGTGGCATGTGGGATCTTCCCGGACTGGGGCACGAACCCGCGTCCCCTGCATTGGCAGGTGGACTCTCAACGACTGCGCCACCAGGGAAGCCCCCCATGAACTTTTAAAAGGGGATGCATACTAGGTCCAACTACAAGGATGGAACCTAATTATTTCCTTTTAAAAGACCAATTATATGTTCAGAAAGCCTAGTGGTATTTGGAAAGAAAGATCAGCATCATTTTAGCTGACTTTTTCTTGAAGTTAAGAAAAGATAATGGAGTTATCTGAGATCTACCATCAAAGAGGAAACAGAAAATATCCTTTTACTATAAGAATTTCATATCTTAACATTTAAAAATATGATATAGCTCAATAAAAATAAGGAAGAGTTAGTATTTTTAATGGCTTGCTCTGATCAGATTTAATACATCCAGCCATACTCCAGAATATAGAAATCAGAATTTTGTTTTTCTAGCAACAATAACTTGTTGTTTATAAGTTGTTCATAAATAGTGGGTTCTGATCTATTCGTAGCAAATGAGAGAGTTCATATGGCATAGGTTTAAAAAAAAAATCCAAATTTGGTGGAAAAAAAATAAAGGCTGAAAGTCAGTGTTACATCTCTTCTTCCCATTTTTTAGACCCATTTTCTGTAAATTACACATAGCCCTCCTCTTAAGGGACAGAGCTGTCGTGTGAGCCACATGCAGAATTTAAAACTAAAAAGAAACTGGTAGAATTAATTTTTAACAAGTGTATCTAAACCAATATATCTAAAAGATCACCATTTTGATATATAATTAATACATTTACTTTTTACACTCTTTTTTGGTACTGAGTCTTGCCAGTTCAGGGTCTCTTACATGAAATGGCCTCAGCGTGCACCCGTGGCATCTCCCGTGGCGCCTGCTCCACACGGACCATCCCCAGGGGAGTGGACGAGCTGCACAGCCATCTCCACACCCATCTGCACAGGCCTTGCCTCTGAGGCTGTGCTGGTTTCTTTGCACAGTATAGTGTCGACAAAGTTGTTTGAGTCCATTACATCCAATGGGAATGGAAGATTTTCTTTAACAAAGGAAGAAAACACCCTTTTCCCCCTGATTACCCAAGGAACACATGCTTGTTAAAGAACATAGGGCACAGCGAATCAAACAAGAGATGGTAGATGATTCTGAGAGGGGTCACTTGCTTTATTAGATTGGTCTTTAAGGGGAAAGACCCCAGAGGGACTGTGTCATCTTACTTTTGATCATGTTTGTGAGGAAACATGGGCTCTCAATGGGATGCCGATTGAAATATGGCATATATCTTAAACACATGGGCTACCAGTGGATGAAGGGGAACTCCACGAAATGTACAGGCACAAATTTTTTTCAAAGTGACTGTGCTGACCCTGCAAGTGAACAAGACGGACCGAGTGACACGTGCGGGCGCTTGTCTCGAGCGACAGCAGAGCCAGGGTGGTCAGTGCGGCCCTAGTGGGACGGACCTGGCCGCGTGCTGCCCTGTGCTGGACCGACATCCATCCGGGATGAGGCCTGACTGACTGTGGGTGTGTATGTGCTCCTCTGGGTGAGGGGCAGGAAGGCAACCTGCTGTCTTCAGTGGCTTTTCTCAGCACAGACAGTACAGGAGCCTTGGTTAAATAATAAGCCATTGTGAACCTATCACCAGGCCATTAAATTGGAATTTAATGTAAAAAAATGTTGAAGATTTCTGTCTCTATTAAGCAGTTACAGAGATGGTTTCCATTAGAAGACTTCTTCCTACAGGGTTGGAAGTTGAAGATTGAATTATTCTGAGGTTGCTGTACTCGTTTACATTGAGCACTTGTTGGCTAAAATGAACACTGAATTAGAGCGTTCCCTGTGTTTAGTGTTTAAAATGGTTTTTCTCTCTGTTCTCTGTGGTGTCACTGCAGTCTGCTCTGGACATTACGAAATCCATTTTAATCTCTGGACACTAACCAGAATGAAGCCACTTAAGTCCTATGGTTTACTTTTTCCATTTAAAAAATTCTTGTTAGGGACTTCCCTGGCAGTCCAGTGGTTAGGACTTGGTGCTTTCACTGCAGCGGCCCAGGTTCAATCCCTGGTCGGGGAACTAAGATCCTGCAAGCCACGTGGCACAGCCAAAAAACAAAAATTCTTGTTATTCTTCTTTAAAATTGAAAGCTGTGTATAATATCAGTAAGAATGGTACTCAGGGCTTCCCTGGTGGTGCAGTGGTTAAGAATGCACCTGCCAATGCAGGGGACACGGGTTCTACCCCTGGTCTGGGAAGACGCCACATGCCGTGGAGCAACTAAGCTCATGCGCTACAACTACTGAGCTCACGTGCCACAACTACTAAGCCCTGTGCCGCAACTACTGAGCACGTGTGCCACAACTACTTAGCCCATGTGCCGCAACGACTGAAGCCCGTGCGCCTAGAGCCTGTGCTCCACAACAAGAGAAGCCACTGCAATGAGAAGCCTGCAACAGAGTATCCCCTGCTCGCCGCAACTAGAGAAAGGCTGTGCACAGCAACGAAGACCCAACACAGCCAAAAATAAATACATAAATAAATAACAAATTTTAAAAATGGTACTCAGAAATAAATATTGAACTCTATAAGTAACTGATAGAGTCCCTGATGGAAAACCTGCTGCTCTGGGTCTCCCCTCCTCTTGGTCTTGACCCCAAATTTAGGTGCTGGCACAGAAATACCTGATAATATAATTTTTGTGTTTCAATTAAATAAGCAGATTTAACTAAGCAGAACGGTTTCTGATAGGATAGTTTGAGTTGAATTTGGAATCTAGTTATTTGGTCCCTGTATAATCACCATCTCGTTAAATATACTCCCTATGCTGGGCTGGTGAGTATTAGCACCAGCTTCGTGAAGCAGAACTAATTAGCAGTGAGGCCGTTTGCCCTGGAGGGGTCCCCGGACCCTCCCACACGAGTGCTCACGTGTGTCAGTGAGAGCAGGTGGTCAAATGACGACACAGTGGCAACGTTTCTATTAGAAATTGTCATAATTTCCTTTGAAATTATTCCTACACAAAGAAAACGTTTTAGGCCCCCATTCCTACATTAAAATTTTTTTTGACCCGCTTTTTTTTGTTTGTTTTTTTGCTGTACGCGGGCCTCTCACTGTTGTGGCCTCTCCCATTGTGGAGCGCAGGCTCCAGGGCCATGGCTCACGGGCCCAGCCGCTCCGCAGCATGCGGGATCCTCCCGGACTGGGGCACAAACCCACGTTCCTTGCATCTGCAGGCGGACTCTCAACCACTGTGCCACCAGGGAAGCCCTGACCCTCTTAAAGCTATTGTCTCATTTTCCCTCAGAATGTATGGCTTTCTATTTGTAAAAATGTATACGCTGGGGCTTCTCTGGTGGCGCAGTGGATAAGAATCTGCCTGCCAATGCAGGGGACACAGGTTCGATTCCTGGTTCCAGAAGATCCCACATGTCGCAGAGCAACTAAGCCCACGCACCACAACTACTGAAGCCCGCACACCTAGAGCCCATGCTCCGCGACAAGAGAAGCCACCACAGTGAGAAGAAACCTGTGCACTGCAACGAAGAGTAGCCCGCGTGCAGCCACGAAGAACTGACACAGCCAAAAAATGTATATCTATATATATGTATACACACACACACACACACACACACACACACACACATTTGAGATTTCAAGATTTTTTTTCTAGTAACTTGGATCACTTAGGAACAATGAGAACATTTTAATTAGCTTGAGTAACATCCCTTTGTAGTTCTCACCTGCTTCACAATGTCATTTTATAGATAAGAAAACAGGTAACAGGCTGCCAACAGCCAGAGAGTCTTAACCTGAATTTGGTTGTTTTGACCCCAGGTCCTTTGCTCTTTTGTGTAGAGGTTAGCTTCAGGGATTGTTTGGCTTGGAAACAAGAGTCTTAGCTAACACACTCTAGAAGAAAAGTTCTCTGGGCCGGCCAGTCAGTGCTTTTTAGACGTTGTTTCTGTGGGCCCCACGGCTCCTGGGCTGGTAGAAGGAGCGAGACGCACGTGCAGCTCTGTGGGAAGGTGCCGGAGCCTCGCAGGCAGGAGGGGAGGCTCTGGGGGCGCGGGGGCGCTGCGCGTTAGACAGGGTTGTCTGCAGGCCGGGCACGCACGTGTGTTGATGGTTCTCTGTTGAGTGTGCTCGGGACCGTGGGTGCGAAGTTGGGGGGCGGCGCGAAGGAAGGGGTCTGAGCTCTCCCACCCTGGTGGAGGCTCTCCGGGACTGCAGTGCCAGCACCTTGGAGTGACTGTATCTGAAACATCACTAATTCCCTCTTTATCGTTGTCTTTCCCTAGGATGCTAGAAAAGCGTGTGCAGATGCAACTCTCTCCCAGGTAAGAGCAGTTTGTGCAGAGTCACTGGCCTGGCCTGGAGGTTGGTGCTTGTGGCACCTCCACTTGGGACCTCTAGAGGGAGCGCTCTGATTCTCTCCTGGGCACAGTGAGGGTGTGGGGCACTGCTCGAAGGGTTCTCCTGCGCGGGCCCTTACCACGCTAGGCGAGGCCGTGGTGCTTCGCAGGTGACAGATCGTGTCTCTCAAACCTTCTTGCGGAGGTCAGAGTTGTAAATGTTATTGCAGTCTCAGTACAGCTATTTCAGAGTTCCTCTCCCTAACAAAATCTGCCTCAGAACTTCTTCGATTTCTAAAGTCCAGTTTGACAGATTCTCAGAAAGTTAAACATTAGTCATGACCCAGCAGTTCCACTCCTGGATGCACGCCCAGAGGAGCTGAGAGCTGACGCTCACACAAGCCCGTGTATGCGCGTGCTCGTGTCGTCTCGGTTCCCAGCAGCCAGAGCAGGAAGCAGATATCCGCAGGTGGAGGAGCGCAGGGACAAAGTGTGGCCTGTCCACACGGTGGGACATTACTCAGCCATAGAAGGGATGAATCTCGAGACATGGCGCTCAGTGAAAGAAGGTCACATGTTGTGTGATTCCATGCATATGAAATGTCCAGACAGGTCACCCTGTAGAGACAGAAAATAGGTTCATGGTTGCCCGGGGTTGGGGAGGAGGCCGTAGGGAGCAACTACTGAATGAATATGGGGTTTCCTCTTGGGGGCGATGAGAATGTTTTAGAAGGCAGTTGCGTGGCTATGCTAAATAGTACATGCTCAAAATTACATACTTTCAAGTGGTGCATTTCACCTCATTGAAAAACAACAACATTTTGTCCAAAGAATTGAACAGAAATGTGAAAGAAAAATTATATTCCTACTTCTGTTGAGTATGATTATTTTACATTGTCTTAGCGCTTTAAGAGATGTTATTTAATTGGGGGTAAACAATAAGTTAAAGAAAAATTAGACTGCATAGAATAACCTGCATTTGAATCTCAAATGCACTTTGGACTGTACGTGTTTTTAAAACCCATTATTGTGACACACTTACTCCACCTGTCAACCCAGAATCATTAACGTCAGGTTTTTGTATGTTGGAGTGAACAGCAGGTCTGCATGTATAGTTTTGTGCCCTAAGCTACAGAGGACAGAGGAGATTCCATCGTTGTCCAGCTCAGCGCACAGCCTGGGCTCTGGACAGTCTGTAAGGCTGGGGCCCTGTGTTAGATTGTGATGTAGGCTGACGAGGCTGTAATTCGGAGGAAACCCGTGAGGGACTGACGGAGGCAGGAGGAGCTGGGCCGGGTGGCCAGCTAGGGAGACAGCAGAGGTGGGAGGGGAGGGGGCTCTGGGCCAGCCCCATGCCTGCTACGCACAGGGGAGGGGATGGGGGTCCTGGAGAACAGGTAGAGTAGCAGACTTTTGAGAACCGGGAGAGGGAAGGTAGGTGCCCTGGGAAACGGGAGAAATCACAGAGTGAGGCCTGGCGGGCTGGAAGGAGCAGGGCAGGCACAGCCTTGGCCAGGGCACTGGGGCCAGTGAGTGGGGTGGGCGTGAAGGGGAGGAACCCTCGCGGGGAGAGCATGCGTCACACGATGTTAATTTGCAGTAACTTTTATATTTCAGATCACAAACAACGTCGACCCAGTGGGAAGAATCCAGATGCGTACCAGGAGAACGCTAAGGGGGCACTTGGCCAAAATCTACGCCATGCACTGGGGCACGGATTCCAGGTGTGTGGGGCGTGGGCACACGTAGAGCTTGACACGTGCACGAAGGAGAAAATAACCTGAACTCATTGGCTGTGACTTGTAAAGAAAAAATTAGGCATTTGCGTCAGATGTGCGAGCAGGCCAAGACAGCAGCCCAGGTGCCCGAGCTCCGTCTGTGTTCCTGCCTACCTCGGCTGACGACACACCGTCACCTCCTCACCACCCTCCCTTTGTCTCTGTCCTCCCAGCTCCGCGGCTCGGTGCCCGTGCCACCTTGGGGAGGTGACCTGTCCTCTGTGCCGTGGCTCCTCCTCTTTCCAGCCTGTTCCTCGTGGCCTCTTGGCCACACCCTCTCCTGGTTTGGGTGCCCCGGCTCAGGGATGAGGAGCCGCTTCCTGTGGTGTCCGTGTGCAGAGGGTTAGGACAGCGACTCGTGTCCCAAGGTTCCTGCGTGAGTCTGAGCTGGTCGTTGCTGCTGTCACCGCCTCTCCCTGGCCTGTCTGCCCCACCTCCCTTTTTTTAGCCTCTCATTCTTTCTACCTTGAATTCTGCCCCGTGTTCAGACCTCTTTCTAGGTCCCTCATCGCTGTCACCCTCCCGGTCCCTCCTCCCCTTGCCCTTAACCTGCAGCAGCATTGAAATGAAACCCATTCAGCTCTTTTCTGTTCCTCTTTTAGAGGCTGCTGGGAAGTCTTTCTCCACTTTTCCACCCAAATAATTACATAAAATGCTGTGTGACTTTGTGACTGTAGCGTGTTCTTTTAAATAGCTAACATGATATTTCAGATGCCTTTCTTAGAGTAGCATTTTTTTCATGTTTAATTATCAGAGAAGAATCGTCTGCTTGGTTGTTTTTTTCTTTGTTCGTGAAATTGCCTGCTTTAGAGTGTCAACAGCTACAGAACAAAAGAGTCTATTTTTAGTTTTTTCTGTAGACTATCCCATATAATTCCAAATGCAAATGAGAGCTAACTTAGATCATTTTAATGATGGCAGTAATCAGAAAGAATAAAAATGGAAAAAGAAAGAAAAATGCCCTTACTAGTCAATCCACCTTAGAATTTATTGTCTAAAGTAGAGGGTAACCAAACAGTATCTTACCTTTGGGTCTTTCCTCCATCTGTGGGAACATCAGTGTCCTGATTAGACAGGACGTTAGATGGATAGAGACATGTCACTTGTGCTCTGAGAGGTGACCAAGAACTGTGTTCAAGGAACTAAGGCAGGTGTGTGGCCAGAGCTGTGGTGATGTGGAGAGGGGCTCAGGGGAGGCCGGGGGCCGGAGGCACCAGATATCACAGGCGTCCCGATCACCGCTGCCAGGCTTTGCGTGCCCTCTGGTTCCAACACGAATTCTGCCTCGAGAGCCCTGTGGTCGAAGGAACGGATGCAAAGTCAGGAATAAGCAGCACCGCATTCCGGGTCGTGGTCACCCCTGAGAGAAGGGGTGATGTGGAAGACCCAGGAGACACTGTCGGGTGTTGCGTGGGTCTTGTTCTCTTTCTTGGACAGCGTCGTGGGTACGTGGGCATTTGTTTTAAAGCTGCTCTTCAAACGACAGTTATTTTTATAATGCCCTTATATGAGAGCTGTATTTTACAATCATAAACAAGGAAAATAAAAAATGATACCAAAGAGGACCTTTGCTATCCAGACCCGTTCAGAGATTTTTTTTTTTTTTTTTTTTTTTTGTAGATAGCCGTGTTTTCTGGAGAGGTAAAATAGGTAAAACTTTGCCTCTTTAAAGTCCAAAGAAAGTTTATTTTTATTTTGGATGTACATTTTGTTTAAGGCATCTTCATAAACAAAGGTTATTTTACAACCTTTTTTCATGATTCAAGACTGTAATTGGGGAATGACAGTTATTTGATCATGTTTGTATAATTCATGGATACTCTCAAACTATTGCACTGATGAGCAGTTTTCTTTTAAAACTATAGAAGATGCCCACAGTGAGGTTTGTGTATATGCATGTGTCAGTACATATTATGTATGCATTTATAATGTTTATCAATATGTTGTAATTTTTTTATACTTAAAGTCTACTTCTTATGACATTTGAGAGTCTCTTTCAGTCACATGAATTAATGCTAAACTTGCCCCTCTTTTTAAAATTAATTAATTAATTAATTTTTGGCTGGGGCTTTGTTGCTATGTGTGGGCTTTCTCTAGTTGCAGTGAGCTGGGGCTACTCTTCGTTGTGGTGCACGGGTTTCTCATTGCAGTGGCTTCTCTTGTTGCAGAGCACGGGCTCTAGAGCACAGGCTCAGTAGTTGTGGCGCATGGGCTTAGTTGCTCCACGGCATGTGGGATCTTCCCGGACCAGGGCTTGAACCCATGTCCTCTGCATCGGCAGGCGGATTCTTAACTACTGTGCCACCAGGGAAGCCCTGTCTCCCCTTTTTGAAGTCTGCTGAAGTGTTATAATTGAGAGTGAAATGCTGCTAACCCAGCGAGGCTTGAGAGTCCTCCCTCCTCAGAGTAAATGAAGGGCCTTGAGGCCTTTGGATCTGGACCTCTATCTACTTAACCCCTGTATTCAGTGTCCTGGAGCCCTGGGCATCTGCTGGCTCTTGCCTTTGTGTTCTGGGTGGGTGACACCTTGGGGGAACTGAGAGCTCTAGGAGACAGAAGGAACCAGGTCCCAAGCGGGTTGTCCTACTGGGGATTAAGAGGTGTGTCTTTTCTCACCTTCTGGAGGATCAGGGGCTGCTTAATGTCTCTCTAACCCTGGGGCACGTCAGCACATAGTAAGCTTTCCGACCAGGAGGCCTTTCTAGAGGTGACCCTCCCGGAGGACAAGCTTCTTTACGTCAGCTCTGATGTTCATCCAAAGCCTGTGCTTAGAGGAGCCTGGTGGAAATAGAGCCGCAGAGCGACCCTGGTTCTGATTACGTGGGGTCTTTCAAGTGCCTAATATGTTTATAACTGCACCTCGATGCAGGGATTTACTTTAAGAAATTGCATCCAAAGAGTAATAGGATCGGAACCTGCACGTAGTTCAGTTCCAGGACAAGTTTTTCATGCAGTGCTGAAGACGTATTTATTCCCTGCCAGACTCATTGCTGGCTCCCTGAGAAGGGTGTGCGTCAGAGCGTAGAGTTGGATGAAAAGGACCAGTTGTCAGAGGGATTCGAGTGATTTTACCTCCAGGTTTTGACCAGTTCAGGAAGCCAAGTATATTGCAGCTGAAAGGGTTGAGACCTGTGTTTTGATAAAATCTCTAAAACTGAAAATGCTTCTCCTTATATACCATGCTGACACGTTATCTCTGCATGGGATTATGGAGAGAGCCTTCTTGCCATTCCTCGGAAACAGCAGTCTGTAGAACAGAGTTCCTTGGGGTATCTTATGAGTAGCGGTGGGTCCCTGAAGTTACTCTCACTTGAAATTCCTTTGCCCATTGGTCATGTTTTCCTTTTGCAGTTTCCTGTCTTCTTTCTGCAAATACAGACAGAGCACCTTTTCAAGACACAGATCCCAAACGGCACAGTTGACCAGAGCAAGAAAATTATTATGAAAAATATTCATGGTAGTTAACTAGTCTCTTCTGTGGGACCAGGCACAGCTGTGCTTTACATTGTCATCTCTTTGCAAAGCAGGTGGAAAGGGAGTGCCTCCTTAATGTTTGTAAGAGTCTTGAGTCCCATTTTGGCTCAGTCTGGGAAATTTTCACAGGGTATTTTTGGTGAGAAATGTCTCATAAATTTTGAATATCTAAAAACTTATTAGTCCTTTATATTTAGGCTTTCTATGTGTCAGAATGGAACAGAAAATTATATACTAAATATTTTCTACCACCTTTGACTCATGAAAGAAAGATCTGTAGGTCTCACATCTGATTTATGGTGAACAGAAAACAAACAGAAGCAGTTCTAGGCAACCAGCTTGTCTAATCTGACCTGCCGAGGGACTGTGGCCAGGTCTTCACCTGAAGACAAGCACGATTGAACCTGAGCTGTTACCGCTGGGAATGTTTTCTTTTCATGCTTTCAAAGTTGGTCTAACACTTAGAACCTGTTTTTGGTGGGGGGATGTGCTTATAAATAAATGCACTTTGTCGGCAAATATAACGTTGAAGCGCGTTAGTCATCACTAAAGTTTAGTTTTCATTTGTTGTCTTTGGGTGACTTCCCTTGCTGGTGTGGTAGTGATGGTTTGCTTTTTTTTTTTTCTTCCAGGCTTCTAGTTAGTGCCTCACAGGATGGTAAGCTTATCATCTGGGATAGCTACACCACAAACAAGGTAGGTACTGCAAACCCTTCCCTGAAAAGCGGCCCGGGAAAGGCAGGTGTTTAAACTCTGGGTTCACTTACCTAAAATGTATAACAGGAGAGGGTAGGGGAGCACAGTGAGTTCATTTTGGTGTAAAGTCATATGGGTCAGGTAGAAGCCCAGTCACATGGCTGGCACGTGTCACTGGTGCTGCTGGGCCAGCATGGTGTCGCTGTGATGTGTCATCTCTTGACAGAGCAGGTTGGGGGAGCCTCCTTCAAGTTTCTAGGGAACTGGAGTCCAATTTTAGCTCAGTCCGGGAAATCTCATGCTTTATTTAAAAATACTGAAATACAGCTTTCCGTTTAGTTAACTAGTTTTTACAAGAGATAATCTGAAAGAGTTTGTACTTTGAAGTATAAATTAAATTATTTTAAAAATTAAATCCAGGGTTGTATATTGAATGAAAGAAGTACTATCGTTGGTCTAAACGTGTGTAACAGACAAAATTCAGTTTTATTTTATTGGAGGATACCACATGTGTATAACAGAATCCAGTACTTAAAACAAATCTGTCTCAAACACAGGGAGGCTTGTGGTAGGATTAATTACACTAATTTCTAGTTTGATTTACTTCACTAAAAATGCTGTATTTTCTAAGTGAATTTTATAGCCATTTTGACAAGCCAGTGAAATGTTTTCCTTTTAACATGTAATTGTGATTCAGAGGCTATGTTGCTATTACTTAAGTGCCTACCTAACTGTAAGTTATGATTTTATTGAAACTCTACATTTGGGAATTCCCTGGCAGTCCAGTGGTTAGACTCCGTGCTTTCACTGCTGAGGGCCTGGGTTCGCTCCCTGGTTGGAAAACTAAGATCCCACAAGCTACGCGGTGTGGCCTAAATAAATAAATAAAACTACATTAAATTGGTGTGCAGCACTGGGTTTCTAATTAAATTATTACTTTATCTGACTGCCCACACATATAAAATATTTTCAAAATCATTTTGGCCCCTGTTTTGCTGTGAAAGCTGAAGACTAGAAGCAGGGCCGTAAGTGTCAGTTGTTAACGTTTTTGACCTTGAGCATGCTGCATCCTGTGTGTTCTTTCATTTAGGTTCATGCCATCCCTCTGCGCTCCTCGTGGGTCATGACGTGTGCATATGCCCCTTCTGGCAACTATGTGGCCTGCGGTGGCCTGGATAACATTTGCTCCATTTACAATCTGAAAACTCGTGAAGGGAATGTACGTGTGAGTCGTGAACTGGCTGGACATACAGGTACATGTTCTCATCGGTAACCTCAAAGTTTGTATGCTGTGTGCCTCGCATGAGTTAACATGCTTTGGACACTCACCCCTTCTCAATAATTATTTAATGAGATTGGCTACAGCAATGGCCAGGTATACTCTGAAAATGAAATCAAACACAGGCCTTGATACTCCTTTACCAGTAAGAAGCCTTTGGATATAAGTCACTGTAGTGGCCCGTTTTCAAGGATCTTGGGAACGTAGGTCACTCCATAACAGCTGGCAGCCACCTGTCTTTTATAGTAGCAGGACGTAGTTCGATCTGTTATCTCCTTCTGAACCTCCTTCCATCTTTTTTTTTTTTTTTTTTTTTTTTTTTTTGTGGTACGCGGGCCTCTCACTGTCGTGGCCTCTCCCGTTGCGGAGCACAGGCTCCGGACGCACATGCTCAGCGGCCATGGCTCACGGGCCCAGCCGCTCCGCGGCACGTGGGATCCTCCCAGACCCGGGCACGAACCCGCGTCCCCTGCATCGGCAGGCGGACTCTCAGCCACGGCGCCACCAGGGAAGCCCGGGAAATATTTTTAATACCCTTTTGATAACTTGTTATTGGTTTCTAATCAAATGCCATTATGTTCAGAGAAGATGTTCTGTACCAGTTCCGTTTTTCACATTTATGGAGACTTGCTTCCAGTGGAGCGGGTGGTCTGAGGATGACACACCGCACGCACGTGGGGGTCCAGGCTGTGGGGCAGGTTCTCAGCGTGTTCATCAAAGCCGGACTTTGACACTGTTCACATATTCTCTGTCTTTAGTTTATTTCTGTCAGTTGCTGAGGCAGGGATGGATTCATGTATTTCTCCCTTCATTCTGGGAATTTTTCTTCATGTATCTTGAGCTCTGTTAGTAGAAGGTATGTTCATGACTGTCGTTATGTTCCTGATGAAGTGACCCTCTTTCTCAGAACCTTCTTTGTTGGAAAGTCGGCTTTATCTGATGTTAACGTAGCTGCTCCAGCCTTCTAAGTCCGACTGTTTGCATGGTGTATTTTTTCCCATCCACTTAACTGTATTTATAAACAGAGTCCCTTAGAGACAGCACACAGTTGCTTCTTTCTTTTTATCCACTCTGTTTCTGCCTTTCAAATAGTATGGGGTTCATTTCTGTTTCATGCGGTGTGGGTGCAGTGGCATTTGGCTCTCTCCCTTTATGGTGTGCTCTCCTTTCCTGCCTTCTTTTGGGTTACTTGATTTTTTAGAATTCTATTTTAGTTTTATCTGTTGGCTTTTCTGGTTACCTCCAAAAAAGGGTTATGTAGGGAGTGCAGTGTACATTCATAATTTTTCATGGTGCACTCAGAGTTATATTGTATCCATTTGTATGAAATACAAGAATCTTGGGGCCATAAATCCCTGTTTTCTGCCCTTCCTCATTCTTTATGAAGTTTTCGTAGGTGTTGCATCTCCGTGTGTTATAAGCCCCACAATATATTGTTATATGTTTTTCCTTTAAATGTTCTTAGCCACTTGAAGAAGTTTGAATCGTCTTTTACATTTACTCAAATCTTTACCATTGGTAGCGCTAGTCATTCCTCCTGAAGACGTGCGCTTTTTTCGGGTTCCCTTCAGCCTGATGAACTTGCTTTACCATTTCTTACCGTTAGTGCAGGTCTCCTAGCAGTGCATTCTGTCTGTTTTCATTTATCTGAAAATGTCGATTATCCTTCATTCTTGAAGAAGTTTTTGCTGGATATATTTAATTCTGGGTTGGTATTATTTTCTTTTAGCACTTTAAAGATTTTTCTTTGTTTTATAACAGTTTGTGATGTGCCTTGGAGTGACTTTCTTTGTTTATTGTGCTTTAGCACCTTGAATTTGTAAAGTTTTGTCTTTCACTAAATTTGGGAAATATTAGAAATCCATTTTCTGTTCTTTGTTCTCTGTCTTTTTGTGCTCCGGTGGGTGCATGTTCACATCGTCTCTTAGGTTCCTGCGGTTCTGTTCTTCTTTATTCCATCTCCCGCTTCTCCAGAGCTGTCCTCCAGTACATGTGACTTCTGTCACCTCCAGTGTGTTGTTAAGACTACCCAGCGAGCCATATATGCCAGATGTTCTATTTTTCAGTTCTAGAATTCGTTTGCTTTTTTAACGAAATAGTTCGTATTTTTCTGCTGACGTTTCCTGTCTATTTATTATGAGCATATTTAGGATCCTTGGGCATAGTTCCAAGAGCTGGCTTTAAAATTCTTACCTTCCAGTTCTAGCAACTAATCCCTTGAGGTTTGGTCTTGGTGGCTCTTTTCTCTTGGATATGGGTGACATTTTCCTGCTTCTTGGTACATCTAGTGATTTTGACTTGTGTCCTGGGCTTTGTGGAGACTCTGTTCCCCTGAAGCCCTGCCATTTGGTTCCGTTGGGAGCAGCCGCACAGCCGTGTGGGAGCAGCTGTCTTGCCTGTGTGGTTCGGACAGATGTTGGGGCAGTAGGTGTGTGATTTTTAGGGCCTTCTGTGGCTTTCTCCTTTCTAGGTTTCCTTCTTTCACTTTCTAGTTGTGGTTGACCAGAACCTTATTTACTGGCTGTTCAAGAAGGTTGGGCCATAGACCTGCATCTGCGGTGTGGCTGCAAGAGGGGGCCTGCCCTCAGGCACAGGGCAAACAAGCTTGTTAAAAAACAAGCTCACCCAGTGCCTTTCTTTTCTTCCAAGTGCAGAGGCTCCTCTTTGGTTTGCCTGCTTCTGCTTCCAGTGCTTTCAGGTTTTTGTTTTTATATTTGTCCAGAGCTTGTGGTGGTTTCTGTGGGAAGGTTGCTCCTGGGGGTGGGAACCCCCCTTCTTGGAACCCAGCCTAGGCTGCCCGCCCCATCCTTGTAAACTGGGGGTTCTGTCCAGTGAGCAGCCTTCCTAAGCCACTTTGCTTATAGCGTTGATGAACTCACAGCACATTAAAAAAACACATTCTTACTTTTTATCGATCTCTTATTATCAGATTCAGTGTATGGACTTCCATTTTTAATTAAATCTTTTAAATTTTTTAACACTTTATTTGCTGAAACAAAATAAAACTAATATTAGAATGTTTTAGAAATTTTGTTTCCCTCATGTATCATGAAATTTTAGTTCTTCGGGAGTTGAGCGGTAGTGTTTTTTTAAACGTTCGGCCTCTTAAGAGTATTTGAGACTTTCTTCAGACATGATACGCAATTCAGCTTCAAATCAGTAAAGGTTAAAATTCGATAAATTCAAATCGCCTCACTTTAGTCGGGGGGTAAAGGTGTGAACGGCTAGTGGGCCAGAAGATTTGAGGGTGTGGGCCTGTGCCTTGTCGCAGCCCTTCTAAGCCTCGTCTGATGGCGCTCGTGCTCGTCGCGCAGGCACCGCTCGCTGGCCTGAGCCTGAAGCTGAGAGCTCTTCGTTACGCTGTGGTTGGGACATTTTGTCGTAGAGTCTTGGAAACTCAGTTGCGCAGAAAACCCTTCTTGGTGCTCTTCTCAGCGGCCTCCCTGAGCCGCCAGGTGGTGTCTGATGGAGTGAGGGCAGGAGTCGAGCCTCTGCGCTCCGTTTCAGGAGAGAGGCTCTTGGTGGTCAGTTTTGTGTTGCTGTTGTTTCCAGAAAATACAAGGGCCCATATGGAACGAACAGAAGCTTCCTTCTCTAGAGTTGGCCACCTAGGCTTTGGAAATGCTAGCAATACTTGAGAGAGCAAACACCAGATGGCGTTCTGTCTTCTGGTGTTTTGCCTTTTAAGTTTCTATCTTAAGGAGTAAAGGATGCCCTCTGGCAATGGTTAATGGAGTGAATTCACAATGATTGAGACGGAACGTTTATCATTGTTGCTGTTACTCTGAATATATTAGGTATAGAATAAAACTTGCCAAGTGCTCTCTTGGTGAAAATAATAATACAAAGGCGTTAGATTGTATATTTGAGAAACCAGTAATTCCCTAAAAGCTCATTCCCCTTTCCTAAACCTCCCATCGCAGTGCAGACACATTTACCCTTTCTGAGATCACCATGGTCAAGAGTTTAGCCAGCGGTTTCCTGGGGGTGACATGACTGCCTTGTACTCTTGCCAGAAGCCCTTGCGGTGGCTAAAATTTCGTTTTCCAGGGATCATTTGTCCATGCTGCCCGGGGCTCGAATGCCCGTGAAGGCATTGGCCGGCCCCTGGCCTGTTAGTCCCTTCTTTCTTTACAGGCGCCAGCAGGCCCCGCTCTGGGGGGAAGGTGCGTCCCGCAGTTCTGCCCCAGGCCACACGGCGCTGTGCTCCAGCACCCTGTTCTTTGGCCGTTAGTTAGCGTGACCGCGGTTTTAGGCTTTTTGTGGTCGCGGTCTGGGGAACTCAGACCCCACTGCTCGCTTCCTGGCCTCACGGACTGCGCCACCGGCTCAGCTACCCTCTGGGCTGCCCTCCAGCCGGCTCAGCGCCCAGCAGCAAGAGCCCCCTCTGCCAGGCTGGCCACGGGTCCTGGCCGTGCCTGCATTCAGCCTGAGAGGATGCGTGAACCTCCGGGTGGACGGATGCACCCGGCCTGCTGCTGGGTGCTTGTCCTTTGGCATCAGCAGTTTCTGGGTTTGTCTCTTTGGGGTGGCGTTTCCTCACTCGCAGGCCTTCATGTTACTTCATTGTCTCTCTTTCGTTTTCACGGAGCTGCTCAGAGAACGCACCCTGTGCTCCCAGTCTCCACTCCCCTGTGCACCTCTGAGTGGGTCGGCGGCTTTCCCTCCCTGCCCATCCCCAGGTGCCGGCTGGGCTAAGACTGCCAGCGTGATTCACCGTAGAAAGTTGGGAAAGTAACATTTCTTCTGTGCTTTTAACTTCTAATGCCATCCAGAACTGCAGTGTTGTCCTGCAGAGTTGGAGAGGGTTCTGGTGTACCGTGTGCTGATCTGTCCCTGTCGCCGGTCGTTGCAGCAGTTCCCAGCTTGCCACTAGTGTGCGTGTTGTGTCTGTAAATGCTGTTCTTGCAGAGAAGTAACTTCTCAGGCCATAACCGTGTTCTTGCGGTGAGTTCCCTTGGCTGAACTGTTTGGTCCGGGGCAGCACTTGCAGCGGCTCACGTGTCTGTGCACATGGGTCTTCGGCTTTGCCGTCTGGGTCAGCTGCCCTCTGGATGAGGAGGTGAGCTTGTCTGCCTCTCTGGACCAGGTTCCCATTCAGCGACACACTGTCATGAGACCGTCCCCCTTCTCTCCCACGGGTCCTTGACCTGAGCGCCTGCCCTGCCTCACTTCAAGCCTCCTCCCCTCTGGACTGCTGCCAGCTCGTTCCCACGCCAGGCTGTCCCCAGCACGCCTGTGTCCCACTGCCACTCGTCTCCGTGAGGCCTGGCACCTCCGCACTTGGTGCCCACTTTTGTCAGGGTCTGTTTTCCCTACCCCTCTGGAGGCCTTCGTCAGGCAGCAGCGCCACTGGGCCAGCCACCCTTCTGCTGAGGGGACACACACACTCACACAGCCCCTTCAGGGAGTTTGCTCGCTCTTATATAAGCAAAGACAGTAACTGCCACCGTTCATTGAGAACTTAAATGTGCAGACAGCTCTGTTCCTCCCGATAATTCTCCGGAATTATCCCAGTTCCTCTGGGAAGCCTGGGGCTCCATGAGCCAGCTCATGGGAACATGTACTGCAGGTTAGCAGCTGAGCTGAGAATCGGGCTGACTCGGAAGCCACTGCCCGCCTCCCAGCCAGAATGGCCCCGCAGGCTTCCCCGGAGCCCGGGTGCCCCTTGATGGTCCCCTTGCACACGGGGCGTCACTGGCCTCCTGGGACGCTGGGCTTGTGGGTTTAGCTGCGGAGCCCGCCGGCTGGACGGTCTGGTGTTCATGGTTGGTGAGTTCCTGTCTCAGGGTTGTTGCCCTTTGCTGCTCAGTACTTGTTTGTTAACCTAATTTAAAAGCTGGTTCCGGGACTTCCCTGGTGGTCCAGTGGTTAAGACTGTGCTCCCAGTGCAGGGGGCCTGGGTTTGACCCCTGGTCAGGGAACTAGATCCTGCATGCCGCAACTAAGACTCGGCACAGCCAAGTAAATAAATATAAAAAGAAAAGCTGGTTCCCACCTTTTCTTTCTGGGAGGAAAAAAGATTTTTGTAAAAAATATAATATCCACCTGGTTATTGTCTTTTTCCCTCGATGTACAAAATTCAGAGACCAAAAAAGTGAGTTATGAGCCAGCAGCTCTGACTTTGCGTAATGAAAGGTAGTATTTGGATAGGGTTGACCCTTGAACAACACAGGTTTGAACTGTACTGGTGCACTTACACCTGAGGTTTTTCTCCAGCTACAGCACACAGGAGCCCAGGTGGGCTGCATCCCCAAGGAGACCGAGGAACCACTGTCACGAGGGCCGACTCTAACTTCTGTGCAGATTTTCAGCCTCAAGGAGGCTGGCACCCCTGTCCTCCATGTTGTTCGGGGTCAACTGTGTCTATTTTGAAAGCTCAAACTACAGGAAGTTAGAAAATGGACACCAAAGGCACCCCAGTGCTCTCCACATGCGGTCTCTTAGGTCCCTGAGACGCCCTCGCCCCGGGACCAGGCCAGGCTCGTGTGTGCTGCCCCGCCCCTCCTCTTCATCTGCGTGTGGCTTGGAGTCTTAACAGCATTTGTGACCCCCAGGCACCATGTGTGGTTTTGCAGATTTGGTCATTTCCCACAGCCTGCCTGGCTCCTGAGGGTCAGCCAGCTGACGTGTGCTGACCACCTGAGGCTCGAAAAGGCCAGAGCAGGCCGCTAGTGCTCAAGAGCCCAGGCTGTGGCCGGCAGCCTCTGGTCCTTGGGGCGGGAAGCTCGTGGACTCCCTGGGGCTGGCCCACCGCCCGCTCGAGGTGGGACAGAGGTCATCTTTGAGGTCGTGTTTCTTTCTTCTGTTGACCTGGGAGTGCCCCTGTCTGGCCCTGTGTGAGACCAGGTGGTGCTGGGGTCTCCACGACGCTCCTCCCTGTCTGCTGTGATCCCAAGTCAGACAGGCTAGTGCTGTGATGGCGGGTGTGAGGGTCCCAGGGCTGGTTCCCGGAAGGCTGGCTTGAGCGAGGGTGAGAGTGTGCCAGGAAGTAAGTGCACTTCTCGGAGTGGAGCTTGGGCTGAGACTCAGCGGGAAGAGAGCCCCTCGGGGCAGCTGACGGCGCCCGTGTGGTCCCTGGTGTCCTGTGGACGTGATGTGGCCTTCAGGGAGCACTTGACCACAGGTCCTCGTCTCGGCACGTCGTTGATATTTTGAAATTGTTCTCTCTCTCTCTTTTTTTTCTATGGGAGACAGTACAGTAATATGTTAGATAAGTGCTTTATTTTCCCAATATTCTTATACTTTCCACATCAGCAGCCTTCAACGGGCCTCCTCTTTGTATTTTGTCTTTGATCTTACTGATTCACACAGCGTCACACGTGGCTCTGGTGTGTCCTGGGAAGACCTGTCAGGCAGGCTTCTCTCCCTGGCAAAAGCCCCGCCTACTGGGGACAGGGACTGCTCTGCCACCATCCCCTGGGCCTTCGGGGGCAGGTGTGCTTACCTTGCACGTGCAGTTCTCAGGGTCATTTACACTAAGACAAAAGCAGAGGTCATGGTAAACAGGGCTAGTTCAGTAGAAGTCACATGGAGGTCCCGCAAAATGGATTTTCTTTGTGTTTGCCCTTTTTTATTCCAAAAGCTGATCCAGGCTGGGCATCTGGCCTCAGCCCCGGCTCTGCCTCGCTTCCCGCGTGCTCGGAGGGGTGGCTGGGGGCACTCAGGAGATGCAGCTGTTTCCACGCTAATGTTTGACGGCAGCTCTTGTCCCGTAGAAAACAAATCCACCCCCACGCCCATCCTCATCTCTGGCTCTGGCTGACCCCTGCAGACCCTCCGTCCCTTCTCCTCCCGACGTGTCCAAAAGGGTAGGGGCGGACGGGTGCGCTTGCCTCCCGAGACCGCGGGGCGCCGTGCTCACTCGGAGTCCAGTCCTCTGGGCGGGGCTGCACCGGCCTGTCCGGGCTCTGGCACTTGCCCGGCAGTGCGTGTTGTCTGTGCTGCTTTCTTCCTCTTTGCAGCACACACGGCAGGGGCCAGGGGGTGGTGGGCGAGGCATTTGTCTCACTTTGCTGTGGACCTTCCCGCCATAGTTGCTCTGCCAACGTGTGTTTCCATTTATAAGATCAAAGAGTCGGGGGCACAAAGGCTGGGGCCATCGTGTGGGTCTGTTTTCCAGGTTACCTGTCCTGCTGCCGTTTTCTGGATGACAATCAGATTGTTACCAGCTCTGGAGACACCACCTGGTGAGTACTTGAGCGCCAGACCTGTCCTTTTTTTTTTTTTTTTTTTTTTTTTTTTTTTTTTTTTTTTTTTTTCCCCCGGTACGCGGGCCTCTCATTGTCGTGGCCTCTCCCGTTGCCGAGCACAGGCTCCGGACGCACAGGCGCCACAGCTCACGGGCCCAGCCGCTCTGCGGCACATGGGATCCTCCCAGACCGGGTCACGAACCCGCGTCCCCTGCATCGGCAGGCAGACTCTCAAGCACTGCGCCCCCAGGGAAGCCCCAGACCTGTCTTAATGCTGCTTACCTTGGCCTGTAGCTCAGGACACAGGGGAGTTCTCAGTTAGGCCATTTTAACTGGAAATGGCCAGGAGGCTTCAGACACGGGTGGCAGTGAGTGATGGGTGGGTTCATGGTGCTCTGTGCAGATTTCAAAGCTCAGAGTTTGATTCTGAACAGCTAAGAACTGATTTTGAAACTACGGTTTTGCATGAAATGCCCGCTTTTCTTTTCTCCCTCTGCATATTTTACCTTTCCAGGCTACCTTTCGTAGCACTTGGGGGAGTGGGTGTGCTTTAGTCCCTCTCTTAGGTGAGCACTGCCTCATTGTGGACTCTGAACACAGCTTTAAAAAGCTTGTCACTTGTCACAATTTCACATGAATTATATCAAACTAATTAATTTTTAGAGTTTCACCTTACTTTTGGATAGACCACGTAAACTTCTAAACATTCCAGTGATGCTGTCACTCGAAGCACCAAAGCATATCCTTTTAAATCTTTAGACAGTTGAATCATTTTAGGCTTAAACTCTCCTTGTGGGTTATTCTGGTCCTTTGAGGCATGTGGTGGTCAGGAGCCAGCGGGCCACGCAGGGGGCCGGGGGTGCCCTGGCTGAGTCCTGTTTCATAAGGTGTTCTTTTTATGTATGTCCATAGGTTCACCAAAGATTCATAATCTATCTGGGCTGTCAGTTGGGGAAGAATTTCTGTACTAGAAAATATTTTTGAAAGCTTTTTCATTCATGAGGGATGTTTTTCAGACCCTGGGAATGTCTTGCTTCCTTCTGTCATCCCTCAGGCCCTAGCGAAGGGCCCTGCACGCTTGGATTTGGGTGGTTGGGCTGAGCCAGGTTTTCTGTGAGGCTTACGGGAAATGAGCAGCTTCCACTGGCGTTGCTTCTGTGGGTGAAGCACAGAAACAGCACACGCTGTCCTCAGGCGCTGCTGTGTCTCACCTTTGACTGCCCTCCATGTAGCCACCCGAGCTGACGGCTGTGGGCCCAGGCTTAGCTCTGCTGCCTCTGAGTGACCCCAGTTAAGGGCCGTCATCTCCTCATCCCAGCCCGTGGGACCCTGGAGGGCATGGAGCTGGCAGCAGCGCAGAGCGCGTTTTCGGTCCAGCCGGGGACGGCGGCCGGGAGCTTCCTGCTGCCCCTGTTTGAGCCCATGCAGGGGCCGCAGGCATCCCTCCTTGAAAGGGACTCGGGCTCCCTCTTTTGGTGTTTGAGTTGACGTGGAAATCACAGTTACCATAAAGCCCGTGGGCTTGTGCTCATCTGTATTGTGTTTGTTTATTGTGTTTATTCGTTTGCTTTGTAACAAACCCTTGTAAACAAAGTCGCATTACAGGTTTTAGATTTGTCTTAAGTGCAGACGTTTACTGCAGTCCTGGGGGGTTTGAAGGACCGGTTGTCACAGGACTGGTCTCCTGAGCAAGTGAGGTGACTGCTGTCATTGCTCTGCTCCAGTGCCCTGTGGGACATTGAGACCGGCCAGCAGACGACCACGTTCACGGGACACACCGGCGACGTCATGAGCCTTTCGCTCGCCCCAGACACCAGACTGTTTGTCTCTGGCGCTTGCGATGCTTCAGCCAAACTCTGGGACGTGCGAGAAGGGATGTGCCGGCAGACCTTCACCGGCCACGAGTCCGACATCAACGCCATCTGTGTGAGTTGGGGTCCGAGGTGCGGGTTGGGGGCCCTTCGCCAGCCGTTAGCAAGTTAGAGTCCTTCTCTGGAGCCACGGGTTACATCGTCAAATTTGAAAATGTTTTCAGGATGAGATGGTCTCTCTTTTCTATGCAGACACAGTCAAATTGAAAAAAACTCCCTGTGGGAGACTTATCTGTGACTTGATCTGTCCTTGCTGAGGCCTGGCATATCTCCCGGTCTTGGGGTGACCAGGGACTGTATCACGCAGCTTCCCCCATCAGGGGACAGGCAGTGCCGCAGCCGAGCCCGTTGGCCCAGCTCTGCGTGGGCACACGGGGTGCGGTGGTTGAGGGGGCCTGCCCTTGTCCCAGCACCCTGACCAATGGGCCCGGTCTCGCGAGGAGCCGTCCTCCTCGGGTTCAGCCTGGCTGCCAGCGGCCTGCAGGGATCCCAGCCTGTCGGTGATGGCCATGCTCCTGCAGCTCCCTTGGGAGGACGAATGGGGCGGGAAGCCCGCTCTCTGGGGAGCACGAGCACGTCACGTCCCACCCAGGCAGAGCCTGCAGTCGCTCTGCTGTCGGGCAGTTTACGTTTCCAGTATTTCTTTCTGTGCATTTGCAAGTCGTCTTGGTTTACTTTCTCTCCAGTTCTTTCCAAACGGCAATGCGTTTGCCACTGGCTCGGACGATGCTACCTGCAGGCTGTTCGACCTCCGTGCGGATCAGGAGCTCATGACTTATTCCCATGACAACATCATCTGCGGGATCACCTCCGTCTCCTTCTCCAAGAGCGGGCGCCTCCTCCTCGCAGGGTACGACGACTTCAACTGCAACGTCTGGGATGCCCTCAAGGCCGACAGGGCAGGTAGGCAGCTGCTGCGCCTCGCCGGCTTACCAGCATGCACGGGCCCCACGCGAGCTGAGATGTGTAAGCCCGGCAGGGGGATGGGAGGCAGGCCAGTGGCGGCGGGCTCTCGGCCGCTGTGCGGCACACGTGGGCAGGAATGGGCCAGCCGCTTGGCCTGCACGGCCCCCCTCCCATCGGGCGTGTTGGAAGCACAGACGAGCTCGCACGTGAAAGGCAGGCAAGAGGTGTGTCGTTCTCAAGTGCATTAAAACGCAGGTTGTGCAAAAGATGAGAACTTGCAGTGTTGAAGACGGGGGTTCAGGCGCATGAATCGATGCTCATGGAGTCTTCAGTGCCGGAGAGGGTGGGGAAGGGAGCGTGGCTCCGAGCCCGTGGCCTCCCGCTCTGCATTGAGCCCCTCTTGCCTCTCCTGCTCCCCCACGTGCCCCCAGTGCCCATGGCCTCTGCCCCGACAGCGCCTGCTGACACTCAGAGGAGTGCAGGAGGCGCGTGGGGGTGCTCTGAGATGTGGCTCAGATTCCTCTGGAAAAATGTGGAACTTTCTGGCTGATGACTGCTGAGTGTCGACAGGAGGCCCTGTCTTGGGGGGTGGGGTTCACTCTGTGATATCCCAAAGGCCCTCCCTCAGCGCCCATCACCAGCCTTCTGTATTCTGTGCTCTGCACCAGGCCCCGGGCATCACGAACAAATGCAGAGCAGCCTGCAGCCTTCACTCCCGTGCTGTATTTTTTTTTTTAATTAATTTATTTATTTATGGCTGTGTTGGGTCTCACGGGCCCAGCCGCTCCGCGGCACGCGGGATCTTCCCGGACCGGGGCACGAACCCGTGTCCCCTGCATCGGCAGGCGGACTCTCAACCACTGCGCCACCAGGGAAGCCCCCCGTTCCATTTTTTATTTAAGCTTTTTACTGTCGGGGGTGCTCAGGAGTCGGTGCAAGAGGCCCTAGGTTGTTGAGTGTGTGTGTTTGTGCCTTTCAGTTGTGTATGTTCCTTGTTGTCATGCTGTTATCCACGTGTCTTGATAACAGACACGTTGCCAGGTTCTCCAGTGCGTTTTCCTTCTGTGTGAATCCCTCCTGTGGCCGTGGGCACGTCCGCCATGGGAGAGGAGCACGCCGACCCTTCCTCGCCTTGGGCAAGAGTGGGCGTGAGCTTCAGTTTACTTTCCACTTGACCAGGCTTCCCTCCTTCCTGGTGTCCTTTCCTCACCACTGAGGCCTGGCAGGGACTGAACCTTGGGGGCTTCTGGGTCTGCTTCAGGGAGAGGCTGGATCCAGGGGTGACCGTGCTGTCATCTGCTCCCAGGGGTCTTGGCCGGGCATGACAACCGCGTCAGCTGCCTGGGGGTGACTGACGACGGGATGGCCGTGGCAACAGGGTCCTGGGACAGCTTCCTCAAGATCTGGAACTAACACCAACAGGTAAGGAGCAGCCCCGTGCCCTCCCTGCTTGTAGCTCTACATAATGAAATGGTGGGTCGGGGTTTCTAAGATTAATTTGGATGTAGTTGATCTGGACTTGTGGGCAGGTGAGCATTGGTGTCAGCTTGGAGCACTTCCTGTGCCTCAGCCGCGAGCGGGCGCAGCCATCATACTGACTGTGTGCACGTGCACCAGGGTGTTCTGTTTCTCTTCATGTTTCTCTAAACTCTGTTTAAAGCAGCAGGTGGACGCCGCTGTGACTGGAAGACCATTCCAACCTTGGAGCGTTACAGAGATAGCATTTCCAATCCACCCCTACTAACGCGGACGCCCTGCACCCCTCAGAACTTCAAAAGGGCAAGACCTTTTCCCTTCACTTATTGCTGAAACCAAGAGCACAATTCCCATTAAGAGAAGAATCTCTGTGCTATAAACTAAAACAAATCGTGCATTCCTTCCGGGACCATTGTCTTTGTTTTTCTTTTTCTTTTTTTTTTTTTTTTTTTCTTTTCTTTTCTTTTCTTTTCTTTTTTTTTTTTTTGTCTTGAATGAATTTAAAAGGAAATACTATAATAAAAATGTTAACCAGAAGGTAAACTTGAGTGTAATTGTAAGACAGACACTTTTTTACTAGTTTCTTTGAATTCTAGATCAGTGATCCTGTTTTGTGATGTTCATGGAAAACAAGTTGAGGACTTCATCTTGTAATTGATTCTAAGTTTCAGATTGTGTTTGTAACAGGATTTTGCAGACATTCATATTTCCCTCTTAAAATATATTCCTTTCTGTTCAGTAGTTAAACAGAGAAAGAGGGGCTAGTGCAGCCTCTCTGGAATTGTTAATGATGTAAATTTAGTCCCTGGTTTTTTTACTTTTCGTCTCGTGTCACATGATCTTTGTGTGCACACACGGCATAGAAGGACGATGCTGAGAAGTCAAGGAGCAGAGCGCGCGCCGTGGACGAACAGTGAGCGCCAGTCAGGCACCTTTGCTCCCCGACCCGCCCTCTCTACCTTCTCAGTTCAGTTCTGAATCTCACCCTGGGTCTCCTTGTGAAGTTGGAGGGAAGTTTATACAACAGCAACAGCGCGACACCACCCTGTGCCCCACCCTGACCGCCAGGAGCCTCTGTTCTCAGGCGAGGTGCCCGTCCTGTGCTTGGATAGTCAGTCAGTTATTTGTGTATGAAACAATGTACAAATCAATGTTTTGAAAATAATGATCTCAAACTTTCTAAGTTAAATTTTAAAAAATTTGATCGTTTGCCATATCGGGTGGGTTTACTCTTAGAATCGCATGCTGTAGAAATGCTCAAAAGTGCATATAGGACTCAGTCCTTAGATGTTCTCTTTCTTTTCAGAAATAACCTCTTTAAAGCTGTAACCATTGCTCCTCTGTGCACACGCATCGCATCGGAAGCCGTGCAGTCAGCGGCTCTACACACTCACCTAGCGGGATATTCACTCTTTTCTCTATTCCTTTAAAAACAAGTCCTGTTCCAAACAATTGCTGTTGGAATTGGGGGGTGGGGCGGGGTGGTACAGGGAATGGAGACCCCGGCCTCCCTTTGTGGATTCCTCACGGCCCGGCTCTCCCGTGGAACCAGCCTTTTGCACCGAGGCAGACCATTTTTCTAACATGCAGACGTCCCTGGTTCTGTGCGCGTCCAGTGTGGAGCAGTGGCGTTGGGATGGCGCAGGCCTCCTCCCCGCACCAAGCACTCCCTTAGAGGCAGCAGCGGCTTCTCCATCCTGTGTTTCCACCATCCTGTGTGCCCTGTGCCCTGGACCCGCAGAGAGTGGGACAAGCACCCCCCCCACCCCGCCCCCACCCCCCTCGGCACCCCTGTAGAGCTCTCTGCACCCTGTCCCTCACCTTTTGTATTTAATTTTAAAGTCAGTGTACTGCAAGGAAGCTGGATGCAAGATAGATCCTATATTCACTGTACTGTTATTTAAGATGTAATAAAGCAGTTTGACATGAGGGATTTTGGCGTGGCTGCTCATTTGTGGGGCTGTTTCGGTGTCTGGGGGGCAGCTGCCCTCCCCTGGCTGCCCCCTCTTCTGCCCACGTGCTTCGTCTCCCTCACGGAGAGTCCACGAAAGGAGTGGCTGGTCCTCAGATGGGCCTGCAGAGCAGCAGCGTCCCACCAGCCCTGCCCCATCACCACCCAGACCGTGGTCCTCTCGTTCCCCGGCAGCGGCCGCGTGAGTCTCCCGAGTGGCTGTCCTTTCTCTCCTCTTCTGAGCCTCCGCCCCTACTGGTGACCCTCCCTTACTCTTCCCTCCCTAAGAGACTAAGGACGTTACTCCAGAGACATACTTCCCTTCAGATGATAGAACAGTTTTCATCTTTGTCCTAATGAAAAGACCTGCATCTTGCAAGAAAAAATGAGCATCTGCCCCACACCCATGAGAAGCAGACACTTCATTGCATCTCAGTGAGGAAGCCTCTCACTCCACTGCTTCCCTGGACCCCAGCCCTGCCTTCTGTGCCTTCGTGCTAAAGGACACAACTTTCTTTTAGTCCACAGTATTCTGTGTAAGGTTATGAAAGGTAACTTGGTAATTCCCACGGGACAGATTCGTAAGTAAGTGAAGACTGCTCTCAGCAGGAAGTATTCCCTCCTGAGGCTCCCTTTTCCAATTGTCAGGAAGACACAGGCAGTCGGTCCTCCTGGCCTTTCCCGTGGGGAGGGGTGGGTGGGATTGGCGCGATTGCAGGGGTCTCCTGCAAGGACCATGGGCGCGGTTTCCTGGTGGTTGACAGCCTGAACAGTGGGTTCGCCCGGTTTCAACCTCCTCCTCCGCGTCTCTCTGGAATAAATCTGCTCTTTGCACGTTTTAACACTGCCAGCTGTCTCAAAATGCCAGAGAGCATCTAAGGTGCTCCCTGGGCTGGCAGCCTGAGTCCTTGGGAGGGAGGGTCTCCTGGGGTCAGGAAGCAAGCCTTTATCCTGGCACAGGGACACATCTGCTGTCGGCCACTCTTGGAGGGGCTCGGGGTGCGCACAGGAGCCTCAGCAAGGGCTGGCTAGACTGGGTGCCCTCTGAGCCGGGGCCAGGGGAGCTGACACTCAGCCCCTCTGCTGTCCTCGACGCTGCCGTCCCACCTTCTCAGCAAAGTGGTCACTGAAAATAGGTGTCCGGGGGCACTGGGAGGACAGCCAGGTGGTGGTGAGAAGCGAAGCGCGTTCCACACTGTGCTGCCCGGCGTAGCCTCGGATTTCACGCTTGAGGCCCGGGCCTCCTCAGCCTCCTGGGCCTGGATGCACCCGGGAAGTGATGATCTCCTTGCCCCACCCGCCTCCAGGGTGCCTGCCCTTGCACCTTCCTTCTTCTGGCCTCACCTGCAGTCTCCGCCTAGTGTCTGAGGTAGCAGCTGGCTCTGGTGGGCACAACTGTTGCAGGTATGATGTCCACGCCCGGGCCAGACCCTCGGCAGCTGGACGTGAACTGGGGCCTTGCAGGGAGCTCTAGGGTCACCCGCACCCCGATGTCGGGTCTCACCGCCTCTTCCAGCACCCAGCGTCCACGTCCACTCGAGGTGTCCACCCCACCCGGCACCAGCACCCATGATGCCCGACCCTTCACGCCGAGCGCACAGCGGGGTCCTCGGCGCCCTCCTGTCCACCCCAGCGGTCCCTCTTCCTCCTAATGTGTGAGAGCAGGAAAAGGCCACCCCACCCACACCACTCTGCTTGTCTCCCCCCCACCATTCCCCACTCCTGGAGTCCAGCCAAATTCTGCCCCTTTGCGTCCTCCCTGTGTGATCTGGGGCCAGTTACTTAGCCTCTCTGTGCCCGATTCCCCGTGTGAAAATTACAAGAGCACCTGCTCCTAGACACCTTGTGAGAGTTTGGCAAGTCCCACGTCTGTGAGGTGCTAGAGCAGGGAGGGGCTGCTCACAACTTTGCTCTCAGAGACCACCCCCCTACTCGCCCAGGCTCGCGCTACCCGCCCGGTTCCCTCAGCCTAGGTTCCCTCTGGCAGCGCTCTTCCTGGGTTTCAGCAGGCTGCGCCCCCACCCCAGCACCTGGAGGGTTTGTTCCCTGCAATATTGTGCGCCTGGAACTTAGTGGCCCAGCAGGAAAAGGGGCTGCCCAACCCCAAAGCCAGCCCAACCAGGACACCGCCAAGTCCAAGTCCGTGATTCCAGACATTGGCCCCTGGGGAGGGCTGGGAAAAGGGGGACGGAAGGGGCCGGACTTGTCCAGGGCATGCTGGCTGGAGGCCAGAGCTGGGGAAGGTGGCTTCTGGATAGCCTGAGACACTCCCTGTCCACAGGGAGCCTCGGTGCCTCCCCTGGCCACTTCCTTTTTTGGGCGCTGGGCAGCCTCCATCTACCCCTTTCCCCTCCAGCAGGCACAGCTGAGGCCTACTTCCCCAAGAGCTGGGAGCAGAACCCCAAAGAGGAGCACCCTTTCCACACTCTGCACCCCAAGTCCAAGGGCGTCCCCTGCCTGAATGAGTCCAGCTTTGGAGAGGCAGCCCTACCCACTGCACCCTCTATGGTCCCCCATCTTTCAACCCTCAGAAGAGGAGGGGTCCAGGTTTTGGGGGGTTTAGACCCAAAAGCTTAAACAGTAGGGGAGCCATGTTTAAGAAAAAGAACACCAAGAAACAAATACCAAATTAAGAGTCCTGCACCTGTGGCCTCTCCTGAAAACTGAGACCCTCTGAAGCAGACCAGGCATCGTCTGCCCAGCCCACTGCCCACGTTGGCCTGACTGGCACCCATCTCCCGCCCCCATGCCCACCTGCGTCCCTGCTGCTGACCCCTCCCTGTCCCCACCGCTGCCCGGCTCATTCCAGCTCAGCCTTGGGCCCTCAGCCCAAGCAAGATCTCCTCTAGGAACCTTCAGGAGGCCCTAAAGTGCCCCTCCCAGCCCTGGCCTTCTGGATTGCGGGGTGCGAGTGGGAGGCGCCAGAATCCCACGCCTGGGTGGGCCCAGGGCCTGCTGGGAGATTGCACAACAGGCTCTGATCAAGGAAGCTACAGCCCCCGTTGTCTCATTTCTGAAATGGGGAAGTGTTCCTACCCAAGGTCTCTGCCTGAGGTCCAGAATGGACAGACTGCCATGATTACACACACCTGCACAAGTTCCTTTTAGAAAGGGCACAGGAAGGGTGCCTGCTGTGTGACCTTGGCTAGTTACCAGGCCGGAGATGCCTTCTCTGCAGACTGTCCGTGCTCTAGAAGGTTCTTGGGAGGCCTGGCCAAGCATTAGTATTATTTTGTTAATGATCATATCCAAAAACACAGCTCAAAAGGCTTTTATCTTCTGTGGGTGTGGCCGTGGGGTCACTTTGGGGAAGCGGTTGGGTTTACAAAATAACCAGATCGGGAAGTTACGGAGCTTGAGAAATCCCCCCAAATTTCCGCCATCCTTGCCCCCCTTTCCACTCACCCTTGATAACCCCATGGCCCAGTGGTCCCAGGACAGCAGTGACAGGTGTCCTTTGCTGTGCCCAGCTGTGTTCCAGGTCTCTCAACACAGGGCAAGGAGTCCCGGCCAGAGAAGACTCAGCGGCAGGTATGGGGGTGGAGAAACCTAGAGACCAGGCTGCTGCAGAGGGCTCTGGTCCACACATGGCCTGAGCCAGGCGCTCTGTGTCTGGGAGGCCCGGGTGTAGAGAAGGAACAGTAGCTGGCAGCCGACCGGGCTCATCCACAGTGGCCCTGCATCAGCTTATTCACAGACGCATCCCAGGAGCTAGGCACACCGTTGGGACACTTGACTCAATGCCGTGGTGGTGGGTAACGCGTCAATTCAGCACGCCTTGGGGGAACCCACCGTGCCTGGACATGGGGGCGCGGGGGTGCAGCTCCCGCTTGGCCCCCTTCCCTCCTCTCTGGGTCCTCCAGTGAGGGGATGGGGGGAGGGAGGCAGAACAGTGTTGGCAAGTCGCCCTCGAGGGGCCCCACTTGAGACGCCCGGCCCAGGGCCCCGCAGGTCCAGGTGGTGTGCAAGGACCCGCTGGGCTGCTTGGGGTGGGTGAGGCCCACGAGGGCCGGGGCCGGGCCGCTCCCTCCAGCTGTGCCGGCAGCCGAGGGGCGCAGTTCTGTCACAGCTGCTCACACCGAGTTTTGGTTCCGAAAACACTTTCCTTCTAAGCAGAGCCACACCCTGGTAGTTACGGAACCCGCGGCGGGGTGTCACCACTGGCGGCGGCCGCAGCCAGCCCAACCCGACCCGCGGAGTACAGGAGCGATGGCGGACGGGGCCGGGGCGGGGCCCGGGTCCAGCGAACGTGCTTGGGACACAGCGTGGTGAGTGGGGACCAGGGATCCTCCTGGGGCCGGCGACCCTCCCCACCCGGCGGTCCCTAGCCCGGCGCCCGTCCTTCCCCCCGCGCCCCACCCACTAGGCCTCCACTCCGCCCCCAGCCCCGCCCCTAGTCCCGGCCCGGCGTCCATGCGGGCCGCCCCACACGCGCGGGGCGGGGCGGGCGCGGATCGCTTACGTATGGCTCCGGAGGCGCATGCGCCCGGCCGGCGGGGGCGCGCGTGCGCACTGGCGGCGTGGCGGCATTGATGCTAGGCGGGCCGGCGCCGGGGGCCGGGTGGCCGTGGGGCAGGAGGCGGCCATGGGGCAGGGGGCGGCCGCGGCGCCGGGGACCGGCTAGCGACTACGAGCGGCGGCGGGGCGGCGGGACCCGCGGGCTCGGCCCGGCGAGCGAACGGTGAGTGCGCGGCCCCTCGGCCCGGCCCGCCGCCCGCGGTCGTGGGGTCGTGGGGGCGGGGCGGGGGTCGCGGGGACGGGGGCTGCCCTGCCTACCGCGAGGTGTGGAGCGGGGAGGCGCTGGCCGGCCGCCCCCTGCCCCGGGCGCCCGCGCAGGTGTCCGGGCGGCCGGACTTCGCCCCCCGCGTCCGCGCTGTGGGGCGGCTTGGCGGGTCCGGCCCTCACGCGGAGCGGTCAGTTAGGGGTCCGCGTCGCGTTATTTATCCTCGGAAGGCGCGTTTGCGCTCCGAGCCCAGCGCCCACCGACGATCCCGGAACCCCTGGTCACTGCCTCCCCGTCTGGCGCGCTCTGGTCCTCGTGGGGGCCGCCTCGCCACCGGGTGCCGGGCCTGAGCCGGGTGGTCCTCACTTACTGCTGGACTGCGAGCTCGGCTCTGGCCGTGACCTTTGCTCCGCCGCGGAGACCCGCGGACCCGGACAGGCAGGTGCGGTAGCGCGGACGCCAGCCCTGGGCTTCAGGTGCTCCCGGGCCTGCCGTGCAGGTGGGCGTGGGGTGGGCTCGGCGGCGGCGGCGCCCCGGGAGATCGCTGGGCGCTGGAGAGGAGGCCCCGGTAACCCGCAGGACGAAGGGGCGGGCGGTTCTTTACCGGGGGTGCTGCCCTTGTTACCGAACCAAGGTCCGGCTGCTCGCCGCTCGAAAGCCAATTTTCGAGAGATAGATGTTGGTAGGTAAGGAAAGGTTGCTTTATTTCGGAGGCCAGCAAAGAGGGGGGAACGCGGGGAGGGCGGATGCCTGTCCAAGGGCCCTCCTCCCCGCCCCAAAAGGGGGCAAGAGCTTTTATAGACAGAGGGAGGGGGCTACATGCAGAAACCATGCGGTCAGCTCTGACGGTCATCTTGAAGCTGGTCATCGGTGGTCTGGCCGGCGTCACCTCGGCGTTTTAGGTAGAGTTACTCTTCAGTTCCAGGGTCGGTTTGTTGCCATTTCCTTGAGGCCAGTGCGTGGTCCTCCTGTAGTTCACTTCTTCCACCTGGTGGGGTTTCAGTGTCTACAAGACGGCCCCCAGGGGAGGGCTCCGAATATTACCTATGGCCCGTAAGAGGAAACAGAGGTCCTTGACTCTGCGTAATGACTGCACTATTATTATTTGGTCTCCTTTGACTGTTTTCCTCTGTTTCTGTATTTTCTCGCTTCTCTGATTGAACCTATTCTTTGGCTCAAGGTTTTCCACAGACAAAAGGCGGGCTGAGGACACGGAGGGGCGGGGCGGGGGGGGTGGGAAAGGATTTTAGCGTCCTGGTCCGTTTCAATCCCCCTTTCCTTTGGTACTCCTCAGTTTTGGGGAGGGCCGGGTACGGAACAGGAAGGGGAATAAGGTTAGGGGTAGAGAGGTTAGTTGTCAGCTTGGCAGGGGAGCTCGGGTTTAGTTCCATTTCTGTTTCAGTTTTCCCCAAGTGTTTGAGGGAATGGGGCAATGACGCCTCTTGGCTACTTCTTGCTGAAGTGGGGCATCGTCCTGACTAATTTGGGTAATATTTTGTATTATGAGAACGTTGCCTCTGTCCATGATGACTTTGTCTTAGTACCTGTACAAGCATTTGAAAATTGGTAGACATTTTACAATGAAGGTAATAATCAAAATGCATCTTCGTATTATTCTCTGAATGTATTGTTTCTTAATGGTTAAAGCAGATGTACAGTGTATGTTTAATAGGCCATAAACAGGCTGTTTTGGTTAGCCTAAAGTTCAAATGAAATCCTGTGTAAGCCAGAATGACTTCCCCATACCTCAGTATGTGAAAATTTCCTCCATCATTTTCCCCTTTTAATTGTAACTCTTCCCGTAGAAAAGCACTGCTAGTCAATATCTTTTTCCAACGCAGCCAGAGTGGCTCAGTCGCCTGCTCTGGGTCCATTCATGGCCCTCGGTGCCAGGCCTCTTTTTGTTTATATATTTGCCTAGTTGTCCACGTTGGGGGCAAACGAAGCAGATGTCATGAACAGGCTCAGAGGTATGTTAATCGGGAAACGCTTTATAGGCCATACATCTTATCATTTATATCCGGTTCTCACACAAACGTTGTGCATGTGCTTTAAGCAGTAAACTTAGAGCCAGCATACACATCATGAGCAGTTATACTCTGTGACAGCTTCACTGGACAATCATCGGGGTCAGAAGTATGGTTAGAAACAAAACATAGCTTTCCATCAGAATTTTGTAATTTCTTACTCAGTTCAACAGTAAGGTCTGAAAGTTATCAAATGTTTTCCATATAATTTAACATACCAAATAATCCTAATTAGTTTAGAAAAAATATTTTTCTCTTAACAGAGAGAGAAAACAAAATTTAGTCTTGTATCAGTTTACTGTTAATAACAAAATTCATTTACTTAATTAAATTTAATCTAATCTTAATCCTAACAACATACAAAATTCTTTTCTCAAAGTTACTTTTTCACAAACATTTTATCACTTTTTGGATCCATACAAATTTGTCCTTTTTTTCCAACCAACTGTAGGACAGAATTAGTGTCATCATTTTTTCCTCAATGAAAATATCTCCGTTCTTTATACTTTTCTCCTCCGACAACACACATCCTACTTCCGTTACACACTGAAATGCTTCCCTTATCATTTTTACACATTACAATTTTTAACCGTTGAAAACCTTAACAAAACCAAGAAACAAGTAATTGAACTATTTGTTATATCAGTATTTTCTGATGGGCAAACTTAAGAACATATTCCATAACCTCTAAAAACATACACTTTTTCATAGCACAATTTCTCTTTAATGTGGTACAGGATGTGTGTTTAAGAAACCCAGACATCTTTAGTTTTCCTCTTAGTCTTGTCAAGAAGACAGGGAGTAGGTAAATTGAGATTTGTTTGATTTGTAAGTGCTTACTTTTTCTTTTTAAGCCAATTAAATAGAGCTCTTTGCAAATTAACCAAAGACAAAGACACATATTGAGACATACATACATCCAGACAGAGATCTCATTGTTTCATCTTTTTACATTTCATGAATTAGGCATTGCAATTAAACTTATCAGTTTATGAGTAACAGTCCGAGTAGTCAAATTTACCCACTCAATTTTAAAAGGATTTTTTTCCCCCTCCTTTTTTTTTGTCTTGAAGTTTTACTAATTAACCCAAGGCTGAAGTCTCAGGCAAAGTGGGCTGTGTTTGTATTTCAAGGACACGATAAGAGTTAACTTCATGTTTTTTCCTAAGCATATTTTTGTTCTCTCAGGGTCAGAATTCTGAAAACAGTATTTTATCAAGCTAGCTTTCTCTAACTGCATATGCAAAAGAATCAGTTTGGGAATTTCAAAAGGGTTTCATCTTAACCAATTTTCTCTGGAGTCTAAAGAATACTGTTGCCATACGTTGGTTAGAAAAAATCATCTTTCTTTTTCTTTGTCATAATTTCATAGCTAAAAAATTGTTTTTAATGAATTGAGCCTGAATTTCCCATTTGACATAAGACATCGAAGTTACCAATCACATAGATGGGATACATGCTCACACACCAAACGACTGACCTGTCGCAAATCCTCTTCAAAGGATGTGACCAGTATGGGATCCCAAACACACACTTCCCCAACACAAACGGCCCTCAACGGTAGACGGACGTCGGAATCCATTAGCAAAATGCCCAGATAGCACTTTGTGTTCACAGACAGTTCTCAACGTCAGACGCACATCAGAACCAACTGGCAAAAATGCCCAAATAGCACTTAGCGCTCACAAATGGGAAGGTTGCCCGGGTGCACACCCGTGGACTTTCCCGGCCTTGGAGCTGGTCAGCTCCTCCCAAGCGCACGTTTCATTTCCACCAACCAAAAGCGAAAGTCGGCGGTGCCGAGCAGGGGAGAAACAGGGAGGATCCCCGAAACAAATGCTTTCGGCAGCTGCTGGGAAATGTCCCCTAAAATCCCCCTCGGGGCTGGCTAGCCACAGCAGCTGGCTGGTCGCGGCTTATCGCGGCGTGTTTGCCGTAGCCGCTGGCTCTACTCTGGGAGGCCCAGGGAAGCCAGACGCTGTGAGCGCACAGCCCCACGTCGGGCGCCGAAATCTCGTTCCGAAGCCAGGCCCGGCCACTCGCCGCTCGGAAGCCAGTTCTCGAGAGACAGGTGTCGGTAGGAAAGGAAAGGTTGCTTTATTCCGGAGGCCAGCAACTGGGGGGGGGGTGCCTGTCCGAAGGCCGACCTCCCCCCACCCCCAGCAGTCAGGGGGCAAAAGAGCTTTTATAGACAGAGGGAGGGGGCTACATGCAGAAACCATGCGGTCAGCTCTGACGGTCATCTTGAAGCTGGTCATCGGTGGTCTGGCCGGCGTCACCTCGGCGTTTTAGGTAGAGCTACTCTTCAGTTCCAGGGTCGGTTTGTTGCCATTTCCTTGAGGCCAGTGCGTGGTCCTCCTGTAGTTCACTTCTTCCACCTGGTGGGGTTTCAGTGTGTACAAGACGGCCCCCAGGGGAGGGCTCCGAATATTACCTATGGCCCGTAAGAGGAAACAGAGGTCCTTGACTCTGCGTAATGACTGCACTATTATTATTTGGTCTCCTTTGACTGTTTTCCTCTGTTTCTGTATTTTCTCGCTTCTCTGATTGAACCTATTCTTTGGCTCAAGGTTTTCCACAGACAGAAGGCGGGCTGAGGACACGGTGCGGTGCCGGGAGCACCGAGGGGCCCTGCTCCACTTCGCCCTCCGGTCAGGCTTCTCTGCGGGCGTGGCCCCGTCACCGGCGCCGGCTGTCTGGGGTTGGTGCTGCCTCCTGACCCCTGACCCCTGACGGCTCAGCGCCAGCTGCGTGGCGTGGGAACAGGCAGATGCGTGTGCAGACCGTTGGTGAAGAGGCGCTCAGGGGCTGCGGGCAGCAGAGCCGGGTGCCCCGAGCGGCACAGGCCTGAGCTCGTCGTCGGCCCCGCGAAGGGGGCCGCTGCCCGGGGGCCCCCGATTCTCCTCCTCGCGCGGCCGGGCTCTGCCCGTGTGAGCGCCCAGTTCTGTCATGTCCTTGCCGGCACGGGCATCACTTACTGGCGGGAGGAGGGCCGTGTAATAGGTGCCCCTCCGTGTTGATGAGTGATGAGCTTTGCTTTGCCATTACTTCAGCAGGCGCGTGTTGAGGGCCTGCAGTGACGTCACGTTATTGTGTTTGTACTCGTGCGCGCGACTTTTACGGGCTGGCATCCCCACCTCTTTGGGAACTACTTTATGTCTGCGTACTTTGTGATTGTGCTCCAACACCTTTTTCCTATTAAAACTTCCCAATGCAGAAGTTTTTAAAAAATTAGATTTGTGCTGTCAGGAACTTCAGTGAGCTTGGATGGAGTTAAAATTTCATCCTTTTAAAACGTTAAAATAGCAAATAAACTTGGATTAAGTGCGAGTCATGATTCGCCATTGTCACAAAATACACTGTGGAGACAAATTTCAAAAGCTGGTTTTCCGGCTTCCCTGGTGGCGCAGTGGTTGAGAATCCGCCTGCAGATGCAGGGGATACGGGTTCGTGCCCCGGTCCGGGAAGATCCCACATGCCGCGGAGCGGCTGGAACCGTGAGCCGTGGCCGCTGGGCCTGTGCGTCCGGAGCCTGTGCTCCGCAACGGGAGAGGCCACAGCAGTGAGAGGCCCGCGTACCACCAAAAAAAAAAAAAAAGCTGGTTTTCATATTTAATATGATTACTTTATTATTTTTTAAAATTTATTTTATTTTATTTATTTTTGGCTGTGTCAGGTCTTCGTTGCTGTGCGAGGGCTTTCTCTAGTTGCCGCAAGCGGGGGCCGCTCTTCACCGAGGTGAGTGGGCCTCTCACTGTCGCGGCCTCTCTTGTTGCGGAGCACAGGCTTCAGTAGTTGTGACTCATGGGCTCTAGAGCACAGGCTCAGTAGTTGTGGCGCACGGGCTTAGTTGCTCCGCGGCATGTGGGATCTTCCGGAACCAGGGCTCGAACCCGTGTCCCCTGCATGGCAGGTGGATTCTTAACCGCTGTGCCACCAGGGAAGTCCCAATATGATTACTTTATAAATTAGTTTATTACTTAGTCATCAAACTACTTTTTGTGAATAAATATCAACAGCTTCTAGATGATTTGTAGTAGTTTTTGAATATATTTGCCTTTTGTGGTTTTGATTGGCTTATCCCTTTTTTATTAACTGTTTGTTCTGAAATAACTATAGACTCACAGAAAGTTGTAAAAAATAGTACAGAGAAACTTCTGCACCCTTCCCCCTGCTTCCCAGTTTATCCCGGCGTCAGTAGCACAATAATGTAAACACTGTTAACTGCATTACACCCCTTACTCAGCTTTCACCAGTTTTCCCGTGTGTACGCTTGCATAACCACCACCACCGGTGCAGACTCAGAGCTGACCGTTGTGCCAGGGAGCCCCACCAGGCCTCCTTGCACTCCCTGGCAACCAGTGATCTGTTCACGGCACCATCACTTTGTCATTTCAAGAAAGTTGTGGAAGGGACTTCCCTGGCAGTCCAGTTGTTAGGACTCTGTGCTTCCACTGCAGGGGGCCTAAGATCCCGGTCTGGGAACTAAGACCCCGCATGCTGTGCGACGTGGCCCAAAACTGGAAAAAGAAAGAAAGTTGTGTAAATAGGAACGTGTATCATGTGGCCACGTGAGATTGTCCTTCTTGGCCCCACAGAGGGCCCTGGGGTCACGCAGCCTGTTGCAGCGTCAGTGTCTGCTCCCTCTCCTTGCTGGGTCCGCTCGCCAGCTGGGGGACACTTGGGCTGTCTGCAGTGTTTGCCTGTCGCAAAAAAAGCTGCTGTGAACGTTCATGTGCAGGTTGTATGTGAACATCAGGTATTTCTCTGGGATAAATGCCCAGGTGCAGTTGCTGGGCTGCATATTTAGTTTTTATAAGAAACTGTCGGATTTTTCCAGAGCGTCTGAACCTTCCGTGTTCCCACAGCGACGAGTGAGTGGGTGTCTCTCTGCAGCCTCTCCAGCTTTGAGTTATTTAGCCTTTCTGACTGGGGTGCAGTGACATCTCATTGTGGTTTTGATTTAATTCCTAACCGCTCATGACGTGGAGCGTCTTTTCACGTGCTTATTTACCCCGGGCACATCCCCTGGGATCCATTCCTCTCTTGCCCATTTTCTAATCGGATCATCTGGTTTCTTACCAGACATTTTGAGATTTCTTTATATTTTATGGATACGAATTCTCTGTTGGATATCTAGTTTGAAAATATTTCCTCCCCATCTGTAACATGTTTGTTTTTTATACCCTCTTAACAGGGCCTTCCACAGAGCAAGTTTATCAATTTTTTTTACTTTTTATGAACTGTGCTTTTTTATATCATGTACAAAAACAATTCTCTTTCGCCCTAGGTCCCCAAGACTTTCTTCTGTGTTTCACTTACTTATTTATTTTTGGCCACAGCACACAGCTTGCGGGACCTCAGTTCCCCAACCAGGGAGCGAACCGCTGCCCTTGGCAGTGCAAGTGCTGACTCCTAACCACTGGACCACCAGGGAATTCCCTCTCCTGTGTTTTATTATAAAAGTTTTATGGTTTATGTTTTATATTTAACATGACCCATTTTGATCCATTTTGAGTTAACTTTTGTTTCAGATGTGAAGGTTAGGCTGAAGTTTGCTTTCTTGCCTGTGGATGTAGAATGACTCCAGCACCATCTGCTGAAACAGTTAATTCTCTTTCCTTCATTGAATGGCTTCTGTGTGTTTGTCAGAAATCAGTTGAGTGTACCTGTTCTGTTGGCCTGTGTCTGCCTGCGCCAGCGACACAATCTTGATTGGTGTAGCTGTAGAGTCTTAAATCAGAGAGCGACTCATCTTCCTTTACCCTTCTTTTTACTTTTTTATTTTATTAGTTTTGGCTGTGTTGGATCTTCATTGCTGCGCGCGGGCTTTTCTCTGGTTGCGGCGAGCGGGGGCTACTCTTCTTTGCAGTGCACGGGCTTCTCATTTCAGTGGCTTCTCTTGTTGCGGAGCACGGGCTCTAGGCATGCGGGCTCAGTAGCTGTGGCTCGCGGGGTCTAGAGCGCAGGCTCAGTAGTTGTGGCGCATGGGCTTAGTTGCTCCACAGCATGTGGGATCTTCCCGGACCAGGGCTCGAACCGGTGTCCCTGCATTGGCAGGTGGATTCTTAACCACTGCGCCACCAGGGAAGTCCCTGTCTTTCTTTTTAAAACATGTCTTAGCTATTCTAGCACCTTTGCCTTTCCATATACGTTTTAGAATAAGCTTGTCCATATCTACAAAAATATCTTGCTGAGATTTTTATAGAAATTGCATTAAACCTATAGATGAGTTTTGGGAGAACTGACATATTTACTATGTCGAGTCTTCTAATCCTAATCCATGATCAAGGCTGTCTCTCAGTTTATTTAGTGTTCTTTGATTTCTTTCATCAGGATTTTTTAAATATGTTCCACATACAAGTCCTCTACATGATTTGTTAGATTGCATCTAAGTACTTTTTAGGTGACTGTGGATGATACTGTCTTTAATTTCGGCCTCCACCTTTTTTGCCTCATTGCAGTACTGTGCTGGTTAAGAGTAGTTGGTTCCGGGCTTCCCTGGTGGCGCAGTGGTTGAGAGTCCACCTGCCAATGCAGGGGACGTGGGTTCGTGCCCCAGTCTAGGAAGATCCCACATGCCGCGGAGCAGCTGGGCCCGTGAGCCATGGCCGCTGAGCCTGCGCGTCCGGAGCCTGTGCTCCGCAACGGGAGAGGCCGCACAGTGAGAGGCCCGCGAACTGCAGGAAAAAAAAAAAAAAAAGAGTAGTTGGTTCCCAGTCTTATTTTTTCACCATGAAGTTAATGTTAGCGGTAGGTTTTTTCTAGATGCTCTTTATTGAGATGAGGAAGTTACCCTTTATTCATAATTGCTGATGGGCTTCCCTGGTGGCGCAGTGGTTGAGAGTCTGCCTGCCAATGCAGGGGACACGGGTTCATGCCCCGGTCCGGGAAGATCCCACATGCCGCAGAGCGGCTGGGCCCGTGAGCCATGGCCGCTGAGCCTGCGCGTCCGGAGCCTGTGCTCCGCAATGGGAGAGGCCACAACGGTGAGAGGCCCGCGTATGGCAAAAAAAAAAAAAAAAAAAAAAAAAAAACCAACATAATTGCTGAGAATTTTTACCATAAACGGGTGTTGAATTTTGTCCAGTGCTTTTTTGTGCATCAGTTGATGTGATCAGCGTGATGAAATGATGGATTACATTCATTGAGCAGGCCTTGCATTCCTGGAATAAGCCCCACTTGGCGATCGATTTATTCTTTCTAACATTATATGTTGTGTCCCCATTAAGGATGCATCAGATAATACAAAGTGTTACCCCAAGACTCAGAGTCATAATAATTCTTAAACTACAAGTAGAAGCTGAGATGGCATCACCTGAGTATTTAGCTGTAGAATAAATGAAATTTCAGCAATTGTCCCAGGAGTGGTTGAGGGCTCGTTGGGGAGTGGTTTTGGCCCTGGGTGATGTGCAGCTCAGAAGACCCCTGCACTGCGTAGTAGGTGGGGGTTACGGGAATGGGGGAAGTCACTAACTTTTATCATTTGAAACATTGTTATTTACAAACAGAAACTCACCTCAGCCATTTGAGTGAGAATCACTTTGAGTGATTTCTTCCTTTGAGTATGTTGCCCATAATATCAAACAAAATATGTAAACATCCAGTGATTATAAAATGAATTTTTAGCTTTTTGAAATTTCAGCGTCATAGGATTTAATTACTTCCTTATCCGTATCTTTTCAGGGTTATCGTGATCTTACTAGATAGTTATTTCTGTACCTTCCTGGGATGATAGAGTTTTCCACACCCGCCTAGGATTACAGCATCACCTGCCCAGCACAGGCTGCGGGCCCAGTTGGTTTTAGGGCAGGCCTTCCTTGCAAGCGGGTTTCAGCCTCTTGCAGCTGGTGCTGTGCCAGGACAGTGGTCTTCAGGTTTTGTTTGGCCAGAGGTTTGGCATTATTGCCTATAATGACTGTTGATCTTATGTGTTACTGCAAACTGGGGTATGCCCTGATAGAAGCTTTTCCTAGTTTAGGAGGGGCTAAGTCAAAGGCATGGTTTCCAGAAGATGAGGAGTGGAGTCTCCAGGGTCCTCTCCCCTCCCGGGACCCGGGCCAGCTCGTGCCCTGGGCCTCTCTTTTGGGTCCCATTGTCTGTGTCCACTGTGGTCAGGCATGGGGGGCTTAGGAGTGCTGGCCCCGATTCCAGCTGTGTCTCTCCTAGCTGTGTCACCTTGGACTTCGGCCCCCTGGCCCCTCCCCGCAAAGCTCCTCGCACCGCACCACCGAGGGTAAGTCAGGTGGTTCCGGTGGAGCGCTGCGACGGGGCCTGGTGGGGTTGGGGCCGGCTCTGCTGCTCCCTGGTCGTCCTGGACTTGGGTAGGTGTCCACATTCCTGCAGCTGTAACCTGGCCTCACTGGCCTGCTCTTCCTTCTTGCACATACAGAGGGACGCACAGCCTAGTCTTCTTATGTATTTATTTATTTAGGCTGCGTTGGGTCTTCGTTGCTGCGCACGGGCTTTCTCTAGTTGCGGCGAGCGGGGGCTACTCTTTGTTGGGGTGCACGGGCTTCTCATTGCAGTGGCTTCTCCTGTTGCGGAGCACGGGCTCTAGGCGCACGGGCTTCAGTAGTTGTGGCTCACGGGCTCTAGAGCGCAGGCTCAGTAGTTGTGGCGCACGGGCTTAGTTGCTCCGCGGCATGTGGGATATTCCCAGACCGGGGCACGAACCTGTGTCCCCTGCATCGGCAGGCGGACTCTCAACCACTGCGCCACCAGGGAAACCCGCCCATTTACTTTTTAATCATTGCTAATTAATGAATAACTTGGATGGAACTTTGGTTATTATAATAACCAAAGCTTGGTTATAAGCTTATAAGCTTGGTTTTCTTGTATTCAGTAAGCTTCTTGGTGAATTCCTATGACTGTTGATTCTTTGATCAAGGAATTTTATCTTGAGCATTTACTTGCTTAAAGCTTAATTAGGAAGGAAAGTCTGGGACCAAAATGATACATATAGCTCCTCCTTCAAACAGATTTTTGTTTATTTTTCTTTTTGGCTGTGTTGGGTCTTCGTTGCTGCCTGCGGGCTTTTTCTAGTTGTGTTGAGTGGGGGCCATTCCTTGCTGTGGTGCGGTGGCTTCTCTTGTTGTGGAGCACGGGCTCTAGGTGCACGGGCTTCAGTAGTTGTGGCACGTGGGCTCAGTAGTTGTGGCTCGTGGGCTCTAGAGCACAGGCTCAGTAGTTGTGCCGCACGGGCTTAGTTGCTTCACGGCATGTGGGATCTTCCCGGACCAGGGATCGAACCCGTGTCCCCTGCATTGGCCGGCGGATCCTTTTTTTTGTTTTTTTTTTGTGTTTTTTGTTTTTATTTGCGGTACTCGGGCCTCCCACTGTTGTGGCCTCTCCCGTTGCGGAGCACAGGCTCTGGACGCGCAGGCTCAGCGGCCATGGCTCATGGGCCCAGCCTCTCCGCGGCATGTGGGATCTTCCCAGGCCAGGGCACAAACCCGTTGCCCCTGCATTGGCAGGCGGACCCTCAACCACTGCGCCATCAGGGAAGCCCTAATTTTTAAATTGGGTTGTTTCTTACTGAGTTTTAAGAATTTTTTATATATTTTGGAAGCAAGTCCTTTGTCACGTATACATTTAACAAATATTTCTTTTCAATCCGCAGCTTGTATTTCCGTTCTCTTAACAGTGTCTGATGAAGGGTAAAAGATTTTAATTATAATGAAGTTCAGTTTGTCAAGTTTTAAACTTTGTGCTCTTTGTGTCCTATTTAAGAAATCTTGGCCATATCCAAGGCTACGAAGATTTTCTCCATTGCTTTCTTCTTAAAGTTTTATAGTTTTTATTCTTACATTTAGGTCTATAATCCATTTTGAGTTAATCTTTGCGTACCATGTGAGAAGAATTTAACTTCATACTTTTAGACATGGCCATGGAGTTTTTCTACAACGGTTTGGAGAAAAGATTGTCCTCTTCCCATTGAATCCCCTGGCACCTCTGTTGAAAATGATCGACGGGGTGTGAAGGTATCTTTCTGTTTCCTTCATCTCTGCATCTGTCTTTATGTCAATACCACATTGTCTGGTTACTGTAGCTGTACAACAGAGCATGAGATCAGGTACTCTTAGTCCTCCAGCTTGGTTCTTTTTCAGGTTTTTTTAGCTATTATAGGTCCTTTCGATTTCCATGTGAATTTTAGAATCAGCTTGCTGCTTCCTGTGGAAAAGGATGGAGTTTGTTTGCCGGGTTTAGGAAGACTGTCAGTCACGTCAGGGAGAATTGAGATCTTGACAGTATTATGTCCTCCAATCTGTGAACATGGTCTGTCTCTCCACTTACTTGTTTCTTTTAAGTTCTGTCAGCAACATTTTGTAGTTTTCAGTGTACAGGTTTTACACTTTTAAAATAGAGGTATAGTTGACATAATTTATTAGTTATTAGTTGTATGGAACATAATGGTTCGATGTTTGTATATATCGTGAGATGATCACTACGGTGAGTGTAGTTGAATCATCACCGTATATAGTTACCAACTTTTTTCTTATGGGAACTTTTAAGATCTACTCTCTCAGCACCTTTCAATTATAACACTACAATATGATTAACTAACGTCACATGGTGTACATTACATACCGTGACTTATTTATTTTATAACTGGAAATAGGGTTTACACTTGTTTTGCCAACTATATCCCTATGTATCTTATATTTTGGTGCTATTGTAAATGGTGTTTTTAAACTTCAATTTCTTTTCCATTTTTTTTGGGGGGGGGACCGCACCTCACAGCTTGTGGGATCTTAGTTCCCCGACTAGAGGTTGAACCCGCGCCCCCAGCAGTGGAAGAGCGGGATCCTAACCACTGCACCGCCAGGGAGTTCCCTGCCTCAGGAGCTTTTAAAACTCGGTCAGAGTCAGGTGTGGGAATTAGTATTTTCCAAAGCTCCTGAGGTGCTTGTACAGTGCAGGTGGAGGTGGGGGATGCAGGGACCCCATCACCTTTGACCTTATTGGAGAGGCTCCAGGATTTTCTGGAGTCCTTAAACTTTCCTTCTGCTCTCCATGCCGTCACCCCACGTTGTCCCTTCTGGTGCTGGCGCCTGCGTCGTGGTCTCTGTCGTGGTCCCTGCCGCGATGGCCCCGTTTCTCTTGCTTGTCCAAGAGGTGATGTGAGCTGTTGGCAGGCTGCCCTGCTGCGTCCTTCTGAGCGAGGGGCCCCGCTCTCCCTCTGCTTCCCGAGGACAGGCAGGTCCTGAGGCCCCAGCAGCGCGTGGCCCTGCCGGAGCTCTTCCATTAGTCAGCACGTCTCTTAGGGAACGACCTTTGGTCCGAGTTGTTCAGTGAGTACAGTGCTTTTCATCCCTCATCTAAACTGACTTATTTATCGTTGCTTTTCTCCGAGCTCTGCTCTTTCTCTGCTTTTCAACCTCCTGATTTCTGCCTGTAGTTTTGTCACCTCTTCCACCTTTCTTAGGCTTGTTTTATTCCTTTTTTTAGCTTCATTGACTTAGGCCTTATCTCGTCTAATTCTCAAGGATCTCAGCACAGCTCAATGGGGGCGTGGACTTTGGGTTCATGCTTACCGTTTCAGTGCACCGTCACGGTGGTTTTGATACCTGTTTTGAGCCCTCAGTTGGTTAGGAGAAAATTCAAACATTCCCCAGTGGTTGGAGGACTGTTGTTTTGTTTCTGCTTCCATCTTTTCCTGCTTTACTGTGTTGTGGTTAGAAGATGAGGGTGTCTATCTTTACTAGTATTTGGAAGTTGAACTTTTCTTTGAGGACCAAGTACGTCGGTTTTGGCCAGTGTTTCACTGGCACTGGATTAAAGGCAGACTGTTTGCAGGACATGGAGTTCAGTGGGTCCCTGCTGGTGGTCTTATCAAGTATATTTATCCAGATTTTCTGGGCCGAGAGGCATTTAAGACTGCACGATGGTGATTGCTCTCTCATGAAAGTGTGCACCCCCTGGCACGTGGCCACACCCCAGCTTGATAGACCCCTAGCTCTTCTGGATTCACTAAAAACCACAGGTAGATTCCCGAGTTCTTAAATATTTGGGATGGAAATAGACTATTTGCCGAGTCCTTTGGTAAGTTGGACATCAGTCAGCTTTTCCCTGATAGGGTGGGTGTAGGTGTGTGTATACGTCGTCTTGTACACAGATATTTACTGTATTTTATTAAATCAAGGCATCCAGGGTTTTCGGGCCGAAGTCCTCCTCGTCCATCAACTACAGAAATGGAACAAGAAAAAGTCAACGGGAGTGAGCAGCTGCGTGCCGAGGCGGCCTCCTACCGCTGCTCCGCGTGCCATGCGGACGAGGACCGGGGCCTGGGCCACCCCATCCGGGGCCGCGCCAAGTCCCGCAGCCTGTCGGCCGCGCCCGCCCTGGCCAGCACCCGCGAGTTCAGGTACCAGGCCTCCTCTGGAACTGCGTGGGCTCTCAGACACGCGAGCGGCGGGCGCGCTTGCTGCCACGGCTCCCAGAGGGCAACCCCCCCGCCCCCGTGCCCACACACTGCGCAAGGTTGAGGCGCGTGGGTGGGGCCTGTGTGCCGTCAGTGGCACCGTCTCTGGCACAGGTGTCGGGGTGCCGGGCGGGCTGCGGCAGTGCCGGCCTCAGAGCCATGAACGCCACCCGAGGTTTTGGGAAGAGCTGCCCGAGCCGGCACTGCCGCAGATGCAGGGGGCCCGGTGGACGGCAGCGTCGCCGGCTGGGCAGCGGGCGGCCAGCTCCCAGCAGAAGCTTCCGTGCAGAGTCATGTTGTCCTCCTGTGTTGGTGTCCCTGGCACTGCAGGGGGTGCATCTCCCGGCGGGCGGCCTTGGCTGCTGGCTCTGTGGGGTATCACGCCTGAAAGGGCATTGAACCTGGTGTGGTGGCAGCAGGTCAAAGGTGGCCTCCGCGTGTGGGTGTCTCCAGGAGGGGGGTTGGGGACGTGCAGCCACAGCCGCTGTCAGAGGTTGAGTGGAGCCCTGACTTAGAAAGGCCTGGTCTAAACCGCATTTCCCCAAATCTTTTAGTCCCCAGAGGCCCCAGGCCGCGGCTCGCGGCCGTTCCCTGTGCGCTCTCAAGGGCCAGGGAGGCGCCCTTGACCAGACTCTGGCTCTCCTGGGCCAGGCTGCCCTCCACGACGCAAGAGAAAATCTGTTTTGTCTGCACTGGGATCTGGAGAGTTCTTTGAACCATGAGATGAGCAGTCAGAGACGAAAGCAAGTCTGCCGTCTGTGTTTGGCTACCTTTGTGCCCGTGGTTTGGGTGCAGAAAGGGACCTTGAGGGGGCTTCCCTGGGGGCCCAGTGGTTAAGACTCCGCGCTTGCACTGCAGGGGCTGCGGGTTCGACCCCTGGTCGGGGAACTAAGCTCCTGCAAGCCACGTGGTGTGGCCAGAAAAGAACAAAAAAGAAAGGGACCATGAGGCCACTGGAGCTGGCACTCTGCGTGTTGGTGGACACATCCACATGTCACCGTGAGGCATCCACATGGCTCCCAAGGGCTGGCGCTGGACCCTTGAGGAGAGGACAGGGAGGGCCACCTAGTGGTGTTGTCCCCAGGACGTGTGCTGGCCACAGTGCCCTGTGAGTCACTTTTCAGTTATTGGAAATGTTGGGTCACTCAAGTGCTACCTGTGTTTATTGACAGCACAACTCAGAATGAGTATTTTTGCTAGAATGTTAATCTGGATGGCTTGGGGATGGTTTCTGAAGTCTGGATTCCCAAGGATAGGCCCAAAAGCTTGTCTTCAAACAGACTTGCCCAGACAAGAATTCAGATTCCCAGGCCCTTCCCCTGGGTTGAATCCCCTTGTTCTGGGGTGGGGCCTGGGCACCTGAACTGGCTTGGGGTCCTTGTTCTAAGGAGTATTTCTAGCTGTGCCCCCTCTAACGGCTACGCGGGCAGCGTGCAGCCCCCCAGCCAGAGCTCTGCGGACCAGGGCAGGGTCTTCCAGGGCCTCACATGGGTGCCGGGCAGATGGTGGACTTTATGTCATTTGGATTAAAAATAGTTTGGAGAGTGTAACACAGTGTGTGCCTTGTCTACACGTGTGTGTCTTTCAGCCGACTGACAGCCCCTGCCCTGTGCCTCTCCCCACAGGAGGACCCGCTCGCTGCACGGGCCGTGCCCAGTGACCACTTTCGGACCAAAGGCCTGCGTGCTGCAGAACCCCCAGACCATCATGTGAGTCTTCTGGGAGGCTCCACAGGGCTGTTGTCCAGGGGCCGCCGGACTGTGGGGGGTTCTGGCTAGCGGTGGGGGGGGCAGTGAGTGTGCTGGGCGGCTTTGCAGGCCCCAGGAGGCCACGCGGCGCCGTCCCCTACGCGCTCGGGGCTAGAGAGCGGGTGCGGCCTGCTCCTGGGGCGCAGTGGGTCAGAGGGGCCTCGACTCGTATCTAGAGTTAATTTACTTTTTACAGGAAAAACTCTAGGAGAAAAAAATAATGTATTTCATGCTAATGCATTTGGTGGGTCAAATATGTTTCTCTTAATTATTATTGAAATGCAGAGATGTCAGTTGGCATTTTTGAAAAGCTGAGTTTACTTGTTTGAGAGATACCCTGCCTTGCGGGCACCATTTTTTTTTTTTTCCTTTTCTTTTTTAAATGTAAGCTCTGTATTTTAGCGACAGCCTGAGGGCAGTGCGGCCTGGGGGCCCCTGGCTGTGCCGGTGCTGGCTGAGAAACTATTTAGAAGCTAAGCATTTCGGGTTATTTTACTGGACACTTGAACCCAGCTCCCCTCTCTACCCGTCCAGCACCTCCTCCAGGTGCTGGATGGTTCCAAGGAGGGTAAAGCTTTGCTCCTTTGCTCTGTGTTGTTTGTGTCTTAGGGGAGAAAACACTCAAGTGGCTTCGTGGCCACAAGAGCCTTGTGTTGAAACAGCAGAATTCCAGGTCGGCACTGCTTGTGCCTGGCGGTGGGCTCACCACCGAGTGGGCCGTCTGTGCCCCCTCCTTCTGGGGAGCCGTGGAGGGTTCACCTTCTGTGGGGGTCAGACCGAGGGCCCGGGTGGGCTTCTGCGACTCACCGTCTGGGGGGCCTTGCTCCCTGCAGCCGTCTGCCGGCTCTCAGCGCTGGCGCCGTGGGCGGACGGTGCTGGGCCCCCGGGAGCTGCTGTGCCGTGTGGGCCCTGGTGACCCAAGGGCGGCCTGGGCACTGGGGTAACCGGTGTCAGTGCCTCTACCATCCAGGTGCTGCCCTGGCTCTCTAGTCGCTGCTGCTGGACGCGGGCAGGTCCCGCCCACCTGCTGCGCCCCCCCCGCCCCCCAGTGCCCCGCGTTTGCACTCCGCACAGCATCCACACTGGTAGCCAGCCCCCCAGGCGCCCCGCGCCCTGCTGTGTGCCCTGCCCCAGAACGCCCGGCCTCGACCTTTCACCGCTGCCAGGGGCCCCTCCCTGCCCGCCCTGGGCTTTGGCGGAGCCGCTCCCTCCTCGTCACTCGTGGCCCAGTGTAAGTGCCGCCCTGGGTGGCCTCTGGCCGTCCAGCCTTAATTGGCTGTCACCTGCTCCCAGCCCAGCCCACGTCACAGGTGTGTGTGTGTGTTCTGGCCTCGTGAACCTCGGGTGGGGTCTCAGGATGGCATCTGAGCTGCTCCCCGAAGTCAGGTGGCATCGTGGAGAGGGGTGCTCGAGCAGAGCGGCAGGTGCTCCAGAAGCGTCTCCGAGGCCCTGCGCCCGGCACGGTCCGGTGGGCTGCCTGCCCTGGGAGGACAGGACTCCACTCCCCCATCTTGTCCCTGGCCCTCCCGACACCATGGCTGGTGGGGCAGGGATTATGTGCTGACCGGACTTGCCCCTGATGCTGCAAAGGAACATACCGTAGAGGAGTTGAGTGCAAGAGATTTACTTCCTACTTTATTCTCTCAGACCTCACCATGAATGTGTAGTTTCTGTTATGTTGAAACATGTGGAGTTGCCAACATCTGACGCCTTTGGCTTTTGAGACGGGGCTCAGATGGGTCCCCTGCTGACCTGTCAGGCATCCCTGCCTCCCTTCCAGCTCCCAGAGCCTCTGTGCCTGGGAGGGGCCGGCACCGCTCTTTGCAGCGATCCAACAGGAAGTGACCGGTTGGTACCCGAGATGAGCCGATGGCACTGCGGTGGCTCTGGCTGGGCGCGGCTGAGTCTCGGGTCTTGAAGGGCCGTGAGTCCGGCCCACCTGTCAGTGGGGGGGGGGGGGGGGGCACGTCATCCACCTTGGCGGCCAGGCAGGCCTGCTGACCCGCCTGCCCTCCCTCCAGGCCCGGGGCCGGGTGGAGTGACCGGAGGCCCGCGAGCCCGCCCCTCCGCCTGCGGGCCCCTCCCACGGGCCGAGCCGGTTCTGCAGCCCTGTGCGCTGTCGTCTGCGGCTGGACGGGGCTGGACGGGGCCCATCCTGACCGCCCAGGGCGGCAGAGCTTGGCAGGCAGCCCGTGAAGAGCAGGCGTCTGAGGTCTGGCCTCTTTGCTGTTAAAGGCGATTGGACAAGAGGATGGTGTGAACAGTAAGAAGATCAAGTACAGTTTGTTTGGTTTGATTTTTCATTTTAGGAAGTTCTCTTGACTTGTTTTATACAGCCTTTAACAAGTTACAGTATGTTTTGCTTTCAGTTTTGAGGGTACAGAAAGAAGGGTGGTGCCGTTGCACTTTGGGGGGGCTGGTTTGCGTGGCACTCCCGCCGTCAGTCAGGTGTGACCGAGATGCTGGGCACCGAGCACCGCCCTCCGCTGAGCCGCGTGTGTGACCCGGGCTGGTGGAGACCCTGGCAGAGGAGGTCATGAGTGACCCCTGCCCTCGCAGAAACGCCTGGAAAGGGTGAGTGATGGTCAGTCAGTCACAGCCTGGGGCCAGGGACCCACTGCTCTTGTAAAGGTTCATGTCATGGTTTGGAGAGTTGCTGGTGGGGCCGCCGGGTTTTCAGGAGGCCGCGGCCACGAGGCGTGACCTGGAGCAGGTGTCTTGATTGGGGAACTTGGGTCAGAAGGGAAGTCGCTGCCTGGCCTTCCAGACTCTTTCCCAACAGGCGGAGGGGCGTGCTGCGAGTCCGGGCGGGCGCCTTCCGGGCACCCACAGCGGTCCGGGTCCCGGCGGGGCTCGGCTTCGGGACCCCCGCCCCTCAGGGAGGACCTGCTGCCCGTGGACCGTGCCGGCCCCCCAGCGCCGGGGGCCGAGGCCGAGCACCACAGGGCTTGCAGAGCTGTCGTTGGCAGGCAGGCCCAGCTGACGTTTTTTGGTTTTTGCTTTTATTATTTGAGCAGGTTTAGGTTCGCAGCAGAAGTGAGGAGAAGGTACAGAGATTTCTCACGCGCCCCCCCCAGCCAGCCCCTCATCGATATCCTTGCAGAGGGTGCGTTCGTTACACACGATGAACCTGTACCGACACCTCGTGTCACCCGCAGTTCCTAGCTGAAACCAGGTTCCCTCCGTGCGGTGCGTCCTGTGCTTTGGACAGACGTGTGAAGACACGTGCCCACCGTTGAAATCCCCAGAGCAGCCTCACTGCCCCACATCCTGCTATTGACTTTAAAACCGGGGCGCTTCTAACTGTGCGAGTTACAGTCACCTGAGTTGCTCACACAGTGGTGTGGACGTGGGGCTGGGCCCCCCGTAGGAGTCAGCAGGAGGCCTGGGTCCCCCGGGACAGAGCCCCATCGGCGGGTCCGGGTGCGCGTGGGGTTTCCTCCGCAGCAGGTCTCCGAGTGAGCCTCGTTCCAAAGGAGCCGCGGGCAGGTGCAAGTCGGGCAGCCAGAGGGAGGGCACCGCCCTGAGTGCGCCGAGCCCCCGCTCCAGCTTGGGGCTCGGCCGCACTGGTGCAGGAGACACCTCCGGGGACGGCCCAGGGCCAGTGCGAACGCTCGTCTCCCCTCAAAGGCACATCCAGGACCCTGCCAGCCAGCGCCTGACGTGGAACAAGTCCCCAAAGAGCGTCCTCGTCATCAAGAAGATCCGGGATGCCAGCCTGCTCCAGCCCTTCAAGGAGCTCTGCGTGTACCTGATGGAGGTGAGCAGGGGCGGCCGCGGGGTTGGGGTCAGAGCTGGCCTCCCGCCCGGGGTTCCAGGGCTCTGATCCTGGGGCTGCTCAAGTCAGGAGGCTCTGTAACCCAGCGTCACCGAGCCTCCAGCAGCTCAGCAGCGTGTGAAGTGGAAAAACGGTCGCGCTTTGCCACCGAGACAGAGCTGCCGCCGCCCACCCCCCACCCAGCATGTACGAGGCCAAGCAAGGCAGGAAGGAGGCTTCGTGAAGACCGGCCTGCCCTGGCCTGGCTCTTACCGGCAGGGCTGACTCACCCGTGTCCCTTCCAGGAGAACAACATGATCGTGTACGTGGAGAAGAAAGTTCTGGAGGACCCCGCCATCGTGAGTGACGACCGCTTTGGGCCAGTGAAGAGGAAGTTCTGCACCTTCAGAGAAGGCAAGTTGTCCTGTGGGGCCTCGCCCAGGAGGCCGTGCCTGGCAGCATCGGGGGTGTTTGACGGCTCTTCTGTGTCTGCCGTGTGTTCTAGATTACGACGACATCTCCAACCAGATCGATCTCATCATTTGCCTGGGAGGAGACGGGACGCTGCTCTACGCCTCGTCGCTCTTCCAGGTGACGCCCCTAGATGCCGCCTGAGCACGGCGAGGGGAGGCGGCGACAGAGCAAGTTTGCAAACGATGCCAAATGCTGCATCTGCCGTCCGGTGCTAGACCCTGGGACAGGCCAGGCGTTTCCATGCACCTCGAGGCGGCGGTGCGGATGGTGCACCGGGGAGGGGGGCCTGGGGGCGGGGCTGGGGGCGGGGCATCCCGCAGAGGAGCCGGCATGTGGGGCCGAGTTGGTGGAGGAGCGTCCGGGGCAGGTGAGGGCAGCGGCTACAGGAGCCCCGTGGACCACCAGGGTCTGCCCGGGAGCCCACCCTCACGCTCCTCAAGGCAGGGCCCCTGGAGGGACCGGGCCGAGGTGTGTTAGAAGGTCGGGTGTGGCCTCCAGAGAGCGACCTGGAAGTGGGCAGGGCGGCCAGCAGGGCCGGAGGGTAGGGCCCGGCGGGCCTGGGTCCTGGGGCTGTTCCGCCTCCTCAGAGCTGCCCGTATTCTCCCTCACCTCCCACTGTGGGAGCCCCTCCTCAGCGGAAGCGGCGCCGCCCTCTCAGGGTCCCTGAGGCCCGTCCCAGGCCCTCTGCCCCCGGCTGCCCCCGCTCCTCTGCAGCTGCAGCGGGTCTGTGTCTGTCGAGGCCTCCCCGCCCTCCCGCCTGCTGGGCGTGGCCTCCGTGGGACTGGGCCCCGTGACCTGCCCCCGCCCCAGCTCCTTCCTGTCTCCCGACGCCCCGTCACCCCGAGCAGCCCTGCCCCACTGCAGCGCGGCAGCCCCGCCGACCACACCAGGCACCGACCCTGCGCTCCCGTGCCCGCCCCTCACAGGGGAGTCGGGGTGCGGGTCCCTCCGGGCTGCTTGGGGACGGCTCGGGTGGCTTTCGGGTGGGCTGGCCAGCTGAGTGACCTGCCTCCTTGGCTCACAGGGCAGCGTGCCTCCGGTCATGGCGTTCCACCTGGGCTCCCTGGGCTTCCTGACCCCCTTCAACTTCGAGAACTTTCAGTCCCAAGTTACTCAGGTGATACAGGGTGAGTCAGAATGTTCCGTGAGCAGTTCTGAACGTGGGGTCATCTCACGTGATTTGGGGGCTTTTTTAACGATGCAAAGAGCGGCGCTTGAGTGTTCCGGGACCCAGAGGATTCTGAACTTTGAACGAGGCAGATGTTTTTTCTGAGCAGTGAGAAGTTTGAGCCGATCCCAGTTAGGCCGCCACACGTGTCGAGCAGCAGTGAACTGCTTTTCACAGAAGCACAGGCTGTTGCCCTCCATTTGGGAGAAGAAAGGGGGGTCCCTGGTCGACGGGAGGGTCTCTCTCCCAGCAGCACCACCTCCCCCACTCCTGCTGACCTCCCCGGGTGTGACCCCTGCCGGCCCCCAGGGAACGCGGCTGTTGTTCTCCGGAGCCGGCTGAAGGTCAGGGTCGTGAAGGAGCTCCGAGGGAAGAAGGTGGCCGTCCCCAACGGGATCAGCGAGAACGGGGTGCTGGCCGCAGCCCTGGACGCAGAGGTCGGGAAGCAGGTCATGCAGTACCAGGTCTGTGGGCCTGTCCGCCCCGGGGCTCGGGGCCTCGCCCTCGGGCAGGGGGTACGGTGTGGCGGCTTTGGTCTGGACACCCCCAAGCCCTGTCCTCGGGACCTTCCAGGGAGCCCAGGAGCAGCTCGCTGCTGCCCGGCCCCCTCAGCTTGCGGTGGCCTCACCCACAGGTCTTAAACGAGGTGGTGATAGACAGAGGCCCATCCTCATACCTGTCCAACGTGGACGTCTACCTGGATGGGCACCTCATCACCACGGTGCAGGGCGACGGTAGGTGGGCGTCAGGCCCGCCTGGGGGCTGCACGCGGGACGGGGGCGGGCGCTTGACTGTGACCCTCAGCCTGTCCCGCAGGCGTGATCGTCTCCACCCCGACGGGCAGCACGGCGTACGCGGCCGCCGCCGGGGCCTCCATGATCCACCCCAACGTGCCGGCCATCATGATCACGCCCATCTGCCCCCACTCGCTGTCCTTCCGGCCCATCGTGGTTCCTGCGGGCGTCGAGCTGAGGGTCAGAGCCCCCCCCGCCCCCCTCCCCCCACCCCCCGCCCTGCTGGGGCCTGGAGGGGCCCGCGCCCCCAGGGGTCCGGTCGGCAGCGGTGGTGCTGAGAGCCGGGCCAGCCCTTCAGGTGGGCTCTCGGCCTGAGTGGGTGGGCACAGTCCTTGCCGGCGGGGACGGGGCCCCACCTGTGCGGAGCAGCCGCCGCCCGGCGTGTCCCGCACGGCGTGTCCCGGCGTCTGACTGGCCCTGCCGCCATTCCACGTCCACTCTTCCCCTGCCCCTTGCCCCCGCTGCAGGCCACCCCCGGACCAGTGAGTCCCTGATGTGAGCCCTGGTGGGTGGGGCTGCGTCTGCTGGTCGCGGAGAGCCGGGTGGGGGCGGGGGGGTGGGCGGTGCTAGAGCCAGGCCCCTGGGGCTGGGGTCAGCACGACGCAAGTTAATGTTTTCACAACCTGGATCTGACCTTGGCACGTGGTGGGCCTTGGGGGTGCCCGTGAGGTTCCTCCTGGCCGGTGCTGCCCCTGCAGGGTAGGGTCCACAGCGCTCAGCTGCGCTCAGCTAGCCCACACCTGTCCTGCTTGACCCGTCAGATCATGCTGTCACCGGAAGCAAGGAACACCGTGTGGGTGTCCTTCGATGGACGAAAGAGACAGGAGGTCCGCCACGGAGACAGGTGTGTGGGCCACGGGGCCGCAGCGGGTGGGGCATGTGGGCTGAGGGCCCGTCCCGGGTTCTCGAGAGATCGCGTCACGGACCTGTGCCTGGGGTGATGGCGCCCTGCCAGCCGTTCCCACCGCTTATCCTTCCGCCACCCTGCTCCTTGGGGTCCCTCTGGACCTGGGTGCGTCGAGGGGGACCCTGGTTCTGTCCTGGGGGGGCACACGAGCACCACAGAGCCCCCCAGTTCTTGGCTGTTCTCAGGACCCGACCGGAAAGTGGCAAAGGTGCCCAGGCCCCCGGGGCACCATAGGACCTGGGGCCAGGCTTTGCAGCAGGTGGCGTGAGCAGAGCTGAGATGGTCCCCGGCCGGACCAGGGAGGGGTCTTGCTCTGGGGGGGCGGGCCGGGCGCCTGGCTGTTCTAGGAGGGGCCACGTTGCATCTCTCCTGCTTCAGCGTCAGCATCACTACCTCTCGCTACCCGCTCCCCTCCATCTGTGTCCGCGACCCCGTGAGCGACTGGTTCGAGAGCCTGGCACAGTGTCTGCACTGGAACGTGCGGAAGAAGCAAGCCCACTTCCCAGAGGACGAGGAGGACGCGGACGAGGAGGATGGGGCGGGGCGGGCCGGGAGCGCTCGGGACGGGCGGACCTGAACGTGCGTCGTGAGCGCCACAGGCCAAGCGCCGGCGGCAGGTGCCGCGCCACTTGTCTGGCCAGAGGAAGGGCCTGCGATCTGCCTTTTGTCGACCAGATCAGCTGTTTTTAATGTTTTAAATCTGACTTTTCTGCATTTCTAAACAAGTGAGCAGACCAGGAGCTCTGAGGTCAGCCGAGGCGCACCCACCCTGCGTGTGGTCAGAGCCCGGCCCCGGGCAGGGACGGCCGAGCCTGCTGGGCTCCTTGTAATTCCTTGTTAGGGAACTTCCATAGATCAGTCTACTGAAATTCAGCGGGGATCAGAATGAATGGGTCTATCCTACGGTCTTGAAGATAAATGTCTCACGGCCAAAAATCTTCCTTCAGCTCCCACGACTTCCCCTGAAGCCACTGGGGGTGCTTCTGCCGAGAGCAGGTTGGCTGCCGGGACAGATGGGTCCCCAGGCCCCGGTCTCCTCCCCTGCTTCAGGGTGACCGGCACAGGCGGGGCGAGGGTTCAGGCCGCACACATTCCTCGGGAAGCAGGGACGCGCCTCCCCACCCTGGAAGGTGTTCTCAATCCTGTGTCTACTTTTTAGAGATTCTTTTAAACTTTCTGAGAGTGCTTACGTACAGGTCTTGTGTGTACACTGAGAATTCGGCGGGAAGGGACTTTGTGCTGTGAAGGGGGACCATTCAGTGCGGCCTGCGTGACCGCCCGGAGAGCGGGGCGACTCTTGCTCAGGGCGCCTGGCGCTCGGCGGGCCGGGGAGGTGTCGAAGCTGCTCTTGCTTCTCCCCGGGGGCCTGGCTTCGAGGGCGCGCCCGTCCTTCCCGCCCCTGCGCCTCCATCGCTGGCTGCGTGGGGCTGGGCCCGCCTGGAGTCTGGTGGGAGCTGTGGCTTGCGGGGGCGCGTGTGGCCCTGGCCCGGCTCACTGTCACCTAAGGGGCTTCCTATTTTTGAGTAACTGATTTCTCTCTGAGTTGCATTTTCTCCTGTTAAGTTGGCCAGAACAGAAGGGATGGGGGCCTGTCGTTTCTTGGACTCCCTTCTGGAGGGACAGGGGCCGGGGGGCGCTGTGCTTTGCCCACTTGGAGGGTCACGGGCTGATGGAAAGGCATCTGGGGTCTCAAGGGCGGGCCCTGCGGCCTGAGCACCGGGGCCGCCGTCCGTGTGTGTGTGTATCAAGTGCTGTCGCCCCGCGTGCCCGTGTGGGCAGCTCAGCCAGTGCTGGGCACGGAGGTCGGTTCCCACCCTCTGCCCGTGAGCTCGGGCACAGCGGGTGGCCCGCCCGGCCTCCCATGGGCTGAGGGGGCGACACTCCCAGCTTTAGGTCCGGAAGAGACTGGCGTTCAGAATGCAGGTTACTCGTTCAGACAACAGAGCCAGTGTAGACCAGGTCCTGAAGCGTGACAGGGAATGACCTAGGAAACTTTGGGTTTTTGAAGTCAATTCTTAATGTTTCATATTGTTGATATCTTGAAAATTTGTTAAATGTTGAAAAGCCTTATTACTATTTTCAGATCCTTTCAATAAACAGGCTTGTTTTAAAAAGTTGGGTCGAGTGACAGCTTTGTTTGGTTCTTTGTAACCAACACCAAGATGCTGGGGGCGGTGTGGACTGGGCTTGGGGAGCCCAGATGCGCTGAGCCTGCCCTTGGCCCACCCATAGGTAGGGGGTCGCGCTCCGGCAGCCCCCCGCACACCCCGGTCACGTCCTGTCCCGGCTGCTCTGGGGTCGGGTTTCGGGGCTGGTCCTGCAGGGAGGAGCCCAAGGTCTGGGCCGAGGGTGCCCTGCAGAGGCCGGGGGGGGGGGGGCGCGTGGCCCCACCTGGAGCTCCCGCCTCCCTCCTCCCCTGCTGCCCGCTCCGGCCCTGGGTCTCCCTCCCTCCCAGGCCTGGGCAGAGGTGGGGCCAGGCTCTGCCGGGAGCCAGAGCAGGTGCCGCGGACACAGCCTTGTGGGCCAGAGCCTGGCAAGAGACGGGCCGAGCGCCCCTGCAAGCACTGCTGCGAGGCCACCGCGGGCAGACACGGTGGACGCCCTGGCAGCGGAGCGGCCCCCGCCCCACCCATCGGGATCTAGGTGCACGTGTGAGCGCGGCCTCTTCCTGCCCAGGCGTTTTGGTGGTTGGGAAGCATCTGCTGTCCCTCCGCTGTGGGGCTGGGTGGGCGGCGTGTCCGCTGGGAGGTGTCTGCGACCGCGGTCAGTTGCACGGGCGGCGGGGCAGGGCGGGAGCGCTGCCGGGGCCCGAGGCTCTCCGACCTCGAGGCGGCCGTGCACGGACCCCAAGCTAGGCCCTGTTGCTCCAGGAACAGAGTGTCTACTTGAGGGCAGGGGTCAGCCCGGCCAGCTGGGGTCTCTGGGCCAGAGGGGCAGGCTCACCGTGGACAGAGACACTGCCCGCAGGATCGCATTCCTTGGCAAAGGCTGTTGACCCCTGAACCTTGACCTTCTGGGCTTTGTGGAGCACAATGAAGGGGATGCGGAGCCGAGGTCCCAGAGGCCACAGGACAGGGGACCCAAGACGTCTCCTGACCTGGCTGGTGGGGCATTTCTGTGGGCCAGGCCTGAGGTCCCTCGAAGCTTCTGGTCTTCAGGGCGGTGGCCTTGGAAACCTCTTCTGGCCTTTCCTGGCCTGTGTCTGAGCAGCGCCGGGGCCAGACCTCACCCAAGGCCTCAGCGCTGGGCGTCCACCCAGCTGGCCTCCCCTCTCTCTCGGGCCAGGCTCCGCATCCAGCAGTTCCTGCCCCGTGGTGGCCGGGGCCTGTCCTGCTGAGGTTCCCACACCTGGGAGCCACTGGGTACCAGGACCTGGGAAGTCTGCCTGGGGGGCCAGCTGGGGGCGAGAGCAGGTGTGGAGATGGAGGCCGAGTGGGGGTGGGTGGAGGCCTGTTGGAGAAGCCCAGAGGACTGGGGTGGCGGGGCGGGGGGGGCGGGGGAGAAGCCATGAACTTGAGTCACCACGGGGCGGGCTTGGCCACTGCCGGCACATTTCACCCCAGAAAGGTCCAGGCCAGAGCTTGGGCCACCTCAGAATGTGGAAACGCTGAGGATTTGGTGGAAGAGGTGAGGTCAGTGTGGGTGAGGCCGAGGAGGGGGAGGAGCCCTTGGAAGATGGGGGGTGGGGCTGGTCTGCGCCCCACACCCTGCAGGGAGGGCCTCCTGCCCCCAGAAGCTCAGGACGGGCAGCCACGGGGACAGAGGCACGGCCTGACCTCAGCCGGCTTCCTGGGAGCTCGGTGAGGCCCGTGGGTGCCCTGGACTCTCCCAGACGCTGGCCTGAAGCAGCAAGGGGGCGGCTCCCCAGCCCTGTGGCTTTGCTTGCGTGACCTTTGGCCCCAGCCCCGGGGGAAGAGGTTTTAGGTGCCCTCCCTGCTCTGCCAGTGCCCCCGGCACGTGGAGTCCAGAGGCTGAGCCCCAACGTCCGGCTAAAGTGGGGGTGGGAGGCAGGGGTCACGCCACAGGGTGTGTGGAGGGGTACTCGGGGCACTCAAAGGGCAGCCAAGGAGGGTGCACATCTCTGGTCTGGGGACGGGCCTGGGCTCGGGCCCAGGTGTTGCGAACCTGAGCGACCTCGGCTGCAGCCTCCCTGCTTCCCCATCTGCTGCTCGGGGGACAAGTCCCAGAGGCCTTAGCGGCTGCCGCTGCCCCACCCCGAGTGGGTCTCACTGAGGGACCTTCAGGCACAGCCCTCACACTGGATGGGGTTCTGGCCCCCCAGGGGCAGCCGGCTGAGGTGATGGCCAGGATGACAGGTGAGTAGACATCACCCACGGGACCAGGGGCAGCGCCCAGAAAGGCTGCTCGGCCGTCCGAGGCTGTGGGCATCCCGGCTGGACCCAGAGCCTGGGAAGGACACTCAGGAGGGAACCAGAGGCCTCGACTCCACAGCCCAGCGACCCGGGGACGGCCGGGGGCCCTGCTGGGCAGGCCAGGGCTGAATTTGGAGGGGCCAGGCCCAGGCAGACCCCACGGGCCCCGCCTGCTGGGGAGGCTCCCCTCCTCCAGCCACTGCCCCCTGGATGGGTCTGAAGGCCACACGCTCGGGACCGTCATTACATCTGCGAAATCCCTTCCCAGTGGACCGCATAACGGGTCCCCTCTGCCCCTGAGAACCCTGGAGCAGACTCAGTTCCCGACGCCTCGGGTGCCCAGTGGCCCACGTGGGCTGCCGGCCTGAAGCCCTCGTCCCCCCTCCTGGCCTGGCAGCTCCAATGGCCCCCCCCCCAGCGCTGACCACTGCCCGCCTTCCTCCCAGCGCAGGCTAACTATGGGGGGCAGGCAAGGGCGCCCAAGGGCACCCCGAGGCGCGGAGGCCTAACAGATGGTGATGGTTTAAAAGAAAGAGAACCCCTGGGACTTAACGTGGAGCCCTCGGAACCTGGGCCCGGAGGCGCCCCCCGGCCAGTGAGGGGCTGCCGTCAGGAGGCCGGGCGCCCAGGAAGCAGCATTGTGCGGGTCGGTGCTTCCTGGCAACTTCGGCAGTGGGGCTGTGGAGGGACGAGCGGGGCCCCCCCACCCTTCCTGCCAGGACCCCGTTCTCTGGGCCTTGCGGGCTTCCAGACCCAGGTCCAGACCTCCTGCTGTCCTCACCATCCCCTGGGAACTCGGGCTCCTCCGGGCCCGCAGGTCACCCACCACCCCACCTGACTGCAGCCATCACATCAGACCATGGCCCAGATGCAGCCTGAACCTGGGAGAAGGGGGCCGGGGCTGTGGGGCTGGACTGGGAGAGGCCGGCAGGCGCCACGGGGAGAGGCAGGCTGGCCAGCGCGGGGCTCCTTCACGAGAGCCGCTTCCTAACAGGTCTGTGTCTCATGTGCAAATCAGCAAAGAGGCTGAAATGGTCACATTTGAAGCTGATGAGGGTGTGAAGAATCCCGGCCGGTCTAAAGCCTTTCAACCCCAAATTCTGCTTCTTGGAATCCAGTCAAAGGAAGAAGTGGAAACTCCAGCAAATGCAGGTAAAACCACTCAGACCCCTTCCCTGATACTGGAAGTCAGACACGGCCCAGCGGTGAAACGACTTGCTCCCTGCAGCAGTATCTCCTGCGGTGTTTAGAGAAGACTTGCGTGAAAATTAACAAAGGGGAACCTCAACTAAAATGCAGCTGGGAGCCCAGAAGGGGAAGCTCTCAGGCAGGTGCCCCTGGGCCTCAGCACAGATCCCAGCAGGCGGAGAGTCCCTTGCATCTGCAGCCAGAAGCAGATGCTTCACTGCCACCAGCAGGAGGAAGGACGATGTCCCCCGCCCGGCGGCCTCTCAGCCAATGAAAAGCCACCACGTGCCTCCCAGTTCCTCCAGTAGACAGTTTATAACAACTTGCCCTTCTCTGCTTCGCCAGACTTGCTTGTGGTTCAGAACCGTAGTTGCCTGTCCTGAACTTCACTTCTTTGCTGCTGCCAAACCAACCTGTTTTGCTGGTAAAATAACTGGCTGTTTTATTGTTTTCGGTGAACAACTGTTAGTAGGACAAAGAAAAAGGGGCAGGATACAAACTCTGGGAGTGTGACCATGGAGCAAAGGCTTCCTCGGGCAGTGGCTGGAGGCCTGGGTCGAGCTGTCCTCCATGCTGGGGTGCCTGGTCCAGGAGGGGAAGGCGCCTAGGTTCCCCTGACATCATTTCAGAATGGTTAAAACGCACTGTCTCAGATAAAATGTAAGAAAGATTCTGCTATAAAGGTTTTTTAAAAAAATTTATTTATTTATTTTTGGCTGCATTGGGTCTTCATTGCTGCGCGTGGGCTTTCTCTAGTTGCGGTGAGTGGGGGCTACTCTTCATTGGGGTGCGCAGGCTTCTCATTGCAGTGGCTTCTCGTTGCGAAGCATGGGTTCTAGGTGTGCAGGCTTCAGTAGTTGTGGCTCGCAGGGTTCTGTAGTTGTGGCTCGCGGGCTCTAGAGCGCAGGCTCAGTAGTTGTGGAGCATGGGCTTCGTTGCTCCTCGGCAAATGGGATCTTCCCGGACCAGGGCTCGAACCCATGTCCCCTGCATTGGCAGGTGGATTCTTAACCACTGTGCCACCAGGGAAGCCCTGCTATAAAGTTTTTGATACTTTTTATACCTTTCCTTTTGAAATTACTTGACTACAAGTAACTAACTCACTGATCACCACAAGTAACTCACCGAGGCCTGAACTGCAGCTTGCAGCCCCAGCCCCGCCTGTGCGCGCCCAGGGGTGGGCAGACACCACCATTAATTAACTGACCCTCTGGCCAATATCTAAAGGAAAAATTTTATTAATTTTAAAATAATGTGAAGAGGGACTTCCCTGGTGGCGCAGTGGTTAAGAATCCGCCTGCCAATGCAGGGGACACGGGTTCGAGCCCTGGTCCGGGAAGATCCCACGTGCTGCGGAGCAACTAAGCCCGTGCGCCACAACAACTGAGCCTGTGCTCTAGAGCCCGCGAGCCACAACTACTGAAGCCCATGTGCCACAACTGCTGAAGCCCGCGCACAAGAGCAGCCACCGCAATGAGAAGCCCGCGCACCATAACGAAGAGTAGCCCCTGCTCGCCGCAACTACAGAAAGCCTGCGTGCAGCAACGAAGACCCAACGCAGCCAAAAATAAAAAATAATAATAAAAATAAAAAATAAAACTATTAAAATAATGTGAAGAAAAATATGTGAAAGTTTGACCAAAAAGTAGGCTTTAAGAAGAGCCCATTAGCTATACCCTTGCTCCTGAAAATATCACCTCACACCAGTTAGAATGGGCACCATCAGAAAAATCTATAAACAACAAATGCTGGAGAGCATGTGGAGAAGAGGGAACCCTCTTGTGCTGTTGGTGGGAATGTAAATTGATACAGCCACTATTGAGAACAGTATGGAGGTTCCTTAAAAAACTAAAAATAAAATTACCATATGACCCAGCAATCCCACTCCCAGGCATATACCCAGAGAAAACCATAATTCAAAAAGACACATGCACCCCAATGTTCATTGCGGCACTGTTTACAATAGCCAGGTCATGGAAGCAACCTAAATGCCCATCGACAGACGAATGGATAAAGAAGTTGTGGTACATATATACAATGGAATATTACTCAATAAAAAGGAACGAAATTGGGTAATTTGCTGGGATGTGGATGGATCTAGAGACTGTCATACAGAGTGAAGTAAGTCAGAAAGAGAAGAACAAATATCGTATATTAATACATATATGTGGAACCTAGAAAAATGGTACAGATGAACCAGTTTGCAGGGCAGAAATTGAGACAGAGATGTGGGTAACAAACGTATGGACACCAAGGGGGGAAAGGGGCAGGGGGGTGGGGGTGGGGGGTGATGAATTGGGCGATTGGGATTGACATGTATACACTGATGTGTATAAAATTGATGATTAATAAGAACCTGATGTATAAAAAAATAAAATTCAAAAATTGAAAGAAAAATTAAAAACAAAAAAAATAAGCTACAAGGACATATTGCACAACACAGGGAATATAGGCTATATTTTATAGGAACTATAAATGGAGCATAACCTTTAAAAATTGTGACTCATTATACTGCACACCTGTAACATATATTGCACACCAACTATACTTCAATTTAAAAAAGAAAACAGGGCTTCCCTGGTGGCGCATAGTTGAGAGTCCGCCTGCATCACACACACACACACACACACAGAGTAAGTGGGGAGGTCTGGGCAGGTGCTCCGCTGCAGGTGCGACGATCCCAGTGCAGCCCGCCGCTCACCTGGGCCGAGGTTACGCCCCCGGGCGGAGCTCCCCACAGCTTGGCCAATCAGTGCCCTCTCCAGGGGCGTGGCCTCAGGGTCCAGGTGCCCCTAGAGCTCCTCCGATGCTAGGATGCTGGGAAGACAGACACTCCCTCTATCTTCCCTCTTCTTAAGGAGGCGTGTTGAGGCTGGAATTTCTGTCCCTTGAAACCAAAACTCGGAGGGCGGCCCCTTAGGGGCTTATAGGTCCACGAACTGGTCCCCTCTCCTGGGCCGCGGTGGTACGGTCCGGAAGGTACCAAGGGGAGGACGGCGGGGACCGCCGTCTGGGCTGAAGTGGTACGCCAGAGGATACCGCGAGGGGGCGCCATCGCCCCCTCATCCGGGCGGAGGTGGTACAGCCCGGAAGGTGCCAAGGGGGAAAACGGCGAGGGGAGCCAGCCGAGGTGGTACGGCCCGGAAGGTACCAAGGCCGCGGGTGTCGCCTTCGCCCCACCCCCGCCTGGGCTGAAGTGGTACGGCCCGGAGAGTGCCAAGGGGATGACTACGGGGATCACCCAGCAGCACCACCCCCGACTGGGCTGAGGTGGTACGGCCAAGAGGGTGCCAAGGGGGCGACAGCGGGGGGGAATCGACCAGCAGCGTGGCCCCTCCACCGGCTCAGCAGCGGCGGCCGAGAAACCCAGACGCTCAGAACACTGCGGAACGAGTCCCGCGGGATAGCGGGAAGCCGTGGTTGGCTTCCGACGCGTCACTTCCAGCTCATGGCTTCCGGGTCCGGTAGTGGCACTTCCGCCCCGCTTCGCCCCGCCCCCGTCCCCGCCCCACCGCCCACAGGGACCGTAGTTGGGGGGGGGGTGGGGTCTGTTTGGGGCCCGCCCACCGGGCCTGACCCGCGGGCTTTCGCGCGGGGAGCCGCCGTCGCCGGGACGTGGGCGGGTCGCCGTGTAGAGGCGGGGGCGGCGGGGCCCCGGGTGACCGCGTCCTCCTCCCCGGCGCGCTGAAACCCCGCCCGGATGCGGCTGCGGGTCCCGGTGCACGTCCCCGAGGTTGCGGGGCCCGCGCGGCGTCTAGCCCGGGGACTTCTCGGTGGGTGAAGCGCTGAATTAAGCTGGCAGGGTGGGTGGCCTGCGGGGGTCGCCCTTTGCGTCTGGGCCGAAGTCCCCCCCACCAGCCACCTCCCTTCCCCGGCCCTCGGACCCTCTGCCGGCGCGGCCGCTGGGCCACCCCAGGGCCTTGACACGCGCGCGCCCGGGCGTCCGACTCCCTCGGGGGGCACCGTCCTTCGCGCCTTCATGACCGGTCCGCTCCTTCAGCGTCCACCGCATGGAGTTCCCGCCCCACCTCGCAGGCGTCCGCTCGGACTCCAGGCCTCCACGGCCGGCGCCGCGTTCCCGTCCCGGGTCCGCACAGCGCCTGAGGCGGGGCGGCGGGGCACAGGTGCGGCGGGGCTTGGGGGTCTCCGGAGCGGGTGTGGGGAACCGCGCCCGGGTCGTGGGGGTGGGCTGTCAGAGGCGGGATGGGGGACACAGGGTCGGGGGTCCTTGCGTTTTAGCCTACCCCCCACCAATGCCCCCCCGAGGTGGGCATGGCCTCGGATCGGCAGGTGCAACCGCTTCCGAAAGAACCGGGTAAAGATGCTCCGTCCGATCCGGAACCAAAGGGCGCGATCGCCCGCGAATTCATTGCAGTTGGTGTCTTTCTACGCAGGATTTTAGAAAACTGGAAATTATATAATGACTAACACATCCTGCCGGGCGCTGGCCCTAGCGGACTGTTACTTTGTAAATTGGGGTGGGGACTCTCAGTCAGGCCCAGAGCTAAGACTTCATTGTAGTCCTCACGTGACTTTCCTGTAGCGGGTTTTACGGGGCCTGTGGAGTCCAGGCAGTGCCCCTGCCCCACCGCCCCAAGCTCATCTTCTGAAGCCTTGAGGACCTTGCTCACGTACCGCTGCTGTAAAAAAAAAAAAGAGAGGGAAGAAAAAACTATTTAGAGGCAGACTCTTTGTTTAGTGGCTTAAAGTTCTTTGTTTTTTAGTAGAGTGCAATGTACTTTACCAAAAATCTTTAAACTTGCAATTGTAAAGCAGAATAAAACAATATTCAGCAGCATGAAAAGGAACATTAAGGGAGGGAATAGGAAAGTTTTTACATTAAAGAAGTCCATTTTCTTTTTAAAGTTTTTTTTTTATTGAAGTACAGTTGATTTACAATGTGTTAGTTTCTGGTGTACAGCAGTGATTCAGTTATACATATACACACACATTCTTTTTCAGGTTCTTTTCCATTCTATTACAGGTTATTACAAGATATTGATTGTAGTTCCCTGTGCTATACACAGGTCCTTGTTGTTAAGAGATCCATTTTTCAGGGCTTCCCTGGTGGCGCAATGGTTGAGAGTCCGCCCGCCGATACAGGGGATACGGGTTCGTGCCCCGGCCCGGGAGGATCCCACATGCCGCAGAGCGCCTGGGCCCGTGAGCCATGGCCTCTGGGCTGCGCGCACTCCGCAATGGGAGAGGCCACAGCAGTGAGAGGCCCGTGTACTGCAAAAAAAGCAAAGAAGAAAGAAATCCATTTTCAGTGCACGTACATTAGAAAATGAGGAGGAGCCAAAACGCAACAAAAATGTGAATGACCTGAGGTTCTGCTCCCAGAGCTGTTGACCACAGTTGGTAACTTCGCCTGTGTTCTTCTGAACCATTTGTACTTTTTAAACGGGAACATACTGTGCAGAGGGCTTGTAACTCTGCTCTCACTTAATCTATGACAAATCTATTTTTGTCAAAACTTGCAGGGCTCCAGTGTCCCATTATGTGACAGGGTTTGTTACAAATTTCTTATCTGACACTTGGCGAGTGTCAGCTTCTCAGTCTTAAAAACGAAGCTTTTGAACATCCTTGTATGTACAATCTTGGGCCTTTGTTGGATTATTTCTTTAGGATAAATCCCTAGAGGTGGAATTTCTGAATTAGTGTATAAAATTTGTAGACTTTCAGTACATTTTGTCTAAACTGCCCTGCTGACAATTTGAACCAATCTAGATTTCCTCACCAGGCATTTGAGAACATCTTGAGTTGTCTGTTGGAGAACAGGGACTCTTGACCTCAGGCTGACAGGCCGTAGAATTTAAGGGTCTGCAGAACTGGATGGGAAAGTTGACATCTTTATTTTTGCTAACCTCCACACAAACTTCCCTTCGGTGGCGAATGTGCCGTGGTGGTCCTGGCTCCCCCGTTTCAGAACCAGGCACCCTCTCTGTGGGTCGTGAGCCCTCGCTGCAGGGCTGGCGGAGGCTGGGCCGTTCAGGCCGTGGGAGGGGGCTCAGCGCCTGCACGTGACGGAGGTGTCACAGGTGTGCATCTCGCTACGTGTCGCTGACCCGGTTTCCTTTCAGTCCCACGTGTGCACCCTCTTCTGAGGACAGCTCTGGGCAGGAGTAAAGTTAACAGTCAACCCTGGCCTCGTGAGCCACCTACTCCGTGCTGGGTGGAAAAGGCTACGTTTCAGTTCTTGTTATTTGTGCTGTAATCTGAGAGGGCGATAATTCAGACCTTTGTCACCAGGGGCCTGGGCAGGGAGCAGTGCCCCACAAGCCCTGCGTTCAGCCCGGTCCGCCCTGTTTCCAGGCCGACGTGGAAGGTGGGGTCAGTTTTTCGCTGTCGGATTGGGGCCGCTGACCTTCGGTCTTTCGCAGGATGAGAATTGCTTCTCGTGGAGGCACCTTGAGTACGGGGAGTGAGAAAGAAGAAGGGGCGGTGGAAACACGAGCCGGAGCTGGGGAGGGCAGCTGGGGTGTCGGCGGGGCCGGGCGAGCCGGACCTGCTGGGCTCTGCGCCGCTGACCCCCGGCCGCTGCCGGCCTCCACGTGCGACGCCCAGGACGCCCAGCCCAGCCGCGCGGGGCTTCGCCGCGGCCAGGGGCGGGCCTTCGGCTCAGGACCGGCGCTGCGCCGGTGACCAGCGGTAGGTGCTGCGGTCACGTGCCCGCCCACCATCCGGGTAGAGGGGGCCTGGCCGGCCGTCAGCCGTGGCTGCTGCCGGGCGTTTCTCGTCCTCACTCCTGGACCGAGTCCACAGCACACGTTCATTCTCCGACGGGTAGCCCGTCGTGCTTCCCTGCCGTCGTGACGGGCAGTGCCGCCCTGGACGCTCTCGCAGGACTTCTCCGGGGGAACCTCGAGAGCGGAAGTGCTGATGTGCAGGGTGCGCGGGTGCGTGGCTCTCAAGGGGCTGCCACACCATTTCCGCGAGCGCTCGTTCCAGCCGCCCCGTAGCCGTGTCTGGGGGCCTCTGGACCCACACCTTCCAGCAGCTCTGGGTGTTGTCAGGCCTGATGGGTTTTGGCAGTGGGGGTGGGTGGTGTGTCCGGCTCCCTGACCGCTGCTGAGGTCGACCCCCGTGGTCGGACGTGACCCTGCCTCCCTCCCCGCATTCTCACCATCTGTAGCCCCTCCCCTCGAGGCCGGCCTTCTAATGAGCTCCGAGCAGCAAACCGGCACACGAGAAGGGGACGAGGTTACAAAAAGACTCGGACCTCCTCGGGCGCTTTCTCTCAGCCGCCAGCTCGTTCCAATGCAGGCCAGGTGCCGGCTGCGGGCGGCCCGGCGGAGGGGTCTTCCCCCAACAGCTGGCCGGGAGCTGCGCGCGTGGGCTTGGAAGCAGGCGCCCCGGCCTTCGGGTGAGGCCTCGGCCCCTCCTGCCATCGTGACGGCCAACTGCCCAGCACAGCTGCTGCCAGAGTCCCTACCACAGAAGCTTGCGGGGTCGTAGGTGTGTCGTTGCTCTGCGCTGCCGGGTGTGCGGTGCCGCGTTACACGGCGCTGGAGAGCTGATACGCATCCTCTCGTGCTTAGCGGCCGTTTGGAAACGCTCTCCTGCGCCGGTGTTTTTGCCCACATTTCCTATTAAGTTGTCGGAATGCGTTCCCTCTCCTTTGTCACGTCGTAACTGTTTCCTCCAGGTTGTCGCCTTGTCATTTAGTGTGTTAATGTTGCAATACGTTATAGTGCGTTTTGATGGCACAAAAGCTCTTAGTGTAGCCAACATAGTCTGTTTTATTTATATTTTCTTTTATGGGGATTGGTTTAAGATACTCTTTTCCAGGAATTCGCTGGCGGTCCAGTGGTCAGGACTTGGCACTTTCACTGCTGGGGCCCGAGTTCAATCCCTGGTCAGGGAACTAAGGTGCGGGCAGAAAAAAAAAAAAAGACACTTTTCCTATACCAGGATCAGGAAAATATTCTCTTACATTCTCCTCTAAACGTAAGGGTTTACACAGCTGCATTTCACAGCCAGGCTGCCCAGGTTCAAGCCCTGAACTGTGGCCAGAGGCCGTTTCCCCACTTCATGTGTCTCACACGGGTGACAGCGTCCCTCCGCAAGGGTTGTTGTGAAGATTCATTGAGTTAATATGTGTGAAATGCTCCGTCAGACCCTACCTGGTTCCTAGGAAGTGCTCTGTGGATGTTGCTAATTGTTCTTATTTGTCTATAATTGTGAGATCAGGGTCCAGTTTCGTTTCTCTAGTGTGGATAACAGCCATCCTAGTATCAGCGACAGTGGCCTCCCTTCTCCAACGAGCCACACCCCCGCTCTGTCTTGGATCGGAATTCTGCTGGTGGGGAGTGGGGAGTCCCTGGGCCTCCGTTCCAATTTGTTTACTTGTTTCTGCGCAGATACGGCACGTGACCTGGAGTCCTCCTATCGGGATAGGCGCCTCCCCCTTCTTCTTCAAGGAACTTTCCTGTCTTCTCCCCTTTGTACCTTCATCGAGTGCCCTTTGTTACGAACATGTACCTTGTAGGGATACACTTTGAGACTAAATATTCTGTTATTTCTCAACTTTCTCCCCGCCCGAGTCGATTGCTAGTGTCATCACGGGCGTGGTCGCCAGACGGAGATTTTCTAATTGCAACAGCCATCTGACTTTGTACCAGAAGGAAGGGCTTTCTCCTTTCCCCGTTTAGTGATCATGGTGGATGTGTGGCTTCTAACCCTTTGTGATTATTTACTTTCTCTCTCAAACTGCGTCCCTCATGCTGGCCCCTGTGTCTTTCTGATAAGTCCCCGTCGCCCTAGGAGCCCTCCCCCTCCTTCTGGTCCAGCTCCTGCCCCAGCCCTGGAATCAGCCAGCCATTCCTCCAAGGAGGCTGGTTCGGCCCAGCAGAGAATGAGGCTTAGAAGCCGGCTGTGCTGCTGGGGGCGTGCCTGCCTCCAGGCCTCCCGGGAGGGGGCAGCAGTGTGCACAGACACCCTGCGGCCCCGTCCGCCCCTGCGGCCACCCCTCCTTCCGCACAGCTCACACCCTTGTCTGCCCCACCTCGAGCTCCCACCCAGACTCCGCGAAGCTGCCCCGGGCCCAGCGCCTGCTTGGGGTGTCGTCTGGAGCCTGTGCGTGTTCTCAGCGCCGCTGGCACAGTTACCGGCTGGCTTCCCGTCCTTCGCTCTTCGGTGCGATGATGTTGTGCACCCGAGTTGTGGTTTGGTTCGGGTCGTTCTGTCTGTATCGCACGTTAGAGATTTTGGGTTTTAGAGGTGTTATTGATTTGATCATTTTTGGTTCCAGAGGGTGTGAATGTTGAAAGGGTGCGTGGCGTTGGCAGGCCCTGTGCGTTGTGGATGCTGGAATGATCTGTAGCCCCTGGCCTGGTGCCCAGCCTCTGCCGTCCATCCTCCTCTCCTCGGCTTTCGACACCTGCATTTTCTCACCATCAGATCTGCACTCAGCGCCTCAGGTCAGGGAGACATGGTGTCTCTGTCTCGTTCCTGGTGGTTCCCACTTTGGTGGCTCCGTGGAGGGGCGTCCGCTCGTTTCTCCGGGGGGTAAAGTTGTGATTGACCCCAGTCACCAGTTAACACCTCGCAGGGGAATAGTCGGAGGGCACCATAGTTTCATTCAGCAGTGGGACGTTTCCTTTCTAGACTTACCATTTTTTCATCCCGCTGATTTATTCCTGACAGTTTCTTCGTCTGTTTGTCTGCACGACTGCATCCTGTCCATCTGTCCCTCCTGGAGCAGCCAGGAGGCTCCTCCCCCACTGGCAGCCTGCTGGACAGGTGGTCTCTGATCTTTGATCCTCACCTGTCCTCAGGCTGAGTCGCGGAAGCTTTTCTCCAGGGCGCCTTGCCTCTCCTTCTGGTGGCTGGGCCGTGGTTGGGGCTGCTTTGGCCTTTGTGGGCTGTGTCCAAAAGCAGGACCCCAGGTCACCTTGGTGGTTGCATCCTTGATGCCTGCCGCCTCGAGCTCCCCGTGAGCTTCGGGGGGTCTTCGGAGCCTCCACGTCAAGTTCTGTCCTGAGTCGGATCTTCTTGGGGGCCCGGGGCCCCTGGTGAGATTCCCACTTCTGCCACCCTGGTCGTGGTCCCTAGGGACCCTGTTCTGGTGACTTTTAAAGCAGCACGTGCTGCTTGCCGGTGGCCACTCGACACCACCCCCCCCCCCGTCTCCTGCCTTGGCTCAGCCCCCAGAGCACTGAAGGGTGACCAGAAGCTCGGGGCTGCTCAGCTGCTTTCTCTGTCAAGGCCTCTCCTTGGGGCCCTGATTTCTGTCCTCAAGGTCTATCCCGTGCCTGTTGAGTTCCCCAGAGAAGGGTCTTCTGGCGTCCGGCCTGGAGGGCCACCCGCCGTGGTCTCTGCTTTCCCTGCCACCTCGGCCTCCGTCACAGCCCACAGGCCTCATTCACTGCCTGGTCTCGGCTGCTTCTCTGTAGTGGCCCCTCCTTAATCCAGCACCCCAGCCCCACCCCCGGAGCCACTGGAGGAGCCCTCCAGGCCTCAGACCCCCATCGCCTGACAAAGCAAAAGCAAACAGCTAGGAATCCTGGTATGACTTAGTGAGTCTTGTCGAGAAGGAACAAGACAGGACCGTCCATTCCAAAGTTGATTTCATTTGTTTGTTTGTTTGTTTGGGGGCTGGGCCAGGCAGCTTGCGGGATCTTAGTTCCCCGACCAGGGATTGAACCCCGGGCCACTGCGGTGAAAGCGCCGAGTCCCAACCACTGGACCGCCAGGGAATTCCCGTGATTTCATTTTTTAAGACACTCAAAGCCCTTGTTCTGACTCCAGAGGCATTTGGACTCCTTCCGGAAACTACACACACGGAGGTTGCCGACCCCTCCTGCTGCACGTGAAAGCGGGGGGTCTGCCTGTCCCTTGGCTGTCATGTCCTCGGTCAGCAGACTGGGCGGGCTGCTTGTGGGGTGTCGATAGTCAGGAAGAGGTCACGCGCTGGAGGGGGACTGAGCATCCGTCCTGGGCTCCCTGGGCCCTGCTCTGGACGCAGTGGACAGTAGTACTGGTCTGTGATGGAGCACCTGCCGCCTTCCAGTCCGGAACCTGCGGCAGGACACAGGAAGCTCCTGGCGCCACGTGAGACCAGGTCACCAAGGGCAGGCGGTCAGGGAGGCTCTGGTCTGAACAGGCATCTGTCTCCCCGGCTGCTGCCTGGCTCTTTTTCACGTATAAATCCTCAGCTTCAGAACAGCCTAGAAAACAGCGCGATGCCCGCCATGCTTGCCCACCGCGTCCCCCGACTTCACGGCCCAACCCAGGCCCACCCAGCGCCAGCTTGAGTTCCCAGTTCTTTGCTCTTAACAGCACTTTTTGTGCTTTTATTTCTAATGACGTGTCGTGTCTGGACACACCTAGGTGCTGCTGCTGGCGCTGTGTCGTGCGTCTCCTTCCACGACTCGGCCTCAGCATTTCCGACGGCTGTAAGGTTCGCCCGTCGCCCGCTGGGGGCGTCCATCCACACCCGCCGCTGTCTGTGTCCCTGTCGACAGGCGCACAGGTTCTGTTTGGCTTTTGTTTTGCTGCTGGCAAGAAAGTGCCGCGTTGACCCCATCCGACGGACGCTCTGTCCCCATGCCGCCCCGGCCACGGGCCCTGCTGACTCTTTCTTACGTTGTTCCCTGTCATTTGCGGTGACTCCTGAAAGGTCCCATCCCCGCCGTTTCGGATGGAATCTGTTTGCATCTGTGCTGCCACCTGCTTTCAGCCTGGGATAGTCAGGAGGCGCTGGAGCCTCGTGTGCTGGTTGGGCAGGGATGTGTTTGTGATGGATTCTGCTTCTTCAGAGGCCACCAACACCCTCCACCTTGGGGGCAGACGGGGCAGAACCTCCAGGGCGGGTGAGAGTACAGCCCAGCACGATGACATCGGGGGTCGTGGGTGCCCCGTGGGCGCAGACCCAGCAGAAACACAAGGAACGACCCGCACAGGACGGACGTGGCGGGCGGCCCGGGGCCCGGTGTGGTCAGCAGTGGAGATGAGTCCCTTGTGGCTTGTTCATCCAGTGAAATGCCGCACTGTTACCCGGTGAGCGGCGGCTGTGGAACCACATGGACCCGTCTTTGTTTCAAAGCAGCTTCTTGTTGAGGAAGGAGAGCAGGCGCCCCAGGGCCTCGGGGCTCGGTGGCGGAGCTGTGGCGTCAGGCCGGAGCTCCTTGAGCTGCAGAGAAGGAGGCAGAGGCCCGGCTGGCGGTGCTGCCCGGGAAGCTGTGAGTTTCCCAGACGGAAACCGAGTGGAGGACGTGGGGGGAAGCGCCTGCACCTTGCCTCCAGCCTCGTTTTGTGATGAGAGAGAGGAAGGGCGATGGGACCCTCCCCGGGGGCTTCTGGAGCATCACCTCACAAACAGGTTCGGTTTTGGAGCCTCAGTGGTGGCGGCGGGGCTTGTGTGACAAACACCGGGTCAGGGTCCCTGAAGAGAGGGGCCTGGCGCCGTCGGTGGGCCTGACGGGGGCTCCCTTGAGAGGCAGAGCCCCAGCGGCCGGTGGTAGCTGTGTCCTGGGGGGGCCCGGCTGCAGGGCTGGGCATCCAGACGGGGTCAGCCAGGGGCCTGGGGGTGGGCGCCGTCTCTGCTCTCGGGGACCCTGAGCCACACATGGGCTTTGTTCCCGTGTTTTCCGTCTGCCCGCGGCTGGGCCCGTGTTCCCAGCTGGGGGGCAGCACGGGCTCCCCACACCCCTGCTGGGCCACGGCCCGTCCAGCCCACAGAGGTGCAGCTCCCAGCAGGGTGTGGCCCCGAGAGGACCGTGGGACCAGGCTGGGAAGAGGGAGGAGCACGGGGCGTTAGCGGAGACCTGGCCCCGTCAACGCCCGGAGGGCTCGAAGGGCTCGTGTGTATTGCGGGGGCAGCGGGGGCCCACAGGAGGGCCATGTGCATGCATCGTGGTCTGGGGTCCATTTGGGGAGCTTCCCTGGTGCCCCGAGGGTCGGGGTGCATGTCAGGCCTGGGTGCCCGCCGGGACCTGGTGCTGCTGAGCTTGTGGGGTGACCGAGAGCACTGGGTCGACACGGAGAGCTGGGGGGGCAGCTCAGCCAGGAGCCTGGCCTCAGGTGGGGTCAGGGAGTCACAAGTCCGTCTGGGTCACGCATGCCTGGAAGTTAGGTTAAAGCACGACGGGCGCCCCCTGAATGTAGGCATGGGAGGGGCGGGGACGTAGGCAGCCGGCTTGGCTGCCTAGAGGCGGGGGCAGGGGGCTGGGAAGTCCGGTTTGGAGTCACTGGGGAGGAGAGGCCAGGGCTCCTGAGCTGGGCAGGTGGTCATCACTGGGACTCTGCTTAAAGCCAGAACTGGGACTTCCTGGGCGGTCCGGTGGTCAGGACTCGGCGCTTTCACCACCAAGGGCACAGGTTCAATCCCTGGTCGGGGAACTAAGATCCCACAAGCTGTGCGGCGTGGCCAAGAAAATAAATTTTAAAAAAGGAAGGGCCAGAACTTGAAGCACTCACCCACCAGCAAACGGGAGGGACCGGGTCAGACTTTGCCTGTGATCTTCGGGAGGGAGGGGTCTCTCTTGCGACGTCGTGGCCACAGGCCTGAGCGCCAAGCAGGTGTGGGTGTGTTGAGGGAGGAGCACGTCTCCTGGGCACCTGCAGGGGCTGAGTCCCCACACCCGCTCCAAGGCCCGCCCGCAAGCCCAGGATCTGTGCACCGAGCGGCCCCCTCGAGCCAGCAGCCGCCGACCCGCCGGGAGGCTGAGGGCCGCACTGTCAGGGCTTGCGTGTCGGGCTGCGAAAGAGACGATGCCAGGAAGGAATCGAAAGTTGAGAGAAACGGGCCAGTTTGAAACGGTAACGAATAGAACACGGAGAACGCAGGGGTGGAACTCAAAACCCCATGGAGGGCCAGAAACTCAGAGTCTCTGACAGGGCAGGTCAACCCTCCCACAAAGGACAACTCAGAACACTGGGTGCAACATGAAGAAGTCGGGTGAGGGCGTGGGCGAGCCAGCCTGGTGGGAGGCCCTTCCTCGGCGGCTCTGGTTGGTCCCAGGGTGGGTGGGAAGGCGCAGAGCACCTGTGACAGCTTCTGGTGTGTTGGGGGGGAGACCCCAGGCCTCAGACGAGCTGCGCGAGCGCCGCCTGGAGGATGAGCTCGAGGCTGGGCTGGCCGCTTGGGGGTGCGGGGTGCCCCGGGGGTGGGGAGGGGCTAAAGAGGCAGGGCTTGGCAGGTACTGTAGGAGTTCGGGCGGGATCGGCTGGAGGGTCAGGTGTGTGGGGAGGGAACGGAGGCCGGTAAAGGCTTTGGTCTCAGAAACTTATTGGAAGAGAAGCCCGAGCCGTCGGGGCGCCCACTCCTTTGGGGCTGGAAGCAAGGCCAGGACCCCGAGTTTGCGTCTTGAAGTTACTCTAAGTGGGTGATTAAACTCGGCCGGACCTTAGCCGCTCATGCAACGCTGTCCTTTCCTTCCCACTCCAGCCCGCGCCCCGCCCGGTGCCGCCCGCATGGCCGCTGCCTCCAGCCCCGCGTCCCTGCCCTGCGCTGCCCACCGCCCCTGAGATGTCGGCATCCACTAAGCCCGCGGCCCTGGCAGAGCTGGCTCCGGGCCCCGGTGAGAAGCCGGGGGGACGGCCGCTCCTGGCCTGGGGCCCCGTGTTTGGCCACCGGAGTGAGAAGATCGCGTTTGGCCAGAGCGAAGGTGGCCCCGACGGGCAGGCGCTCACGGTCACCGTCACTGAGACGACCGTCATCGAGGCGGACCTGGGCGTTTGGGGTGCCCGCGCGCTCATCTACCTCACACTCTGGTTCTTCTTCAGCTTCTGCACCCTGTTTCTCAACAAGTACATCCTGTCCCTGCTGGAAGGGGAGCCCAGCATGCTAGGTACCGCGCCGGGCGCTGGCGGCGGGATGGGGCTCCCGGCGGGCAGGGCCCCTCTACTCAGCGGCGCCCCGTCTCCCCCTCCAGGGGCCGTGCAGATGCTGTCAACCACGCTTATCGGCTGCGTTAAAATATTTGTTCCCTGCTGTTTGCATCAGCACAAAGCCCGGCTCTCCTACCCTCCCAACTTCATCATGACCATGTTGTTCGTGGGTCTCATGAGGTAAGCAGCCAGCGTTTCTGGTTGAGGCTCCGGGTTTTTTACACGTAAAACACCTCCCCCCGGCTGACTGTTGCCGTCAGGGGGTCCCGGGAGGGAGGGGGCCGGGCGGGGGCGGGACACGCGTGCACCCCCTCTGGGCTCCTACAGGTCTGCCGTGTGGCTGCAGATGCAGCAACTCATCCCCCCGTGACGCTGTTGACTGTTTTAGGTTTGCAACAGTGGTTTTGGGTCTGGTCAGCCTGAAAAATGTGGCGGTGTCCTTTGCTGAGACGGTGAAGAGCTCGGCCCCCATCTTCACTGTGATCCTGTCCCGGACCGTCCTGGGGGAGCACACCGGTGAGCAGCCCCCAACGCCCGGCCTGCCGGCTCCTCTGGGGGCCGCTCCCACCCACGTCGCCCTGGAGCTCAGCTCCCTCCACTTCCCTCCTGGGCGTTTCTTAGCCTCAGAGGCCGGGGTGGTAGGAGCTGCGCGAAGGAGTGACAGGCAGGCAACCTCAGTGCCGTTGACCGTCCCAGGAATCTGCCAGGCGCCCCGGCCCCTCCTCCGCACCCCTCCTGCCCTCCGCTGCGGCCCCCCGAAGCTCAGCAGAGGGGACTTGTTACAAACCTCCAAGCTGGGCTGCGGGCACGCGCCGCCAGCTGCACACACGCCCCTGACTTGCCCGCCAACCGTTCAGAGAGTGTGGCTCCGTGAAGACAAGCAGAGTGCAGACTCGTGGACGTGACCCCGGGGGTGGGGGGCACTCACAGAGGGAGACACGTGCTTGCGTCAACTGGGAAAAGGACAGAGAGGTGAAACAAGGCGGCACCTGCCTCAGGGAGAGAGGAGGATGAGGACGGACAGGGCGCGGCCGGGCTTCTCGCAGACGAGCCCTTGGAGCCACACAGATGCTTAGGTGATGGCAAAACAGAATCAAATCAAAGTGCACAAGCAATTCCTAAAATCGTGCTCGGCGGGAAACAGCCTGACTGCACGTCAGGCTTAACCACGCAGAAAGGATTTATCTCGGGGGCCTTAAAAACATCACACTTTGGGTTCCAGCTGTGGCAGATACGTGTGTAGAAAACCAGCTGTCTTGCTGAGAACAGTTAGGAAATCTTGATAAAATTTAGCAACAAAAAAGTCTGTTGGGGAGGCGTTGGAGAATGACGAAGGTGCCGGGACTTGAGCGACCCGAGGTTTGGGGTCCCCAGAGGAGTGACCCCCTGCGGGGCACCCCCGGCAGAGCCCCGAGTCCACGAAGGCGCCTGCCCCCCGGACGGCCTCCCAGCCGTGGCCCCTGCGTGAGGTCCGCCATCCAGCAGAGGCCTCCTTCCGTGGTGATGCTCTCGGCCTCGGGCCACGTGGGCCTGCGGGTTTGCTGCGTGGATAGCGCCGTCCTCGGCGGGGGCGGTGGCTACGGTCATCTGAGGGCTGCACCTCCGGTCCTCTTTGCTGAACACGAGAGGCTTGTCCCCTCGTCTGCTTTGAATTTCAAGATAAATGAAATGCTGTGTCTGAAGTCAAAGCGGAGGTACCACATGAGGCTGGATGCCCTGTGTGCAAAGTGACGTGATTTTCTGTTGCACCGAATGGTCTTAGCCTTACCTTCACGTCAGGGCTGTTGGTTAGATTTCAACAATGAAGGCAGGAGCGCTGGACACCCTGAGGGTCTGGGGCCTCCCTCCTTTCCCAGCCTTCCCTGGAGACCACCCTTTACCCTACTCATTTTGCAGATGAGGGTTCGGGGTCGGGGGGCGGGGTGCAGGGAGCCGGGCTCAGAGCTGGTGGCTCTGGTTGCCGTGCCCCCGGCACCTGGCTCTGGAGTGGGTGACAGGAGGCACGTGCTATATTTTCCCTCCAGCGAGAAGAATCGAATAAAGCGGGTGTGCAGAGCACTCCTGGGGTGGGGTGGGGGGCAGCCCGGCCCGCTGGGGGCTCTGCAGCCCAGCCCCTGTGCGCTGTCGCTCCGCAGGGCTGCTGGTCAACCTGTCACTTATCCCTGTCATGGGCGGCCTGGCGCTGTGCACGGCCACCGAGATGAGCTTCAACTTCCTGGGGTTTTCGGCCGCCTTGTCCACCAACATCATGGACTGGTGAGTCCGAGGGGCGCGTCCCGTGCCGCATGGGGTTCCGTGTCCCGCGGGGGGGGGGGGGGCGGATGTCACGCCCCGGTGGTGGCTGAGCCGTCGTGCTGACACCTCTGCACAGCCTGCTCTCTCGGCATCACCGCTTCTGAGGAAAGAGAGGAAACAGCAGCAACACGGTGTCCGAGGGTTTCTCGTTGCCGTTACTTCCAAAGAAAAACAGGCCCATCTGGAGGGTTTGACTAATAACAGCTGAGAAATGAAAAACTCATTGAAAAATGCAAAATCACCTTTCATTTCACTCCTCACGCTTTGCTGTGTTTCCTTCGGCCTCTCCCAGACACGGTCCAGCTCACGTCATAGTTTGCATCTCGCCTGTTCACTCCGAGCGCAGGATGGTCTCCAGAGGCCTCCTTGCTCACCCGCAGACGCTCCAGGCCGCACGACTTACATCTGCAGGAAACAGCTTCACACGGGTCTCCCTCGAGGTTTCTGACTGGCCTGCAGCGTAAACCCCTAGGAGGGGGACGGGCCCTGTAAACGTCTGCGGCAGGCTCGTTGCTCTGGTTTAAGTCCCCTTGGCCGGCGCACCCAGTGTCCAGGGAGCAGTGTCGGCCTTCGGGCTGCTGAGCCCTCCGGTTCCCGGGAAGCTGGACACCGTCCGGCCGTCCCATTGGCCACGGCAGACGCGCCCGGCCGGCAGTTTAGTCTCTGCTTTGTTCCCCAGGGCCTTCCTGAGCTCACAGTGTCCCGCGGCCGCCGCCGAGCAGGGCCGGGTAACCTCAGGCACATCCTCGCCTCCGAGACCTCAGGTTTCCCACCTGTGAAAGGGGCAGCGCAGCCCGGCTCGCAGCAGACGCCAGGGCCACCCCCAAGGAGCGACCGTGTGTCCCTGTTTCTGGAGGACATGGCGCTTCGACCGTGTGAGGTGCCGTCTGACCTCTCGTGACCTCTTCTTTTCTTTATTCTAGTTTGCAGAACGTTTTCTCCAAAAAGCTCCTCAGCGGGGACAAATATAGGTTCTCGTAAGTGTCACTGCTCCATGGAGACCCAGCCACCCTGTGCCCTCACCCCTCCCATTTCATGGCGCCTTTAAAAGAACCTTGTTGAAACTTGGGAGAAAACCCCACCTGTTTCCAACTGCCCCTTGGCCGGCTCGTTTGACGCTGCCTGTCACCGTCCCGTGGCCGGTGGGTCGCCTGTCGGGCCCGGCCGTGCGTATCATCTGGGAGGAGATAAATAAACTGGAGCGCGCTGGTTCCGCGGGGGGCGAGGGCGGGCCGAGGCGGGGAGAGGACTGGGCGCCTGTCCCCGCAGGGCTGCGGAGCTGCAGTTCTACACCAGCGCGGCCGCCGTGGCCATGCTTGTCCCGGCCTGGATCTTCTTCATGGTGAGTCCAGCGCTGGCGCCTTCCCGGGTCGGGGCGAGCCCCGGGCGCCGGGCGAGCTGAGTACGCAGAGGCCGCCACGCGCCCGGGGCGTGGGGGGCACTGAGCGAAGCAAACCCGTGCGGGTCCTGTGTGGGTCCGGTGCCCACGGGAGCCAAGCCCCAGCCAGCAGTTCCCGGAAACTTTGCTGTGTGGGTTTTTAGGTGCACTTTTGTGTTGTTGTGTTTTGGCCGCACCTCAGGGCTTGTGGGATCTTAGTTCCCCGACCAGGGATTGAACCCGGGCCACGGCAGTGAAAGTGCCGAGTTTTAACCACTGGACCGCCAGGGAATTCCTGCACTTGTTTTTTTTTTTTTTTTTTAATTAATTTGTTTGTTTATTTATTCTTGGCTGTGTTGGGTCTTCGTTGCTGTGCGCGGGCTTTCTCTAGTTGCGGCGAGCAGGGGCTACTCTTGGTTGCGGTGCGCGGGCTTCTCGTTGCGGTGGCTTCTCTTGTTGCGGAGCACGGGCTCTAGCGTGTGGGCTCAGTAGTTGCAGCACGCGGGCTCAGTAGTTGTGGCTCGCGGGCTCTAGAGCGCGGGCTCAGTAGTTGTGGCACACGGACTTAGTTGCTCCACGGCATGTGGGATCTTCCCGGACCAGAGCTCAAACCCGTATCCCCTACATTGGCAGGCGGATTCTTAGCCACTGCGCCACCAGGGAAGTCCCCCCCACCCCGCCTTGTTTTTTATTACTACTCTTATTTAAAAACATCGTGACCACCACTGAACAAGTCCCAGGGCAGAAGCTTATGAAACAGAGAGCAGTATGTCCCCCAGCCCCTCCCAGGCCCGCTCCTGGTGGAGCTGCCTCCCTGACGTGTCTGCGTGGGCACAGACACGCTCCTGTGCTCACACGTGTCATGGGATCCCGTCAGTCCTACAGAAGCACAGGTGCGCGTCTACGCAGCCCTCTCTTTTTGACACAAGTGGAACTGGGCTGTCCTGTCCTACAGCCGGGCTCCAGCGTGTGGCTGGACCCTGGGCCGGGGCCTGGGTGTCAGCAGCGCGGGCGTCCCTCTGGCTCTGGCACAGGACTTGCCGGTCATCGGGAGGAGCTTCCGCGCCAGCCAGGACGTGCTGCTTCTGCTGCTGGCGGATGGCGTCCTGTTCCACCTGCAGAGCGTCTCGGCCTACGCCCTCATGGGGAGGATCTCCCCCGTGACCTTCAGGTAAGGACCGCACCTCCCAGGAGCTGAAGTGCCTCCAGGTCACGTGCGGAGGGGAACGCTTGCCATCTGCACGTTTTAGAAGAGGTGTTCGTGGTTGTGGAATCACAAATGTAGCGATCGCTGTGGTCTCGGGTCGTAATTACTAGGCCGTTCTGTATTGGTGCCGTGTGAGACGTGAACAGAAAAGTCTGTGAAACAGATCTGTAGGGCAATCCTCACTGGGGTTCTGTGCAGAAGCAGAAATCTTTGCAGCGGTGTGAGTGTACTTCTGCCCGAAACAGCACTGTCCGTGGAATCTCCCAGGATGACGGACTGTCCCGCTTCTGGGCCGCCCAGGGTGGGAGCCGCAGGCCACGTGTGCTCCTGAGCACCTGGGGCGTGCCAAGTGCCACGAGGAACCAACGTCTGACATTTCTCTAACTTTAATCACTTCACACTTGAGCAGCCACACGTGGCCGTCGGCTCCCTGCTGGTAACTTAGCACTGAGCTCAGGTCTCCCAGGCTTCTTCTCTGTAACTGGGCAGACTTAGCGAAAGCGAAAGCGTGATTTGACACCGGAGCGTTTTCAGGAACAACTAGAAAGGAATCGGCCCGGGTTGCCAGCAGGCCTGGAAATCCATGCAGTGATGTCAGCGGGTCTGCCTGTCACGTTGTCGTAGAAGCCAACGGGCCTTTGTCCTTTAACTTCATAACTGTCACTGGAGAGCGGAATTGTACCCAGAAGTGATGGCAGCAGGTGCGTCGCTGCCCTTGGGCCTGGCGGGGTGCACGCGCCCTCTGCCCGAGTCCCGGAGGGGAGCTGCCTGCAGGGCCCTCGAGGGCAGCTTGACTGCTGAGGTCTCCTGAAGCTCTCGCTCGCTGTCACAGTCTGTCATACGGTCCTGTTTCCATTTAGGGCCAGGAATTATGTCCACATACCCCTGAAACTTTGTTTTTCAGTGATTGTTAGTGACGGTCCAAAAAAGGGCAGAAAACAGAAGACCAGTTCTTTTTATTTTATTTAAAAAAAATTTTTTTGGCTGCTGTACGGGATATGGGATCTAGTTCCCCAACCAGGGATGAAACCTGGGCCCCCTGCATTGGAAGTGCAGAGTCTTAACCACTGGGCCACGGAGACGGTCCCCAAACCAGTTCTTTTTAAAGAAAACAGCTTTAGGTAGAAAAGTACAAAAATTAAGTTAAAACTGTCCGCAATGACAAGCCCTGTCGTGTTCACTTTATCTTCACGAGGTCCCAGCAGTGGCTGAGCAGGGCTGTGTCACTTCCCAGATACTCTCCCTGATGATCGGTTCTCTCGGGTCCTCGCAGAGGAGGAGCCTGCCTTGCTCTGTGGAGAGCGCACTGCAGCACTGAGGGATCAGATGTCATGATGTCTATAATTTACTTAGAAATATTTCCGTCAAAAAAAGGACGAAGCAAAATAAGGCAAAATGCTGAGTGTGAAGATGGGACCCGGCTTTTTGCTGGAAGTGTCACTACTTCTCGGTGACCTTTTTCCTAGTAGGAAGGACCCCAGCTCGAAAGAGTGGGGTTAGCGGAGACGCCTTCGGCCCCCGCCGACCTCCCCGCTGTCCTCTCCCGCAGTGTCGCCAGCACCGTCAAGCACGCCCTGTCCATCTGGCTCAGCGTCATCGTTTTCGGCAACAGGGTCACCAGCCTGTCAGCCGTGGGCACCGCGCTGGTGACAGCCGGAGTCCTGCTCTACAACAAGGCCAAGCAGCGGCAGCAGGAGGCCATGCAGAGCCTGGCTGCGGCCACCAGCCAGTGCCCAGACAGCAGCCCTGAGCCGCTGCTCCCCCCGGAGCCCCGGCCACACCACTGAGCCCCGGAGCCTCAGGGGCGCCGCGCACCACGCCCGTGCTCACCGGCGGGGGACCCCCTTCACCTCTCCCGCTCCCTGGACAGCAGGCGTGGGGCCTCGGGCTCCACGGGTCACGGTCCGGGTGTGGGAGGTGCGGGAGGGCAGCCTTTCCTGCTCTTTCCTGGGATGTTCGGTCAGAGCTGGGGGAGCTCGAATCGGGGTTCCAGATGTCAGCCCCTGGGCCGCAGACCACAGCTGCCACTGAGCCGTTGCCGAGCCACGTGACCTCCTCCTCCCGGCGGCCTCTGCGCACCCCCTGCAGCCAGGCCAGGCCCCGATTCCTCTGTGGGTGACGGCCCCTGGGGACAGCTGCGAAGCCGGGGCTGCAGCTAGGTGCCAGCGGTCTCCCTCCCCACCTGCAGCCGGAGCAGAGAACCCGCTTCCCCACGCCAGCCGTCGGCGGCCACCGGAGGTACGTCCGGCTCCTCGGCTGTCAGGGAGTCTGTCCACTGGGCTCGGACAGGCTGCCCCACTGCCCGGACGCGGAGGCCACGGCATCGGGGCACAGAGCAGAGAGGGGACAGCTGGGGTGCAGAGACCGGGGTTCCCTGCTCCTGAGGATGGAGTGGCCGGCCCCCGCCCGGGGCGGAGCTGCCCGCATCAGCACCACTGAGGAGCGAAGGCGGCCCCACCCCTTTCCGTGCCTGCTGCGCCGAGCTCCTCACCACCTGAAGGTCTAGCCCTCACCTGCGGCCGGGGCGTCCCCAGAGGCCCAGACGTGGCTTCCAGCCCAAGGCTGTGGGCAGCCCCCCGCGGTGTCTGGCTCAGGGAGGGGGCTGCTGTCCCTTCTGCCCCCCTGGGTGAGAGGCAGGCTGTTCGGGGCGCCCCCGGGGAGCACCCGCCCGCACTCAGCTGGTCAGGAGCCTTGCCTTGTCTCATCAACGAGGCTGTTAGGACTTTCCCTCGTGAATGATGAGCAGGACGAGTGTGGAATATTTACAGTTTTTGTTGTGCTGCGTTTAAAATGACAGTGTAGGTTTTTAAAAGGAGACACAGGCATGGGTGGCTTCTGGAAGGCATCGTGTATGCCACGTAAACCACAGTCAGACCCGCGGCCCGGCCCGCCGCCTCCGGAGCACACAGCCCGACGGCCAGGTGTCTGAGGCCTGTGGTGGGGCTGAGGCTCCGTCCCTCACTTCACCCCTTGCCTCGCAGCCTGTTGGGATTTCTGACCGGGACGCAGCCCCTCCCTCCCGCCAGGCTCGGGCTCTGGGGCTTGTCCGGTGCAGCCCTACTCGGGGCCGTGGGCTGGCGCCCTGGCCATCTCCAGCCAACCTGCGGACAGAGCCACCCGAAGGCACAAATCGTTCCCTGAGTCTCAGGCAACAGTCCCAGGTGTTCGGGGCCTGGGCTCCCTGATTGCTTCTCTGGTTTTCCAGTTGGCTTCTCAACTGGAAAATATAAAATAGCCCCTCCTGGAGAGCAAATCTCTTGGAAACAAAGAGCAATAACTACATCTCATTAAGTTCCGCTAACTTTAAAAAGCTTATAATGATGATGGATTAAAATGAGGCCTTTTAAACGACAAACAACCTTTTTACGAAGCTGACCTCCTGCTCCAGAGGACGGCGGGTCCCACGCACCACCTTCACTGTGCAGGGGTTGCTCGTGTGACTTTCCCAGGTTTTATCCCTTTCCTCTTTTTCCGCTTCCCCCCAAAACAAAACTAAAGAGGATTCTTTGGCGGTAGCTGGGGTGGCCGGCTGGTGCGTTGATCTGTGAGGACCAGAGAGGAAGCACCGTTTCCCTGGGGCTGCTGCCTCTGCCCTCAGACTGTGGCCGCTGTGCCCACGGCTGATGGTGAGACGTGAACGGAAGGGGTGCATCTGTGGTCGCCCACGGCAGACTGTCATCTGAGTGGGATCACGTGCCAGCCGCCTGTGTCCGAGTGTTGTTAGGGACCTGGGTCCCTGCCTCCTGTGGACGCGCCCCTCCCTCCACTCTCCTCCTGTTCTGATTTTCTAGATATTAGGACCAAGAAAGATTTTCCTAAATGATTAGTAAATGAGGCGATTTCTAGCAAAGCTGCTTTTGAGACTTCTCCTCGTCCCGGGTGGGAGACCGCAAAACATGTGCCGCAGCTGCATTCTGTCTGCGTCTCCACCCCTAAGTCGTCCACATGTTGGGCGTTTCCGGCACAGCCAAGAGTCAAAACCCGCAGCCTGGCGAATGGCATTTAATAACCGCACAGACATGTTTTTCGATTAACTTTGTTTAGTAGCTTTTTAGTATGTTCTTTTCACTGAACCATCGCAGGCGTGCTCGTGCCAGTGTTGACACGGGGTGTCGTGTGTTACATCGGGTCCATTCCTCCTGTGGCTGTGGTCGTTGTCCGCGCCTTTGTAAACAAACACTTGAACCAGGCTTCTGAATCTGGTCATCTGCTTGCTTACGTTGATACTTAGAGATGGAGAGATCTCTGGCTTTCAAGGAAATTTCCACTACTGAGTGGCATAAAGAAGGCTTTTTAAAAAAAATTCTGATAGTCATAATTTCCTGCATATCAGCATTAAAATCATCTGCCTGGGAAAGCTGAGAATACTCTTGCTCAATCCAAAATGTGTCTTTAATTTGTGAATCAAACAGTAAAAAATTGCTGCACGAGGAATATCATCCACATGGAGCCGTGCTCGTCGCCAGCCCTTGAAATACTTTCCCCACACTGGTGGGCTTTCCCTCCTGTGCGGCGCTGACTGTCCCATGGATGGTCATTTATAGACGGGCCAGAGGGGATCAAAGAAGTGCAACATGTCTTTTTACATCTGTCCAGGGGGTGTGCTTCCTGATGCCTGGAAGTATTTTCCCTGTTCCCCTGGGTTGGAAAAATTAAACAAGGATGTTATTACAGGTAGAAGCTCTCCTTTTTGCCTTTGACCAACATTGTGCTAAGGGCTCTGTTCTTTTCCAAAGCACGTACATGCCCTAGTTGGGACCTCTTTGTTTTCTTAGTTTATAAATAAGAACGTCCCAGCTCCCCTGAAGAGTCTGCCTATTTTCTCTATCCTAGCTGAGGGGCCGAGAGCAGAGTCATGAGGTTGTGCTGACCATTGCTTGGCTTACTCACCCTGCAGCTCAGGGTGTAAAACCTTCCAGTTTGCTGTCTCTGTAGTACCTCCTCCTCTTCTCCTGAGGGCTGAGATTCTGAGTTTGATGGCCACTGGGTCCATGCCTAGATGTCCAAACTGAGCTGGAAACTGTTCTAATTGGCAAAGTCTTTGGGTTTTTTTTTTTTCCAGTTTTCATCAGAGGAAAACTGGCATTCAGCCGATGTGCTATTTCTAGACTGCAGATGTGTGAGTAGCGTCTGCACCCGCCCAGGGCGGTGTTGTGGGCACCAGGTTGCAGAGGGCCACAGTGAGAGTGACTTTCCCACACTGAAAAACTTGAAAATTATATCAATAATTGTCTGTATCAGAACCAAATTATATGTGCTTTATACCAAACAAAACTGCGGAGAATTCAAAGTACATTGTGCAAAATGTTTATAGTGTTTTGTATTTCACTTATTTCAGTATTTATGTGATTAGATGAATTCTTTCTAGAAAATGGTGGTTAAATAATTGAGTCACTGTTAATTCTTCTATGGTAATACATCGATGCTGTACAGTGAATCCTGTGGATGCCCCCCTGGTTATTTTTGTCTAAATTAAGCCACCATGGTAGCAACTATCTAGGACTCTTGTTCTGCAAAAGTAAAATAAATGTTCAGCGTGTACTTTGTTTTCTTCTTTGTGTAACTCTCCAGTATTCGCGCTACTGAAATGAACAAGGGTGGGTTCTTATTGCCTTCACCGGGAGTAAAAAAAAAAAAAATGGTTTTTTCCTGTCACCAAAAACTCAGGAAGCAAAACAAGCGCTTGGATACAGAAAGTAAACATTTCTTTCCGGGAAGAGAAAGAACTGCAACTCCACCGCCCTTTCTGTGCCCCAATTTCCTGTCACATTTTTCGACATTTTCCATTTCAGGTCCAGTGAATGTGGGTATTC